>NC_087552.1:69744609-70112314 GCF_036250125.1 Pseudopipra pipra
GAAGTTCTACTACATAGAATCACTGAGTTCAACTATAAACCTAACACTGCCAACTCCCTCTAAACCATGTCCTTGAGGGCTACATCTACATCTTTTAAACATCTCCAGGGATGGTGACTCAACCACTTCCCTGGGCAGCCTGTTGCAATGCCTGAGAAACATTTCCGTGAAGAAGTTTTTCCTAATATCCAATCTAAACCTCCCCTGGTGCAACTTGAGGCCATTTCCTCTCATCCTACCACTTGTTATTTGGGAGAAGAGACTGCCCCCAACCTGGATAAAATCTCCTTTGAGGTAGCTGTAGATAGGGAGAAGGTCTCCCCTGAGCCTCCTTTTCTCCAGGCTAAAAACCCCCAGCTCCCTCAGCCACCCCTCATCAGGCTTGTGCTCCAGACCCTTCTCCAGCTCCGTTGCCCTTCTCTGGACACGCTCCAGCACCTCAATGTCTTTCTTGTAGTGAGGGGCCCAGAACTGAACACAGGATTCGAGTACAGGGGGACGATCACTGCCCTTGTCCCGCTGGCCAAACTATTGCTGACAGAGGCCAGGATCCCACTGGCCTTCTTGGCCACCTGGGCACACTGCTGGCTTATGTTCAGCTGGCTCTCAAACAACACCCCCAGGTCCTTTTCTGCCAGGCAGTTTTCCAGCCTCAGACTTTGGAACATATAAAATTATAATGGTCTAACCATGGCTGAACTATAGATTTCATAAATCCATTTGCTAAAGTTGGCTCATGTAGTTCTCAAAGAGAGCTTTAGTAACTCCTTTAATGTTACTGCGAATACAGGAAGATTGATAAGAAAGAAAAAGCACAACAGAAAAGAGTGTTAATGAAATAGAAGACTTTGAAGACCATGAAGAATTCTCTATTGCCTACATCTATACAGAGGAATTCTGGAGGTCTTCTGAGTCCATGCAGAATGAGACCTGTGCATAAAATGTTCATCTCTCTCTTCCCTTTTTTTGTGCCCATGACTCTGTATCTGGTTCAGATCTGCATCTAGTTTATTACTTTCTTCCCCTCCTTCCCCAACCACTTTCCATAATGCCGTGGAAGGAGAAGCCTTTCTGAAGGTTTAGCTCTTGCCTTGCTTTTTGTGGTCTGCCCCTACCCACAGAGCTCACAAAGTCATCTGAGACACATCCTCAGTCGTGGCTCCATCTGCTCATAGGGATGCTCCAGCTCCTGCTGTAACCACAAAAAGAACCACAAGGAGAAACAGCTGGAGCTTTTCAGTCCACCACTGCAATTCCCTGGCCTGCCATTATAACAATTACATTACAAAGGCAATCACAGCCCTTCCGCCGCGCTGACTCCTCCAGACACCAGGACCTCCCGCCTGACTTCAGGTCTCCATTCCATAGGGGGCAAGAAAACAACTCTTCCTTCTTTGTTGTTGTTGTTGAGGTTACTTTTTTTATCAGCATGTCCCAGCACACACAGACAGCAGCCCTGAGAGCTCTGTACCACAGGCACCAGTCTACGGTTACAGTCTTGATCTGCTACTGGAGAGGATGAAAGGGAGAAGAAATCAGAGAACAAGATGAGTGGTTAGGCTTCTGCCTTGTCCCCAGCACTTTCTGAGCATGAAATAGCAGCCCCAAAAAGGCAGCAATTACCAACCAGCTGTTCCAGACCCAGAACAAATTGGTAATATTTCCCAGTATTTTTTACTACGATAGCATCAAGGTTTTCTTAGAGACAGGGTCCCACTATACTAGACATTGTTCACAGATAGCACTAAAGTAGACCCTGTTTAAAGAGTTTACTGCCTGGGTAGTGCAGGCATGGAGTGGATGTCACATGTATTAAGGTTCCTCAAAAACCATATTTTTAGCATTCACCCGTTTTGACCTGGTGGGGGAATGATGGAGGTCTTGTATTTTTATAGAGTTAAGAAGAAAAGGTTTATTCATAACACCAATCAGCTTATCTGAATGACAAAAATTTCATTTGCATTTATTATTCATAATAATAAATCATTAGTTACTTACAGAAAGTTTATAAACATTGGGAAGGATTCTGTGATTTTAAGTGTTATCTGACAAATAAGTTTAAATAGTCCTTACTTTAGAAACCTAACTCTAGTGCCCAAGTTCAGAGTAAGAATTAAAAGAAGGTCAGGTTGACATCTACCTCTCTTCCCTGACTGCAGAAGAGATGATGGCCACATACACTGGATGCCAAAAGCGAGGTAGTATGAACACTGCACCCAAGAACATAGGACAAAATTCCATCTTCAACAATCCTAAACTGCTTAGGGCTAGGGGAGGGAGGCATGCCACCAAAAGGACTAACACAAGGTTAATGATAAGAAGAAGATTACAGCAGAGCCGAGGATAAACTGATAAGACTTGGCTCTCAGCCTTCTATTTTAACTACTATACAGCTGCTATTCCCTATAAAGTTATGCCTCTATTACTCCCCTTCCTAGTAGCACTGATCAATGTTTATTATTTTCTTCACCAAAACGTGTAGAAACATCATTGATACATGTTCTATCTCCCTGAAAATTCACATGGCCAGAACAGCCAGCACAAAGAAATTTCCAGAGCAGCTAGAAGGAAAGAGAGGTCATATATGTCAGTGACTGAGCACAGGCATTATTTTTGGATGGCATTTATAATCAAACAAAAATAATCAATTGTACAGTCCTGTCGCATCCAAATACTGAGATAATTCCTTAGTGTGGAATTACCCAATCCATCATGATGAACTGGGAATTGCAATACCAGGCGTTACAGCCAGGAATGTGGATCCAGCTGTTTCTTCCACACCAGTATGAAAACTATTGAAGCATTCTCTGTGGGCTTACATATTTCATAATCTTCTGGTAGAAAAGTAAAAATAACTCCAATGGAAGAAAATGAAACATCCTATGACAATTACCAAATGAAGCAAACTCACAGAGAGGACTACTGCTCAACATCTTTAACGGGAAAAGTGTGTCCCATGTGTGCTTGTTTGAGGTGAAAAATCACACCTTCCCAGGATACATCGTAGTCTATTATGTTTTAACTTTGACTTCAAGAAATAAGAGGCAATAGTGCTAAGACATAGTGCTAAGAAATTAACAGATGATGATAGCTTTTAATTGGACATTGCAGAACATCTAAAAATCTCAGTGTCTAAGATGCTCATTATATTCAGTGAGGCACAAAATGTTGTTAGGGAATCCTTCCTCTCAGATTTCAGAAGAGAACTATTTCAGCAGTCCATATATGTAATAAACATGGACTGTAATACGTCATTGGCAGCAGTCAGCTCCTCATCAGTCACCAACACCCAAATATCTTTTGATAAATGGACTTTCTAAAGGACAGGTAAACCACTATATCAGAAAGTCCAGAAAAGACACTTGAAAGAATGAAAAACAAAACCTCTTTTTAGAGAGAGAAAAAACTCACTCTTTTTAGAGAGAAAAAACAAATTTTAGCTTTTTTAACTTAGATTCATCTGTTATAAGCAAACTGATATACAGCTGTGCAACAGCAATATTAGGCAGTGGTGTAATCTCTCTGACCACTATATTTTACAGCATGACAAGAAGTGAAAGAAATTGAGATTTTGGGGTCTGGTCATGAAAGACAGAAAACAGCCTTGGTGTCTGGTATCAAAACTTGCAACATTGCCCCCATATAATATTATTAGAGAAGTGCCACATACCTTCTGCATAATGTTCAATACATACATCTCTGGGTCACTGTCAGACTAATAATAAACTGGTTAAAGTAGCAAAATGTTACCACTTTTACAATTCTGTCCAAGAACAACCCTGGACAAGTGGCAATTTTGTTGGCTCCCAAAACAAACGGAATACTTGGCACCCTACCTAACGTGAGGATTACAGTATATTACACAGGATAATACGGGCCTATGTCTCGCCAAAATAAAACCTAACCTAATTACTTGGAGTAAATCATAGCTTTCCATGTGGGGTAAAACACAAATTGTAAAAATGGTTGCTCCCCAATTAACTATATAATCCCAATGCTGTCATTACAAATTTCTAAAACATGCTTAAAAACAATGACTAGCATAGTACAGTCATTCCTGTGGGATGGAATTTAATTCCTTCGTGGTTTTTTGCATTTTCTTTTTATGCCTGTCCTAGCACATGACCAGCATAAGAACAACAACCATCATAGGACCAGAAAGGACCAGAAAGAGACAGAAACTACCTAAGAAAACATACAATCACAAAATCATAGAATAGCCTGGGTTGGAAGGAGCCTTTAAAGGTCACCGCAAAACATATGAAATCCAAGCTTATTTTAGGTAGAATTCAACAGATTTTGGGTGCTCACTGGCAGAGTTACTGCATATTTTTGAAAGTGAGGGTACAGCTTTCCCCAGTCTCAGAACCCTCTACAATCAGAGGCACAACACATTCCATGTTAGTGCACTTCATACCTTGAACCTCATTTAAAGGTTTCACTGAGATGAAGAAAGAGGGACAGAGAGTCTGCAGGACTCTGTTTGCAGTACTGGTTTGCAGACAGGGAAATGCACTGAGGAGACAGACTAGGGCTGCAGTTCGAATTCAGTGCTTGTCAGTGAACCAGAGCTAGCTAACACCTAACCAGAGTTAGCTGTCACCTAGGACCTTGCCTAGATGATTCATAAACAACATCTTCCGAGAGGTATTTCACCCTCTGATATTTAGAAGCTAAAGCAGGTGCAGTTTATTAGCTTCCTATGCAAGTGACCCCATATGGACTGCTCTTGGAGAGCACTGGAAGACACAGTGTGCACCAAGGGGGCAACTAGGAACATTTAAGTCCTGTATTCAGGACACAGAGAACATCTCAGTATTATTTGTGGAAAAGAAGTATTTATTTTTTTACTAGTAAACAGTGCTTTCTCCAAAACCTCTAAATATTTACTCTAACGAGCACTGCAGTTACACACCTCATTTTTTACTGTGATAATGTATATTATTATTAACATACTCATATGAATATTGCACACTGAATGTATTCCACACGCTGTTGGCTATTTTAAACAACAGATGTGAGAGGGATTTAAATGCCAGTTTTAAAACTGTGCAGTTGATTGAAATCCTGTGAACCATTCATAGATTGCCAGATATTCTATTTACATGATTCCTCCCATGTAAAATATTTCAGGGAATACTCTAGACTCTGGCATATGGTTTAGAATGATGATAACTGATGTTAGAGATGCCACACAGACAACAGGACATATTATCTGGTTACATCTGTGCGTAAAATGCTTTGAGATTTTTTGATGGAAGGGGTTATGAATGTGTAAGGCTGAGATGCTACATTTATGTCCCTCTAAATCATGCTCAGAGATAACAAGCAGTTAGAGACCCATCAATGCAAAAACAAGCACTTTTATGAATGCATTTCATTGCATCCATGTGCTGTTATCCCCTTGGGTAATTATGACTTGTGGGTGAACCTTGAAAAATTGCAGAGGATCAGCTTAAAAGGAGAACTCCAATGCCAAAATACATCCAAACCTTGAAAACGGAAACCTTGTGAGAATAGCCTGTGCACAGTTGGATTGCAGCACACTCAGGGCTATCTCCAACACTCTCTCTTCTTCCAACACTGGGGAAACCCCTCTCCATGCCGCAAATCTGACTGACTTCCACTTCTGCATCTGCAGCCTCACAAATCCCATGGGCCCGAAACTCCCACGCTCTGTAGCAGAGGCCCTGCCTGACAGATTACATGCAAATGTTACAAATACATCATAGGTTATAGCGGAGGAATGTTCACAGCGCTCAGACACACTCGGGGAAAAGGATTCAGCAAGACCCCTTGGTGAAGTCCCCACGGAAACACATCCCGAATGAGGAACTCTGTCGTGTGAAAACATTCCTAATAATTCCTCCTGTTTTCATTAATAATATTAAATTTCCTGCTTCTGGGGTATCCTTTGTTTTAACAAGCACAGTTTTTTGTCTCGTCTTCTGAAACACTGCGCCACTGTAAGTCTATTATTACTATTTATGCTGAAGTCGTTTAAATGGACCAGCCATCCATATCCAAAATCAGCAATTTGCAAGCCATAATCTCATACCAACCAGATTAATGTGACACCTGAGATGTGTTTTCTTTCAAGACATAGGAGTCAGAATGGCTGAAAGTATCAGAAATGCACGAAGAAATAGTCTTTCTGCTTCAGAAATGTATACACAGTTGATTCTGTTGTGCTCGTGAACGACCCTTGATGATTTTTTTCTTGACAAAAAGTCAACTAAAAATTGAATCAAATTCTAACAGGCCAACGGTTCGAAATCACTGAAGGAAAAAAAAAATAGTTGCTCTCTTACTATCTGAAATACCTCATTCTGGCCCAGAAATAATTAGGGGTGGATAAATCATGTGGGCTACAATTTTCTCTGGCATATTATTTTACCCATGTCTTTCTTCTTCCTCTGCAGGGGGTGCTTGTGGTCATATTGTTCTTTTATTTATGGCTCACAGCCTTTTCAGTGGCAGCACGCACACCGAAGTGCAGGCACAGAGCGAGAATGCAAATTCCTTGCGAGGTAACTGGGAAGGGAAAAATGTCCCTGACCACGTCAAATCTTTACAAGGGTGGCAGTTAAACAAAAAACTATACCCTTAAAACCTGAAACCTGTGAAACAGCAATGCTTAATCATAGTATCATGATTTGTATGTTTACGAGCTTTACGTGTAAGACCCAGCTCCCTGTTGAAGCCTAACTGGTTCTTTTGAAATTCTACTATAAAACAGCGCCCCTTTTACCCAGCTGATGCATTCCCCTATTTATTTTTGCTCGACGGCGACTTGCTTCCACTTTGAATCGGGCGCTCCCAGGGCCGCTCTCTGGCTCAGCTTTCAAGCTGATTTCTCTGACAAGCTGGCAGCAATAAAATAATTCATTGCAGAGGCTGGGAGAATCACCCTCAGCATACACTGCGAGTATCGTCTGGCAGCAGTACAGAGGCCTACGCAATGGGAAGCCTGGGGTAAACCCTGCCCTGGGACTCCTGAATGCCACGGGAGGAGGGAAAGGCTTCGGTAATTCGACCAGGAATAAAGGCAGCCTCACGGCAGTGGGATGGGAGGAACGCCAGCGAGGGGTTGCTCTGAAGAAGATTCACTGAAAGGAAGAAGGAGCGGCCAAGGAGAGGAACATTTTGAATAAAACCATAATTTTGAAGAGAAGAAGCAATGAGATGAGTCAATGTGGCGCAGGTCTGCGTATCCATGACTCCTTGTGAAGACCCAGGGAAGATATCTGAGGACAAGTCAACCAGCCATAACCGTGCCTTTTGATACAGTTTTGTCTGTATGGAAATGCCAGGGATCCACAAGCTGGAAAAAAATAATCCTCTTGCTAAACAATATGATGTAGGAAGCCTAGTAACCATGAAAATCCAGAGGAGAAAAAACAGCAGATCTAATTCTGCTCGAAAAAATAAGATAAACTCAGAATGCAGGAGGAGCACATGGGTTTGGATCACATCTAAGGCTAGGGTTTCTATAAGAAAAAATAGGCTTGAGTTAACTGCATCTCCCTGTGGAAGCTACTGAATCTCTGAATATTCAAGGCAATCAGGACTTTCCTGTATCAGCATGGTCCAATATCTCACTGAACAATCACCAGCCTGTTGCAAAGAAGTCTGATTACACATCCCTGTGTACTTACAAACCAACCACAACTGGGTGGAGATTAGTCACTGTTTTTTTAGGAAATTCCTGCTGTCTCATGTGTTTCTGAGGGCTAGAGACCCCACTACCTGTATGCCCTGACACCAGCACAGCACCAGCTGACTCCCACATTCTGCACTGGAATCCCATGTAGGGGGAGGCAAGTAAGGGGGATTTGGCAAGTCCTCTTTGAGACAACACAGCAGGAAAACAGGGTTTGACTGTGCTGGCTTTGCTCTTTGAGCATTCACAAAATTATACCGTTGGAAAATTATCCCAGCCTCTGCATGAATCTTATTAATTTGACTTCTGGCTGGTGTAATCATAATAAACCAGCATTTCACACTTGTAACAGAGGGAGCCAGCCCTCCTGCACAACCCAGTTTGTTCAGCTCAGAGGGCAGATTTCCATTGCCTCCGTTCAAACTTACCCACATCATCCTGGCCCAGTCTACACAACGTTAATTTGATCCCTAAGGATAGCCTGGTCAAGGTCAATCGCCCAGCCTGCAGCCAGCATGGACCTCCACAGAAGCTGGAAGGTGATGCACCACGTTGCCCCTTCCCAAGCAAGAGGCAATGCAACCACACTGTACAGCAGAGATGCAGAACTGGCTTCAAAACATGACATTCAATCCCATACTGAAACCTTTTCATTGAATTGCCAGGCTGAAGCTGGCAGAATTTGGGATTATGTTCCTAATTAAGCAGAAAATTGCTTCTATTTTATTTCTAAGCTACGTGTTACTCAAGTGACCAGCTATTCCAAATGAAAACTGCATTGGAAAATTCCCAGAAACCGAGGTGTGGCATTAATTCTCTATAAAGCAGAGCAGAAGGCAGCTGTCTCCTTTCTATAGCATGAGCAGTTAGCTGGTGCCCAGCAGTCTTAAGAAGATTAAATATCACCTTAATTTCAGAAGCCTTCTGCTCTGGCTATAAAAATGCTACAACTGCAATAATAATACAACCAATTGTAAAACTTCAATGTTTGCCTTGGATTAATACCACTGCTACTTTATTCCACAGGGAAAGTAGTGCAGTGAGTCTTACGTGTTATCTTCTCCACAGAAGAAGGGTTAATTACCCAATATTCATTACAGTAATTGTGGTTTTGCTTGCTCAGTGGAAAAGATTACGTTTTCTACTTTATAAACAATGGGTTAATCTTATCAAAAGAAAAAAATTCCTCTGAAAGTAAATTTTGGTTTTTTCCCATTAGCTGCTTCAAAAAGAAAAAAATGAAAAAACATTTTTGGCTACTGATTAAAAAAAAAAAGTTAAATAGTGAATCTGGAGACAGTAAAGCTGGGGAACACATGCCCATCTCCATAGGTAAATACACCATATGACTGTTGTTCAGGGAACAACTGAGAAGAGTCTTTCAGATGTTATCTCAAAGCTATCAAAGCCCCTTCCCCTTCCTCACCTTCAAAGGAGAAACGTGGAGCAGACAGCACAGCACTATCCAGGCTCCAGGCTCTTCTCCACCACTGGAGAGGTGACCTTCCCTGCCGATGGCCCAGGACCTCATCTGTGAATCTGGGAGCAAGGAGTTCCCACCAACTGGGAGTAATATGAGGATAAATACAGCCCAGTTGTGAGCTTGTCTGGTACGAGCATTGATGCAGAGAGAGAAGCATGTTGGTTTAGTGTGTATAACTCACTTAAATTTACCATGCAGTTTCAACTTGCAATCCCATATTTCCTGTCCTAATCTCATACACAATGTGGGTTTTGTACTGTTAAACAGTTTCTCTGTGGTTGCTCCACAGCGATGGGCAAATTGATTCTTATATGAAAGGCCAGACTCTGCTTTCAGACACACATACTGCTTCCACTGGTCCGACATGGGAATAGCTCGCGTGTTTATGAATAATTGGTAGAAGGATAAGGCCTAGGTATAAGGCATGGAGGAACTGATTGCTCCTCAGCTCTCCCCAATGCCCCTGAGTAAAAACCTATTTACCCTCTTACTGCCTCAAATTTTTAGCCACGTTAATATTAATTCTGCCTTTTCTGTTGGTACTAAAATTACCTATTAATGGGGCAAGGATTGCACAACTGTCCACAACCAGTTCTGCAACAGGACCCCTTCAGGAGCTAGAACTAAGAGCAACATTAACACTCCTTTAGAGGAAAGGCTAAATACAAACCTCATTTTAACAACTTGTACAGCATGACAGCAGCCTTACACAACCATCACAGGCCTGATCAAAGGACACTAAAGCCAATTAAAATGTTTCATTGGCTTCAAAGAATATTAATGTTCAAGGATGCATGTGAACAACACTGAAAGACCCACTAACTTGAAACAGGTCTCCAATGGCATCTCCCTAAAAGGCTAAAGTGTTCTCCATCATATATTAAGGGATTATATCAAGACTGAATCAATTCCCCCTCGAAAACAAAAAAAGGCCATGGAAAGCATAAGCTGTAGAAGGTCCCAGTAAAAGGAACAATACAAATTACTTAGGATAAAATTACCACCTTCGCCCTTCAAAGTTTCTGCCTGAAACCAAATCTAAATCACACCTTTTCTGCACAGGGATATTACTGGATGGGAAGGTGAAATACCCAGTTAGCAGCTGCAATGCAAAGAGCAGCACTAAAAGGTGCAAACCCATCTGTTTAGTAACATTGCCTTAGGACAACATATGTTATGTAGGTTATTTGTGCGAGTTCTTTCATACCTGATTTGATCTACACCTTGGGGGGGTTTTTTTGAGCTTAGCAAGTAGTAGGCCAAATGATAAATCCTGATCTGTACATACAGTCAATGGGCCCACAGGCAATTTGTGGTTAGATCTTAGGGAACATGGTTTTTACAACTATTGCTTCAAAAGGAATCTATTTTTTCCAAATATGTTATTGCTTGTCTGCACATAGTAGATAAGCAGAAATAGGTCTGTGCTTCTGTCATTTAACCAAAGGACGAGCTTCCAGCATCATCCACCAAATCAGACAGTACACAAGCACCTTCCTATGTGTTACTGGGAAAGGGACGTAAGAGAAACACCACCTGGCCCTAAGTGCTTCTCTGTGCTTGTGATTCTTAAAACAAGTCACTCATCCTCATCTTTGCCACGGCCACAAAGCATATTTCTCAGGAATCTATCCAACCCTTCCTGCCTTCCAGAGCTGGAGAAGTGACAAGTACTTTGTGTTCTGCAACAAATATCCTGTGGGAATGGTGGACAGTGTGAAGCCACTCCAGCACTGACAATTCACCTGATAAAAGGGTGACGATCCTGCAAGAGGGACAAGGAGACAAGGTTCCCCAGGAACAGATGAAATCCTGTTAGATTGTAACTGAGCAGGCATCGACTAGTGAGAATTCAGTTGTTTAGACAGCCTTACTCCACGCAAGGAGAGAGACTGGACACTTCGTGTAACACCTCCCACCTTTGCCATCCCCCTAAGATGAAAGAGAAGTTGAAGGGTTGCCTTTTCCAGCAAAATCACTGCACTCCACTGCGGGTTCCAGGTGCTGGATTTTTTTATCATACGTCCTGAAGATCTAAGAGCAGGAACTGGTTATTAAAACAGCAGCAGCTATGAGTGAACACAAGTGACAAGTTGACAAGTGCAGCCAGAGAGGGAGGGGAGACCTGGCTTTTATGTCATACATTACTGCTTCTGAGCAAGGAAAACACAACTGGCAATAAATTAAAAGAAACAAGCTGATCAAATACTAAAATTGTCATTAAGAAGGAACTGATTTAACCAGCCACAGTGCAGTGCATTGTGACACATGAGCTTTGCCCTGTGAAAAGGAAAGGAAAAGGAGCTAAATGCCTCACAACTTACAGACACCTATAGTGTAAAGTTACAGCTGAGAACATTTTCAGCAGCAAAGCCAGGCTCACAAATAGCAGGACAGAATAGAGCCTTCTTCTTATGCCTCAACTGTTGCATAGTCAGAATGAGAAGCTGGTACCTGCCTCCTTCAGTCTAGCCAAGCTCAGAGAGAAGTGGGGCATCAGTGGGAAATTAACTACACAAAGACTTGCCTTAAATCCTCTGGGATAATCTAGCAGGTCTAAATGCTCTAATTTACAGTACAAGCAAGGGAAGATTAGAAAAATTTGACAGAAGCCAAAACACTAGCAAAAGAACCCAAAAGTCAGTGCAGTTGCTCTGAAGAAAGGCTGCTGCATTGGCTGCCTACAAAAGCAGTCCCTTTTTCCAAAAATTGTTTGGGAACAACTTTTTAATACTGCAGAAAGGATTATTCTCTGATATGGCAGAAAGTACTGGCAAGGTGAAGAATTTCAAGACAAACCTTCCCCCCAAAAATCCCTAGCCTTTACTATTAATAATTTCTTATCTTTCAAGAAGATAACCCTGGAGTCTGGGAACATTCAAATCTATCTGAAATCAAACATATCAGACCTGCCTGCCTGCATCAGACTTAAAGCTCAAACAGTAATTATCTGCCACCGTCTGCAGATAAAGCACCTATTGCAATTTTTCTCTCTGGAGTTATGTGCGTGGTGGGCTCCATCTGCACAAGTGTCTATTAGCACAACATGCAGAGTGCTCCGGGAGAAAAGCGGAAGGATTATGCTACAAACAGTTCAGCAGCCTTCAAAAGCCTTCACTATGTTAATAGCCTTTAAAGGGACATTTCACAGCACCAGCAGCACCTGGTCCAGCTGCTCGCGGCTCTTCCATCTAAACCCCTCGCTGCTCATCTCCCAACCCCACGGGCCAAGGTGAGGAGGGCTTGTGCCTGCCTACTCAGTGCTAAAATTTATTGGTTAGGCAAGAGGAGAGGACACAGGATTCTCCTTCAGTTTCTTGTGCACATTCTCCTCTACAGCTGCTGAACGTAACTTTAGCAAACATCAAGGAGAACAGGAGGCTTTACTGAATTAAAATATTTAGCATACTGGCTAGTCATCGTTCCCTTTGAAACCAATACCCATCTGGGATTTGACTTCATGAAGACTGCTACAGTCTTTCCATGCCATGTCCCAAAAAAGTTCAGAAGGGAAGCAGATTGTTGTACACTTTATGTAGGCCCACAGAAAGATTTGGTTTGGAGTGCACATGGACACAAAAGCTTTTTATCTCCAGGGACCTAACCTTTGATAACTGTCATTGCAAGCATTTTATTTTGCTCACTTAAGTAGCACTATCAATAACTGCCTTTTGCTCTAAAGGCAAACGTGGCCTGCTTTTCCAAGCAAATGAAAACAAATTAAAGACTTAAAACACCCATCAGTTGTTCACTTCAGCAATTTGATCGCTATCTCTTTTTTTTTATTTATTTCCAGAAGGCCCTTCAGGCCAGATAATAGTCACTCGCTGCCTGCAACGCTGCACTGCAGCCCACAGCATGTGTATTTTTTGAGAGCTTCAGTGAAATATGAGCAAGAAGCACAGATTAGAATCTGGCCTGGAATTACGGTTTGAACTCTGCAAAAAACGGATACAGCAGGTCAAGTTCCCTCTCAGTTACACCAGAGTAGCATTCCAACAAAGAACAGAAAATCCATGTTTTTTGCCCTCATTTTTTAGGTTATTTATACAACCCAGAATGATGGGGGGTTTTCAGAAGGATTAAAATAATTTGTAAGAAATTCATGGCAAACTGCATGTATACAGCTCACTGGTGCATCAGCTGAATGCTTGCCTGAAGAATAAAAAAGTGAGTCTCTATGTCATTTGGGGAAAGGCAGGCAAGTCTTAGTGCCTTGCAAGTCCTGTGCTTCTCTCTGGCAATTCCTGGACCCTGGCTGAGTGTAGAGAAAGATCTCCAGGGAGCAGCAGAAATTTAGTTGCAGCAGCACAGAGCGCAGCAGAGGTGATTTTACTCAAATACCCAAGATTCCTCAGTTATTCTGATTTACTCTGCCTAACAATATGATAAGACAGGCAGACTTTCACACCACCATGGCTAGGTGGATGCTGCTCCCCATGGTATCTGGTCTAATTGCATCTGTCAACACTGAAGACAGTTGTGGATGCATATTCAAAAAACAGTGAGAGGAATTTGACATTTTCCTTTTCAATGGAAAGAATTGACATAAACATGGTGGCAAAAAACACCAACAAGAGAGTCCTGTGCAATACAGGCTGGGGAGAGCTCACATGGGAACAATATAAGGCATTTCTGATGCACACTCAGTAAAAACAGCATTTGGGGCCACAAACACACGAGGACACGAGTGGGTTGCAAGTGTGAGTGGCACCCATGTGCATGTGAGAAAGAGAATGGGGCACATGCACCTCTGGAGTTATTCAAGAGACAGAATTTATTGGTCCTACTCCTCTACTTGCTTACAGGGGGGACACATCAGGGACAAATTTCATCCTGTGATTCCAAGCAGCTGGCCAAAACAATAAAAATGCAATCTGTAAACTCGCTCAGACTTTTTTTTTCCTCCCCCAAAAGGTAGTAACTTCCCTTTACATACACAGATGCACATTGTTCAGAAATATTAGCCATTTCTCCCCTGCTCCAGCTCTGGTAAGTCAGGTAATTGAAGCTTCAAAGGAGAATCACGGTTTAATGGAGTTGTGCTTGCCAAAGAAGACAAAGAACTTTGATTAGATTTCTTCCAGCTTATTTACATGACTTATCTTTTTATAAATTCAACTTCCTTCCAAAATTGATAATGAGATTCCTTGGAAAAAAAGAAAGAAATGGAATGGTTTGTTTTGTCACAAGACAAGTGATTATTTTTGTGATAGACTATGTCTGGTGTGAAGTTCAAAAACAATGGAAGTAATAGTCTTTAGGCAAAACACATAACTGTTCCTGATAACAGTCTACGAGGAAAAAATGGCATTTTTCAGAATTCTGTATAATAGCATGGACAAATATCTTCCAGGAGCAGCTGTCATGGTTAATTTCTGCTCTAAGACCTAAAACCAGGGATGGCTTTTTGATTAGATGTTATTCATAACTTTTTTTTGCATTTAATTTCTTTTGCCAGAATAGAGGATGGACATTTCTGAGACAGGAAAAGAACCATTAACATACTAGATTAAAATGTTTCCATGCATTTCAGCCCTTGTCATTCTGACTTGGACACAAGTCTATCCAATTTCTCCACCGTGGAGTCCTCAGAAAATCACAGGCATGCTGGTATTTTCCTAAACTGGCCTCTGAAGTGTGGCAATGAGCCTTGTAAACATTGAAATTTTAGTGAAGGAAAAAGAGAGTAATTGCATAATTTGAAAAAACAATGGAAGTTTCTTTCCAGGCAATAAGTAACCAAAAAATAGACAAGGTGATTTGCCCTGCTTTGCCATTCAGCAGCTGGGATGCATGGAGAAGATTTACCCAAAAGAACAGAAGGATGGGGACAGATGATCAGAGAAAGGAGGGAGGAGAGCATCCCTCTCTGCAGGGAGTCAGCTTTAACACTTTAACTATCTGCCTCTTTATAGTTTGCATAAAACCTGACAATTAAGTACTCACCCAAGGCATCTGACAAAATAATCTGGGGGTCTACCCATGTGAATTTATCCCAAATAACTACCACAGTTAAATCATGCCTTAGCTGAATCTAAACTCACTTGAGAAGCACTGAATTCTGGCCCAAAACTTTTTCAATATTTACATCAGCAAAAGAAAGGCTTGTATGTTTGAGCTTCACTCAAAAAATACATACATTCTGTGTCATGAAATAAAAACAACATTAAAGGAAAACTATGTGTGCAATAATTAAACAAAAATAAAAAGCTCCAGCATACTTGAGCAGCAAACCTATAAATAGTTTCCAAAGAGATACTCGACATTTCTAAAAATAAAAGCTGTCATAATAAGAGCATGTTGCAATAGCAAATCTTGCTGGAAAAAGTTCTGAACCTTATGTCTGTGAACTAAGAGAAACTAAAGGAAGAATTTTTACAAGTCACTTGACTCAATATTATGGTACATTAACCTTGATTTTTATTACCCCTCAGCATTTTTGCTTTTGAACCAGACCAACCCCCAGAAATACCGATGAATACACAAATGGGGGTGGGGAGGGGAGAAATGGGAGGATTTGGGTTGAAGTCACTGAGAAATTGCAGCATGAGTTCTGTGCTAAAAACCCGAGTGGGTTGTCATTCTATTTAACTGATTAGCTCCATCCATAATTAAGCCCCCACTTTTCTCCCTACAGGCCATGAATCAAAACACGTGTCTGCGAACTGTGCAGGAGGCACACCCCAGGATGGGATGTGGGCTCAGCCTCACTCCATTGAGACTGTAGTCCAGGAGGAAAGTAACTTGCCAAAACATCCATTTAACTGACCACCTCTTATTCAGTGGAATATCACATGTTTGCAAATAAAGTTGCTAAAAATAAAAAGTGCAACTGCTCTGCCTTTCCACTGATGGGAAAGGCAGATGTTGCCTGTAGCTCTTACCCACCACAATTTTATTCCCAATTTACCCACCATCCCCTGTTTTATGGCTCACCCTGTGCTAAGATACTGGAAGTCAGGGCTGCTGATTGCCAGTACCTTGTGCTGGTGTTTATAGTGCCTTGTACCGACTGCCTTTGCTGGAAAACAGTTTGGAAAATATTGGGAAACATTCTCCAGTCATTCCAGTGAAACCTCATAAGAGCTCTGAATTAACCTTGGCCAAAAAGGAAGCAAAAAAGGGAAATGAAGAAAACGAGTGAAGATAGCATTCCTGATAATACATTTAGTTTACGTGCCTGAATCCTGCCCTCTGACAGAAATAGGCGACTCAGTTGCTAAACAAATGCACAAACGCTTGAGCAAAGAATTTGGCACCCACATTTCTAACCACAGGTCATGCCCTTCGCAGCACTGGAAAAGGTGATTTCCCAGGGGTGTTCTGAGCGGGCCAGGACACCCCAGAAGCACTGTAGCTGAGCATGAAAGGCAGCATGAAGTAGCAGCAAAATTAATTCATCTCAATCTTTTCTTAAGGCAACTGTGTCTTTCTGCATCCTGCCAGGTTTGACTAAGAGCTGTTTGTGTTTGACAGAATGGGATGCCAGTGGTGTGTTCCGACCTTTCCAGGCTTTCTCTCACCTTCCTCATTAGGAGTCTAATGATATCATGATCACCCCAGATTCATTCCATTTCATAGATTTTAAGCCATGCCAACATAGTTTCAGGTGCCCTTTCCCACCCTCTGTTTGCATCCCTCCTGACTCAGACACACCTTGTCTGCAATCAAATGTCAGAGTGTTACCGTGGGACCTTTCTAAAATAAATATTTGAATTGTGATTTCTCCTAGTAACAGAGAGCTCCTGCACTGATTTGTGAACACTGTTCTTCTACAACATGTAAGATCAGGAGTAAATGGGCAGATGGGTCTGAGGAAGCCAAACAGACTGCAGCAAACACACTGGCACTCCAAAGGAGGAGACGACACAGCAAAAAATGAGACCAGACTTCTTTAGTCAAACTGTCATGTGAGTGGTTCAGCTGTGGCTCACCTCGAGAGGAAATGCAGCATATGCTGAGTATTTCAGTGATGTGGTGAATGCAGAGAAATGCAAGCCCAGAGAAACACATGGCTGGGTTTACAGGAGATGCAACACAGTCTCATCTCAGTCAGACTCCCTCATTCTCAACCCACCTCCACCTATTCAAATATTTAAAGAAAATACCTAAACTGCCTAATGGTCAGCTGTAAATCCCCTGGTGTGCCTTTACTGGCTAGGAAATCACAGGAGGGTACACACAGGTGAAAAGAAACAATTGCAAATTCTAACTTGGTTTTTTTTTTTACTCTTAGTTGGAGGTATTTTTTTGTATTACTCATTCGTGGCTCTTTCATTAAGCTAAATTATTTGGATGCCTTTATGTATGCAGGCTGGCAGCGCGAGGCAGCAAGACCGGACCTCCAGGCCCACCAAAACTCCCACTGCTCCAGAGGAAATAGCTCTGAGAGCATCTGTGCTTGAAGCTGGTTCCAGAAAAACTGTTCTGCCGCCAGTCCCATGGCAATATCCTTATTCCCAAGCTCTCAATCCAGACGAGGAATGAGTGGTGAGCTCAGACCCTGGAAAGATGGGTTTCCACTCCAGAATCAATGTTTAACAATTAATTTATGCCACAATATCTTTTCCAGAATTTCCAAGCAAGGGAAGCAAAGCGGGCTCCCCAGATGGCTCTCTGTGCCACTGAGACCCGCAGTAATTCTGCATTTGATCGTATCCACCTGAAAGAACAAGAACTGTTTTGATTGAAAAAGGAATTTTCCACAGGAACAGCAGGAGGCAAATCATGGAGCCTGGACTTGCCTGTTATAGTGGACGATACCTATTTGAGGTTCCCAGCAAGGACAGAGAGAATTTACCTGCACAAAAGCTTCATATTTTGGCCCCAAGGGACTATTGATACCTAAAAAACAAAACCCTTTCTGCCTCCAAAGCAGAGGCATTTGGAAATCAAGGGGAAGTCTGAAAGCTCCTAACGAAGGGAAACATTTCTATGGAGAAACTTCTTGGTGCGAGCAAATTAGAAGTGGAAAAATATCAAAGCTCCGGAGGGTTTTATGCAACAGTAGCCAAAACCTTGAAAGAAAACATTGTTAAAGGTTCGTATTTTCTCTTTTCTTTGGGGGGACTGTTTCTTCTGGAGTGGCCTACATTCTCAGGCCTGAATGCTCCCAAATTAATTGCTTTGCGTCCTCTTCCCTCCCCCTCCCCATCCTTTTCTTTCTCTCTCTTTAGCTTAGTCCCAAGCCAATGAAGTCTTGGCTGGGGCTTGTAATGAACTGGCAGAATGATAAAGAGATGCTGGGCTGGAGGGAGGTGGGGGACCCAAAGCCCACTAATAAGACCAGGATCCCCTACTTACGCCGTGCCCCACCGCGGGGAAGCCATTAAAGACCCGCAGAATAGAAGAGAAAAGGAAGAAAGTTCTTATAGGGAGCCCTCCCCTCCCCGGGCCCTCTCCAGTGCTCTTTCAGAGCAGAGCTCTCGACATGGCTAATCCCTCCACCGCTTAATGAACTACAAGCTTCCCTTTCACTCGGACAAAAGTTTCTTTCCTTTCTCGGGCCTAATCGCAGACAAATGGTCCCCCCACCATGATGCCTGTTAAAAACCCATTCCCTTTTTTGAGGCTGCGAGGCAGGAGGAATGCCACTGGCAAGAATAGGTACCCTTGAAATGAGGTCCTTCTGCACTTCTGTGAGAGATAAGTGGGAGATGACATTGGAGCCATAATGGAAAAAATATTTTCACAAGGCAGCATCTGTTGTTTCAGTGGATGCAGCCCCATTTTTGTTCCAGAATGCTTCTGTGCATCTGTCTATATCTTTTCTGTCAGTGAAACAATTACTGCCTGCCCGGCCTCTCTCTACACACACATATATTACTGGTAGGAATGTTGCATGGCTGCACAATAAAGCTGCCACAGCCTGTACCGAGTTTTGTATGGACAACGACTTACTGCAAGGAAGAGTTATCAGTTCCCTTCCAAAATGAAATAGTAGGCTTGACTTTTACAATTTATTACTTCACAATGCAGGGCATGAGCTCAAATATTGCCAGTTCCATACAGAAACAGGAAGATATGCTGTCTAGTTGTGTATAAAATCCTTGAGCATCCAAATTTTACTTTCGTATGTAAATAATTATCCTTATTCCAGGATAATAGAGAGGCAAAGTATTTTCAGCTCTCACTTCTGCTAAGCAACCACGAAACCAGGACACTTATTTTAGCGTTTGACATTCCAAATATAGTATGAATATTTTGTCTTGAATGTGCTTTTAGATGACCATTCAAGGTTGTTTTCTGCAGGTTTACACAACACATCAGTATTAGACCTGGGAATGTACCAGGTCTGCCAAGCCTCCCTCCAGAGCTATGTTTCACACTCCTGTGTGACAAGAAGATGTATAGGCTTTAAACAAGTAGGGACTGTTTGAACATCTAATCTGAACTCCCATCTAGTCAGTGCTGCTGTATTTGGCAAAAGCATTTTCCAGGAAAGCTTCCAGAAATAAGCTGAAGACATCAAAAGATGGAAAAATCCATCCTTTCCCTCAGCAGTTTGTCCCAGAGGCTTTCCACCTCCACTGCCTGGCTAGATTCTGCCTTGCTTTTGTCCAGACTCACCTTTCAGCTCTGCTATCGGCTGATGCCTTTCTTTTCCTAAATTAAAGAGCTGTTTAATATCCTGTATCTTCAGCCCATGAAATACTTGCACACTGCAATTAAGTCACCTCTCAATCTTCCTGTTGATAAGGTTTACAGCTGAAGGTCTTTAAATCTCTTTCTTCAATGCCCTATCCTCATCCTGTCAACATTTTGGTGACTTTTTACAAAAGCCCCATGGTATGTCAATGTGCTTTTTAATGCATGGGCCCTTGGTTGTGTGCAACACCCCTCTGTCTCACCACTTCTGTTCACATGATAAAACAACCTCCCACTCCTAACAAATGAGACGCACTAGCCCTTTTGCAATGGCACCACTTACGTCAACATACAATCATATTTAACAAACAGAGAGAAGTATTTAGCATATAGAAATGCTTTTCTGGACTTTCTGTGGCAATGGATACTGCTTCTTTTCTGCACCTGAACTGAGGGAAAAGGCAGACTTCAATTTGTTTGCAAGACAATATATAGTTACTGGATTTGACTTAGAAGGGAAGGGAGAAAGAAAAACTCCCAAAACGATTCCAGCACAGAGCCTTGGGACACAGACTTCTCTTCTGCTTCCATGATAAAGAAATGCTGGAGTTTGAATCCATATTTCAGTAGATTTATTATCCAATTATTTTATATTTTTAAAGGGGAAAATAAAATCATTGTGTTGATTAAATGACCAGCTGTTAATCAATTAAGACCAAATGCTCACAACAGATTAGTTTACATCAATAAGCAGGTCAAATAAGACCTGAAGCATAGCTCTGGGGCATCACACATTCAATGTTTTCTTTCCTATTACAAACCATCCCAGCAATAGTAACTGCAGTTTCCTAACAGGCCCCTGAGTAGATACCCAGAACTTTGGATAAGTCACCAGCAGCCCAGAGCCTGTCTGGCAACACATAGATGCATTTTTCCCTGCAGGATTCCCAGCAGCTCTTGCTCCTGCTCTCCTCTCCTACAAGTATACTTCTGTCTGTGCTCTGCATAGATCAAAAAAAAAAATTCAGAGGCAATTGAGGACAGTACAAAGAAGACCAGTAACACCTTCAAAGCTGTGTAAAGCAATTTCACATCACCATGTACTGCAGAGGAGAGAGAAGCTGAAACCCTCTGGTGTGAATAGAAGCTTTGTGGCTCTGAGCCCACCTTGAACAACTACATTTATCTAAAACAAGGGTGATGACACACAGTTGGACGAATGAGGCTTTAAACTGAACTAGTAACAGCTATACAGAATCAGGAAAATGTATTTTTGACAGAAGAGGTCTTTTCTAAGGGTATTCCCCTCTATGACAACATGGAATTATGGCTGTCTTAGGAGAGGATCTCCCTGTTCCAGTGGCAGAGCCCCCTGATATTCATGTTACTCCGGTAGTACAGATCTTATCATCACCAACTTGCAGCTGGATTCACAACACGGTCTGGGTGAATCTTTGCCAATGTCTGCAAAGCACCTAGGTTGTGAGAAGTGACAAACAGTAGTACTTTCAATCACGCATTTCTGACTCTCTGGAGCAGGCTCAGTTTCAAAGAGCTGGATTTGATTCTTATTTCTCCAAGCTTGTCTGCCCATCAATATTTGCAGGGTCAGGCATGGGAGGAGGGGACTTCTACTCAGAAAATCAAGCAGATACAAAACAAAAGGAATCCCATTCAATTATTCCCAGCAAGCGGATTAAGCAATGAAAGCGACATACAAGTCTTTTGTGTGGTATTTTTGCAATTATGTTCATTTTTCCTACATTACTAACATGCTACTAGAAACCAGACACTATGCCCAATAATGTGAAAACAAGACAAAAGAATAGAGCCAAGAAGGGGAAGAAACAGAGTGGAAAATGCAATACAGTAAACTATTCCTCTTAGCATTTGTTAAGCATCAGCAAAGGCACATTATAGCTGGGTCCCCAGGCTCACACAGCAGTGAACTAAGAGCAGAGCAGCAGATGGTGATGCAGAAGATTAGAAATTGCTAACAACTGCCTGTCTGGAGAGCTTTGCTTGGGATTATGGATTTGAGGATAGAGTAAAAACCTGTAGTGACAGTCATCAAAATGTAGGCATCCTTGAAATGGGAAGGGTCCAGGCTTCATGGAGATTTAATCTGCCTGGGTGTACTCTGCCCTGCCAGTGTTGGAGAAAGCAGATAGAAAGGTTTTGTGAATGTGTTACTAGAAAAAGTAACTAGATCATGTTACTGTTGTGAATCAGTGCAGCTGTGCTGGCACCAGCAGATCTGAGTCAAAATGTACTATCTGAGATTCCAGCTTCAGAGCCCAGGCAAAAACTGATGAAGGTAACTGTCTTGTAATGGGTTTGCAAAAGATTGGGAATGAAAAAACCCACCATGGTCTATGTATGTCCTAGAAGGAAAAATTAAAAACAGATTGGCTGCTTATGTTTGTAATTTTTTTTTTTTAAGACCACTTGTAAACTCTGACCAGGTAGAACTGAAGCAGCTCTGACAGGTCTCGAAGACTTTCTCTGCCCTTTCAGAGAGCCTGGTGTGCAGTGTGCTGAACTTTCCATGTATCCCTCTGGTTTCTTGCCACAAGGATTCAACACTTTTTTCCTAAAGTGTTGATAAAATTGTGTACAGGATTCGAGGGATGATCATCTGTACTGCTGACTGCTTGGAATAGTGGCCGCAGCACAGCGAGGGAGAGCAGAGAGCACTGCAGCACTCTTCAGTGTGTGCTAAGTGTCTAACAAACTATTTCATTCAGAATTTCACTCACAAGGTCACCCTCATGCTAAATGGTTCTCAATTAAATTCCTGTTAACTACCAGCAGCCACTAGTTTATCAGTCTATCTCTAACTACAAGGTGACAGCCAACACACCTAAGGTTGAACTAAAGAGAGTAAAGGAACTGGCCTCCCACTTCACTGGGTATAGCCTTTCCCTTGTGCCACTAGAGGTATTTTACAGAGCAAAAGTTTGCAGAAAGCCTGGGAGGAGAGCTACTGTATCAGGATGGGCAAATGTGCATATATGCATATATTTATCAGCACAGTCCTCCCAAGGACTCAAAGCCCCTTCTGCAGAGGGATACAGTTTCTTTACTGGGTGATGTCCAAGCATCTTCTGCATTGATTTTAACTAATGAAACATTCTGACAATAAACTGCAGCAACCCACATGCCACATCCATCGTGTTGAACAGTGTGTGTTTGCACATGCATTTTTGAAAGCACATTTTCCTTGATGAGCCTGTAATTTGACTCAGTGGGTCAGTGCAATGTGCACTAGATGGGATGGGAGAGTCCTTCATGGTATCACTCACATGGCCAAAGATCTGAAGCAAATCTATTAAACACATTATGTTATTCCAGATATTTAGCTGTGGAAACAAGATCAGGACCTGGCTTATGATCACAAGAAAAATGTTCCTTATGACCTTTGTCTTTTAAGAGTGAAGGGGAAAATCTGTCACTTGAACATATATAAGGTTTACTGATATAGATTTCAACCTGGAGCAAAGAGAACCTAATAAGTGGGCCAAATGTTAAAACAAAATAAGTATTTTACAATAGTTCAGATTTGGGGTTACAGTTGTCAGTTCAACCACATGTTGACCTCTTTCTATTCCAACATCTTCCAATCAAAGAAGTACAGGATTTCCAATCTCTCTTGAAAATGTAAAGCTCCAAATGACCTTGGAGTTTTACTATAAAATACCTACATATATTTTAGAATTGCACCTTTGCCTCAGCATAACCCCTGTTTATGAGAAAGTATCTTCACAAAATTATTTTTTAAGAAGTGCGATAAAGGGAATCTTCTCCCATAAGTACTGCTCCACAGTCATGAAGGAAGCCCAGTCCCCATCAAGGTAGATGGGGAGTTGTAGAGGGCAACTATAAGGAGATGAAACAACTGTCTAGTTCAGCAGTATTTAATGCAGTATATATACAAAAGTTGGACTTGATGATTCTTGTGGGTCCCTTCCAACTCAGCATATTCTGTGATACTGTGAGATATATATATAGATATATAAATAATGGTGTATGTATATATATACATATAAATAAAATGTTTTCATTGTATACACATAACACACAAACAAAACCATTTTCCCTCAGTACAGGTGCTCCAAAAGCCTGGCTGAAAAACACCATTTTCACATGGTGTTTGTCAGCCAAGTAAGACTTCACTGGGCAATAAATAAAACACACAGGCTACCCCACACTAAGGCTTTTTCCAAGAAGACTGGTGACAAGAGCAGCAAGACCTGTCACCAGTTGCAGCCATGGGGGACAGTTAGTGCATCAGATCCTGCCAACAATGCCGTGCAGTGTACCCCACCAGTGCACACTGGGAGCTGTGGGAAAGGAGTAGTTGGAGTTTATTTCCATTTCTATGAGGAATAAACCCTGGCTAGACTGGCCAAGGTAAACACCGGCCTTCCCTCCCACCTGCCACAAAGGTCAGGGCTGGTGGGGCCCAGCCAAGTGCTGGCTGTCATCTGCTGAACGGGTGCCATCCCACATGCAGACGAGGCTTTTCCAACACACAGCTACAGCCAGGCCTGGCAGATGCTCTCTGCTGGTGATGCCAGCACTTTTGCCTTGGCTTGGCTTCTCCCCTTTGGATGGGAGTCATCTTTAGCGGCAGACAGACGGACGCCTGACGAGGGTCTGCCCTGCAGGCAGGATGCAACCCATCAGTGATGGCCGAGGGCTCCCTTTTCCGTGGTCTCTGAGTCCACACTCCAACTAAAGAGGCAGAAAAGGGACAAGGCTGTGGTGCACAAGGGTGCTGGATCTACCTCTTGCCATTCAGCAGATAAAGGCATGAAATGTAGTCACTTCACTCACTGCAGAGAACTCAAGACTATAACGCAGCAAAGTTGGCAAAGTTCCTTTTAAAGCTGGTGCTCTTTGCAATGAATGCAAAAGAAATCCGCAAAATGAAACCCCCAATTATAATGGTACTTTTAGATCAAAAGAAAATGTAGTAACTTTGTTGCTCCACAATAATAATAGAGAAAGAACCACTTATCAGGAGACACAAATTAAATATTTGTCTTCTTTGCTGATAGAAAGGGTGAGGTTTCTCTCATCTGCTGCACAAGTAATTTGTGTGTGCTCCCCTGGTGTAACACTACCCCTCTTCGCCATCAAAGGAGTGTGAGTAGATTCTAATCACTGCCCTTACTTGCTCTGCTTACAAGCCTTGCCTTAGAAGACAAGTCTTCCTTTGGAGATGGATTTTACTGTCAAATCCCTCTTTTCAGTGCCACACCCACAGCACAAGATCACAAAGAAAGGGGATTGTTTAAACACAAAACCACAACTGTTTGATCACAGCAGTGTTATCACTTATAAACACTGCAGAATCTTTCAAATCTCCAGGTATTTATCTAAGAAATTTCTGTTTTATGTCTTAAAGTCTTTATTCCCTCTTCTCCAAAGAGAGTTGACTTAAAGTCAGAAAATTACAACGGCCCTTATATACATAACACATATAAATATGTTATACTGCCCTTTCCGTGCATTACAGATCCATTCAAAGATCAGTCCAAGCCCAAAGTCAGGATCTAGACAATCTCAGCCTGGGAAAACACATGGATCCAACAGAATTTATGCCAGTCTCCAGTAACACATCAAGGGGATACACTTCAGCAGCGAGATAGGGACCCCTTCCTCCCCTGAACTAGGCATAAATTTTAGCTGGCCTTAGAGTCCTTCCTTCAAGCTAAATGGTTTTCTAGAATATCAGTACTTGTGTGTTATATTTCATGCAAGAACTATGGAAACCTTTCAGTTAACTGAACCAAACAAGGAAAATGGAAAAATTTAAGGAAGAAATATACAAAACATCTTGAAATAAATAACTGTAAGGCTACAGTCTCGTGACATTACGAAAATATAGGTTAAAAGTATGAAAAAGTAATACCATGGAGCTCTTGAGACAGCTTTGAGAATTGAACAAATCCTCAAAGAGCACAGAAATATGCAGAATTTTGACATTTGTTTTCTATTCTGCATCTAAAATGTTGATACCTCTTAACATTTGTCTAATGGACCAAAACATCAAACTGTTTCATTTTCAGGTTGCCAAATCAAAACAAAACACCCTAATATTCTCAAAAGTTCAACACTCCATTTTGATGCATTCAAAGAGCCTGAAATGCTTCATTGTCCAGCAGGCCTAGGGAACTGATTGTCTCCCTGTACTTGGCACTGGTGAGGCCATACCTTGAATCCTGTGTTCAGTTTTGGGCCCCTCTCTACAAGAAGGACATTGAGGTGCTGGAGTGTCTCCAGAGAAGGGCAATAGAGCTCTGGGAGGGTCTGGAGTGCAAGTCTGATGAGGACCAGCTGAGGGAGCTGGGGGTGTTTAGCCTGGAGAAAAGATGCTCAGGGGAGACCTTCTTGCTCTCTACAATCTGAAAGGAGGTGCAGGTTGGTCTCTTCTCCCAAGTAACAATTGACAGGACAAGAGGGAATGGCCTGAAGTTGTGTCAGGTGAGGTTTAGATCAGATATTGGGAAAATTTTCTTCAAGGAAAGTGTTATTGAGCATTGGAACAGGCTTCCCAGGGAAGAGTTTTGACTCAATCACTTTTCTGGGCAGCCTCCATCCCTGGAGGTATTTAAAGATGTGTAGATATGGCACTTAGTTACATGGTTTAGTGGTGGAATTGGCAGTTCTTGGTTAAGGGTTGGACCTGATGACCTTAGAGGTCCTTTCCAACCTACATGAATCCATCATTCTGTGATTTCTCACTATGTTGACATTAGACACTCCTCCACATTGCCTTATGGGAGCTGTAGCTCCTGACCATGCTTCATCTTCTTATAGGTCTGCAGATGACTGATTCTTGCAGTGGATCAAACAAGAGACACAGGTATTGTATTACAAAAATAGCCCATGGTAAAGAATGTAAGACTGCCGTATAACTGATAGAAGGTGCTCGCTGCATTATCAGAAGCAACTTAATACCTTATTCAATTGACTCAAAACTAAGTCAGTTGAATCAGATTCAGTAAAACAACATAATTTGAATCAAGTATACTCTTAATTTTGTTGGGATTTCCCCAATATTCTTAGCATAATTAGATGTTTTCTGAATTAATATATTTGTAATGTTACGGAAATTCCATTTTTCCATTAGAAAATGTTGCCGGGAAAAGTTTCCAAATAGGTTTCATAAACTTTGTTGGCTGAAGCAGCAACCGTCTTTCTGTTCACTGTACACCACGTCCTAGTTTGCACTGGGGCTCTTAGATGTTACCTTTTTGCCAATATAATTAAATACTAGAAAAAATATACTCCCATTGCCTTGCTTTGTGACAGCTTTTTAGGTTTATCGTGGCATATTTCTTTCACCTCCAAGCCATAAGTCAGTTTTACATTCATGAAGTTTCTTGCATTGCCAGATAAAGAACTTGTCCTTGGATCACAAAAAAAGCTGGCAAGGCTTACTACCTCTGGCAAAACTTTACTAAACATGGCTCAAATGCCAAATTTACTATGAAAACACCCAGAAGAGAAGACTCATTGATTTCTTGTATTTCAACCATACACCACCAAACAGGTCTTCTCCTGTGGCGAGCAATTCACAGGCAAGTGAATGAGGGATATATTTTATGCTGGGCTTCATTCTCACAGCACACACCTACTCCTCCAGGCAAGAGAAGTTATTTTCTGGGCCTGGGGGAAAGTATTTGACAGTAACTGATCAGGACGGATGGCTGCTGAGTGCCTCCCCAAGCCAGTGAAACATGGTAACGCACCATCCAGAACCCGTAATACCGCAGCTTAAAACACATTAGGAAAATGGCCCGATCAATAAATCCTCAATGAATGCACCAGCACATTGCTGCGTTATCACACAAGTGGAAACAACAAATGTGTCACTCCAGTGACTGTTTGATGTGAAATCATGTGGAACGCCTCATTTGGAGAGCGGCCCGGTCGGCCTCTCTGAAACCGATCCCCCTCGCGCCATGTTAACGAACGCCGGAGCGTGAAATTCAACCTCCCATCTGCGCTGCCCCAACCTCATTCTGTGCCCGCTACGTGTCAGCGTCTGTTTTTATTTTCTGGCACCTTGAGCAAGTGTTGGCGACTCTAAATAATAAGTGACATACAGACACTTTGCTGGAAACAAGCACCTGGGCTGGAGCACGGCGTTCATTAAAGCTCGACACATTCACCCTCTGCACTCTTTTTGGTGCCTTCCTTTCTTTCCCTTACCACACGATTACTCATGTGCCTGCTGGTAATGTGAGAAATGGAAAATACAGCATGCCCCACTGGCCTAACAACTGGACCATGATTCCAGCAAAACTCTCCTCTTCTACGGTCCCTTTCATCCTTTCTGCACAGCACATTGAATAAAACCAGAGACACACCTTGGTCAGCTTCCTCATTAGAGACGATTAGGCACTTGTGTTTTCTTCACTGCATCAAAACCAGGGATGCCAAACACAGGTGCACTCAAGCTACTGTTTTGCTTTAGATGAGAAAACAAATTTATGGGGAAGTTAACTCCATCTCCACGGCTTTGTAACATGCAAAGGGTCTGAATTTTTGATGCATGTCCTCAATGAAGTTGAACTTCAGAGAAAATAATAACAGTGTGCACTATGATGTTTTTCAGACTTGTTTGTGCTCTCTCACCCCGTGCAACTAACTGTTCACTCACCACCACAGCATGAAGGAAAGGGGAAGGAAAGGAGAAGGCATACTGGTCAATCATTTAACAGACTTGAGGAGGTGAATTAACACTGAAATTTGTATTCTTGTAGAAAACAAAACAAATGTACCTTGTCAGCTTGACTGGTCTAGCCCAGGGCATCCTAGTTTCCAGTAAACCCCAGACAAACTAAATCACACTTCATGAATGAACAACCTAAAGGGGCTTTCACATTTAGCTTGAGATCCCAGTTTCTACAGCTGATGAGGCAACAGAAAGGAAGATGCAGAAGAAGATGTGTATTGGGTAACTTGTGGGTGATCAGGACATTGTCAGCAGTAACACTCTCCATAGTAGTTCCTCAATTAAACATCTGCTGTCCTCCAAAGAGAAAGAAGTGTCTGGAAAACTTTAGGGATTGCAATGGCCGTGCCATACTGCACTAGGTAACACAGGACAAACTAAACATTTCCAGACCATGTGAAGGAGGAAAAGAGGCTTATAACCTTTACCTACAGCAAGCTCAGCCCAATGAGCTAAGGATGTGACAATCCTGATGATTTTTCACAGAGCACCTACTTGGCAGACCATCCACTGCCATTAGCAAAGACAATGACTGCTCCTTAGACTTCTAGTCATAACGTGTGGGTTTAGTTTTTTGGGGGACTTGTTTGTTTTTGAGAAAATAATCTTTCCAGGGATTACTTGGAGTATTTACCTGGGCACCCCATGCTGCCTGACCTTCCTAGGGGCAAAAAACTGTCTTGGCTGAAATGATGTGTGAAAATAGTACTAAAACACTAAGATAAAGCATTTATACATATACACACACACACATATATATAGGTTTCCTGAAAAACAGGGAGAAGATTGATGACAAAGAATGTCGTTAGTCTTTAAAAAACACAGCCTGCAAAAAAGTCAAGTTAAAGGAGTGAAACACCAGAGACTCATCAAGCCAAAATCAATAAAGCAGCAGTTAAAAATCCATTTCCAGTTCAGGATAAGCCTGTTGCTGTGTGGGGAAGGAAAAACCATCAGTGGTAACAAAGAAAAGAGAGAAGTAAAAGCAAACTGTGGAGAATGCATTATAGCCTGAGGAAAGAGATGACTGTTAGAGCACAAACTGCATCCCTCACTGAATAGGTAACCATTCAGCAGGGTGATGTAGGGAACATGTATGTGAGGTTGCAAGAGTGCAAAGCTTCAGGTTGTGAGACCCAGACTTCAAAAGCAGAGACTGTAGGATAACCAGCTCAACTTGAATTCTCAGGCAAAATCTGTGGCAAAAACAGCTAATGCATTATTTGGACACAAGAAGAATACTACACAGAAGGGGGTAGGTGATCTGACTGTATGCACAATAGTATCCGAGATAGCATCTGGGTCCAGACTCGATGCCATGGCTCAAAAATTAAATGGGAAGAATGAATTTAATAAAGAGTATAACAGTGAGACAAAAAAAAAATTAAGAGAGCAGGAGAAAACACCTGTAAATGTTAAAGTATTCAACACTTTCCAATAGTCAGAAAAAAGGCTGAGAAGTGAGTTAAGCTTCCTTCCTCTGCAGTCTTGGTGAACCAGGCAAAATATAAGGCAGTGGCTGGTGGTGGAAGTCAGCAAACGGCAAAGGAGCATTTGCAATGGTACAATTCTTTACATTTCATTCATGCCCTGAAGTAAAGAATTTTCCAACCTTTTCCCAGACACATAAATGGATGTAGAGTTATAATAGGGGACCAAAGAAGTCAACTGTTTTTTACAGCAAATCTTTCATGGATTCCTAGAGCTGATATTTTTCATTAATCTCTGCAGGCAGAAATGTTTAACACTATCTTCTTAAAAAAAAAAAAAAGAAAAAAAAGAGAGAGAGAGAGAGAAAACCAAATAAACAAAATCTAATCTTTCACTATTTTTCAAACAAAAGGAGCTAAGGCAGCATAGGTAGCAATTGTGATGACATTTGAGATTATCCCATAATCCACTTTCAATCTTCCAGCTGGAGAGTGGAGACGGGATGGTTTGAAATCTGTGAAGCTATTTGATTTTAAAGGCTTAACGGGCAAATAAAAGGCAGTGTAGGCCAATGAAATAAAATTTGCTGAACAACATGTAGTATGCTGTATCCAGATTTTATACATGTCCTCTGTATGCTTACTCTGATATAAACAGTTACAGCAAACCCGAAATATGTGCTGTCTGTGCAAGATGGACTGGAATTCTGTCCTTGCTTGTGTCTGATCTGTTCACACAGAAGTCAGAAGGATCAGCCAAAGGAAGAGAAGTTCTCAAGACAGAAGGTATTCAACAACAACAAAAAAAACCCTAAAAAATTTGATCATGAAGGAAGAAAGGTCATGGAGAGCAGGGTATGCATCTTTATATTCTTTGTATCATATTGTTGTGTGCGACTAGCTCTTGTCCACTAACTTAATCAGGAAGACATATTTTAGACAGTGACAAGCAGGAATGAATACAGTCAGTCTTGTTTTCACCGCAGGATACAGAGATTGCCTTGGATGTCTTTCTGAAACATTCATTTGCCAGGCAGAATGGGAGCCTGAGGGCAGAAGACTTCAAAAAAGAAAAATATATACATCCCAAAAGTCATGTAAAATACAGGGCTACACTGTCAGCTAGTGTAAATGAATGTAACTCCACTAATGAGAAGAAGCATCTACAGTAAAAACCAGAGGAAAATCTATCCATGACAAACTGAAATTGTGCCCTTGGTCACTCCTGATCTATTCACAAAAATATGCATGCCTTATGGGGCAAATTTTACTATGTGTCAAGTTTGTTTGGGGAGTATGTGCAGCTATGTCTGCTGGGAGAACCAGGAGGGGCAGAGGGAGTGCTCTGGCATAAAAAGCACTACATTATTAAACATCTCGAGAAGCAAATTTCCCCCTTTAGCTGCACACAGGGACACACACACACAATCAACCCCTCCAGAGCTCTGCTCCAGATGATCATTCCAGTGTCCAGTTCTCACCCTCTTGTAGCTAAACTCACATTAGAGTCATGCTCTCTGAACACTGTGTTGGCACAAAACACGAGCAACTTTGCTGAAATAACCATCGTATCCATCCTACCATAAAGCTGAGCTGCCTGCAAGGGGAATACAATTAGAAATAAGAGAGAATTTATCTGTCATGAGTGGCAGCATGCTACAGTTCAGAGCAAATTCCTTGTCATTTACACATGCAGCTCTGTGTGGTTTTAACCTTAGCACAGTCATTGGTAAGTCAATAGTAACAGAAGGGGCGGGGAGGGAGGATGATTTATTTTTCCTTCCTGCTGCTGCAGAGCAACTGCATATTTTCCTCATCAGCAGCTGTGGTTCATATACACTAAAGAGACAGGCAGAAAGAGGGGAAAAACCCCACCCAACAAACAAGATGTAGGACTCCAAGGAATCATTATTACATGCTGAGCATGCCAATATAATGCTATTCACAGTGTCCTCTCTAGGTCACTAGAGATTCCAGCATCCTTTGTCCAAAACAGTTGCTCTTCCCTAGAACCATGTGCAAAGCCCTATCTTTCTGCCATACTGCCAAACCTGATGAAGGTTTTAACCAAGCAAGGGTGAACAAGTCTCACTTGTGCACCCAGCTGAAATGCCTCTGGCTCTTCACATTATATTACTATGTGCCTTTTCTGCTTCTTTTCTGCTGCCTTCCACGTGACTGCTCGTGTCTATAATCATTTCCGAGTCCCAGTTCTCTAATGCCTTCCACACACTTCTGCTGGGAGGTTTTATTGACATTAAAGTCCACAGGGACATGTAATCTGAACACTGACAGGCATTGGACACTTTTACTTGCTTTGCACTCTCTGCATACACAGTGTCTTCTTATGGCTTATGATATTGGAAGCTCCAAGAGGACAACTCTGGCTACACTCTCTTTTTGCGTAAAGGCTCACAACCAAAGAGAGCAGAGTTGCCTGCCACCTCTTTATCACAGTAAATAAACACTCAGCCTCTGTCCAAATGGCAAATTAAACATGGAAATGACTGTGAGGGTGGTGAGGCACTGGAACAGGCTGTCCAGAGAAGTTGTGGATGCCCCATCCCTCGAAGTGTTCAAGGCCAGGTTGGATGGGTCTTGGAGTAACTTGGCCTAGTGGAAGGTGTCCCTGCTCAGGGACAGGGGGTTGGAATGAAAGTCTTTAAGGTCCCTTCCAACGAAAACCATTCCACGATTTCATGATTCTATGAGAATGCCATTTCAGCTTCCACAGCTCATTAAATGACAATCACATATTCATTGTTCAACAAAAGCCTGGAATTTTAGGTTGCTTGAATTTAGCTGTAGATTCACTACCCCCTTACTGATATGAAAATACAAGTGCATTCAGGCTCAGTCCTCTGCCTCAGCTTTCATCTGGGTAGGACAGCAAATACCATCAGCTGTCTGTGAGCACAGAGCACAAGTGCTGACCTAAACCTTCACACACCATCTGGGACAAACTGAAATTGTATTCAAAGAGCTATGAAGTCCTTGCTTTACTCTAAAAAACTGTCTTGAATTCCTTTGGCACTTTCCAAGAAAGCTGATGTCACAGTTTCATGATAGAGGCTGATCACTGAAATGTTGATTCACATTTACACTGTGACAGTGCCTCAGAAAAACCTCTGTCATATCCCCACTGTCTGCATCCCTCTCTCTAAAATCATTCAGCCTACTGAAACACCAAACCATTTTAGCAGGCTGGAGAGGGAGAGGACAAGAAATTTTCATCAATTATTTAGAATTCCAGTGAAATCCAAGCAAATCCAATACATGCAGTCTTAAGCTGGAGGAGCTCAGCAGAAGTTGAGGACAGTAGAAGGAACAAAATTCAATTTTCCACTGTCTTGCTGTCACCAGAAAGAAAATTTCTTAGGGAAAAATGACACAGCAGCCGAGTGTCTCACAGCAAGCATGTTATCCAAGTTTTTCAGTCTGAGATCTCATTTCATATTTGTAATACTGGCTCTGCAAATGGCTCTGGGAGAAAATCACGTTACAAACGTATCAGGAACAGATGCTGTCCTGCAGGAAATTTGCTGTTCCCAGGTGGAGTAGTAAGCACCTCGAGCACCCAAAACAATTTTAATATTCATCTTCAAAAATAAATAATATAAAATAGTTAGCGATAGTCACAGTGGTCCTGCAGCCAGGCTGAAACCTGATTTTAAACTAAACACTATGGAAAAGTGAGCAGCATTGCTGGCATTTCCACAGTTCAGGTTGGAAGGAACTTTATAACCACTTATTGATGATACTTGACTCCTTCCCAATAACCTTCACAAGTCTCACAAAAACAACATCTCCCTGCACCCACTTGCCTTCCACTCCTGCTCCCCAGAGAAGAGCATTGCATCCTCCCTGATGGACTGAAGTTTGACACTGGCAGGTGCACCGACGAGAACAACAAAACACAACAAAATCTTGCTCTCCTGGGCTAGGCTCTGGGCTGTGCCTACGTGTCTGGAGCCAGATAGTTTCCTGCCTGGCTTTCACAATGCCAGCTTCTCTTTTGTTGTGCAGCACGTCTTACACAAGGAGCCGCATATCTGCTTTCACTGGCAAAGAAAGATCACCCACTGAGCGGGACCTCCTTGTGCCTGGGGGGAGTCCTTCTCTTTCACTTGGTGGGGTTTATGAGGGCTATCTTCCAGTTTGCACAGCAAACATATGTCCCGATCCAAAGACCATTCGAGTCAACAGAAAGGCTTCTCTTGACTTCTATAGGCTTTGGCTCTTGCTGCCCTGGGGAGCAAGGAACTGTCGTCTTCACTCTGGGCCAAAAATAGGGTCGCACAGATGACACGACTCTCACCCCCAGCCCCATTCTCATCCCCCACCTGCTCCTACAGGTCACAGCTTTGTAGTCACAGGAAGATGTTTACATCATGGTCCTATTGACACAGGTCAGAGTTCAAGGAAGCTCAGTAAATCATGAGTCTAAATAGGGTAGGGCTGGAGCCGAGTGGAGGAGAGAGGGGAAGTAATGAGAGCAGAACCATCTCTTTGAAGAGGAACAAATGTGAATGTTTACAGTCCCCCTGGTGCACTCTCCCTGTGCTGAAAACATGTTCAGGCGCTGGTTGGTTAATCCGCCTTCTGAGAAGTTGTGCTGAATGGCAAGGAGCCATTCAGCCACCAACATGATCTTTGCCTATGCTTCAGTTTACTCTGAAAACTCCTAGTGGTGTGGAAGGGAGCCAGTGCATTAGTCCTGCATTTTCATATGTGCTGTACCAAAGAGGCTGAACTATGCATTGTGTATTCCCAAAAGGTTGGTGAAATCAGACTTAGCCCTGGCACACAGTGGGATTCTTCTCAAAAAGGAGAAAGGAAAAAAAAATACCACCAAAAACCAGTTAGCAAACAAGACGTGGCATGTTTCTGCACTAAACCACAGTACATAGTTTAACAATGTTTCACAAATCTTCATTTATCGTTAATCTGAAGGCATCATCTTTTTCCCCAGCAGAGGATGTCACATCCAGCTCCATTTCTGAAGTTACAACATTTCTGGGTTTCCTATGCAGTTCAGAGGATCTCAAAGATATTCCCACTGTCTGTAATTACTGCACAGTGCATTAGGACTTCACTCTGTCACTTACTGATTTCCTCTGCCTCATTAAGACTTCAGGAGTGTGTGATGAGTGCATTTAATTAAAGTGAGTGCAAATTGATAACAAGGCCTTGTGATTCTTTCATCCACCTCTTTGTTAACCAGTAATTAGTAATGAGTAAACTCAAGGGACTGAAGGGGACAGTGCAGAACAAAAGGAATGGAGGGACAGCAAAAACGGAAAGTCAAAGTCCAGGTGTGGGACATCGACTCAGCAAAAGTCGATTTAAGTTTCCTTTAAATCAAATCTTCACGCTGAGATCCACATAGCAAGGGTGGATACAGTAATAGAAACGCCTGACCTTTCTTCCTTTTAAAAACAGTCCATGTTTGAAAGACATATGAAAAGCATTTGCAAGACAGGACAGGGTTGTGCACAGGGATAGGCTTCTAAAGGGAGAAGTGATCTCCCTGATGGGCTCCATCCACTTAGCAAACATAATCCAGCCTGTCTTCAGCACAGCCTCTTTACTGATGCCTCATCTACATTAGAAACATTATACTTGCACAGCTTTACTGCCAGACCATTCCTTGCTCAAACAAGCACAGAAAATTATCATATGGACAAAATCCTGCCATTGCCAGTAAAACTGATTCTTAGGTTTCATTTTCTCTGCAAGAAAGTCCCAGCAGAGATTCACACAAAGAAAATGATACCCAGGTAATGCATCACAAGAACATTCATTTGGCTCTTTGGCCGTAGCCTTGGCTGTTATTAGAAGGCTGTTTTGGTGAAGAAACCATGTGGGCAGTCAGACTCCCACTTCTGCAGCTTTCAGTGAAATCTCCAACTTGTCTTCAGCCCTTTTAAGCCATAAATATTGCTCTTGATCAAGTTTCTTTATAAATTGCAAAGGCAGCTACTGCACTTTGCAGCGGCCAGCAGTGGCCTCACTTTGCTGCTCCATAGACAGACAAATGCTCGCCCACAGGAGCTTAAAGGCTCCTCTCTTGAGGCAACCACAGAGAAGCCTGTGGGATGAGACTGGCCTTTCCTACATAACCTCTACATTTAGATGTTGTAACAGAAGGTCAAAAGAGATCCCAGACACATCTACAGTGACCACTGACATGCCACATTGCCTATACTCTTCATCGGAAGTGAAAAAATCCTAGTTAACACAGCTTCAGATTTTCAGACAACTACAACCCTGACATTAGTTCAGTTGGTTAGAGCATGGTGCTAATAATGCCAAGCTTGTGGGTTTAATCCCCATATGGGCCTAAGAATTGGACTCGATGATCCTTGTGGGTCCCTTCCAACTCAGAATATTCTGTGAACAGGGAAGGCCAAACCACTGACTCCAGACCTTGATGAAGAAGAGGGTTAATTGCCCGAGGTAAGCCCCAGTACTAGCAATATGTCTGACTGCAAACACACGCACAAAAATAACTTGAGAGATCCTTGTGAAAAGCTCAAGAGAAAAAAAAAGCTGGCTTCTATTCTGGCAATGAAAAGTCCTTGCTATGTGAGAAATACGCACAAGACAGATATTGAAATTGTTGTAAGGTCTCTGGAATAGGAAAAAAGGTCTCTATCTTTTTGGTAAGGTCTACTGGATTCGGCTAGAAAACAGAATAATATGAATTCCGGAGAAGTAATAGTTTTCCTTGTTCCTTCCTGAATTTCTTTCGTGTAACCTGTGAATTTTAACAATGTAGGATCACAGCCTTTGAAATGACTGCTGGTTTTGTATTTATTATTTATTCTGTAGCTATTTCTTAGAGACTCCATTCAGGCCATGAGAAAACAGACCAGGAGCACAAAGCACAAGGTGACATGGTTATGCAAACAAGTCTTATGTCTGGCTTGCAGGTTTTGAGTTGTTATTTATTATTTTGTTGTTAGGTAACTAACCATAAGATGCAATGGTATCAGTCATCCTTCCTGGCACCTGCCTGGCCACATGAGTGATAAGCACAGCCTACGGTTTCGCTTTTAGTATGGGACATGCACAGTTCTCTCCTCTGGCTACCTGGAACAAAATACTTCAGCCCTATCTGCACAGCAGAAAAACCCTGTGTTAGCAAACATACTTGTCAGCACAAGGTTCAACATAATTTGCCCTTCTGAATAATGATGATTGCTTTAAAAAACACATTAAGTGATCTCAGGTATTTCACAGAAATCCAAGTGAGTGACTTTTCAATATGTTTACCTGTGTCTTGGCTCATGCCCTCTGGAAAGTCAAGGACAAGCTTATCTCTCTACCTGTAAACTACTTAACTACCTTTACTTTTTTAAAAAGAGTTGGTTGTAAAATTTGGTTGTTGAAGTCTCTGCTGCTTTCCATTCCATGTATTCTGAGGCCCTGAGCTGCTGCAGGTATTCTTCAGGCAAAATGCCCTTTTCAGAGGCAACCCAACACAGGTCTTCTGGGTGAGCACCCAGCACACGGTGCTGCCCACTCTGCCAAGAATGAAGTTCACCAGCTGCAGCTGTGCAGACAACTTTCCTAACACCATCCCATGATGCAACGTCTCCTGCTCAGAAATTACTCAGAAATCCCCACTTACAAAACAGGACACAGGAAGAGTGTTTTTAGGACACCCAGGACAGCCTGGCATAACCACAGCTCTGTCAAAATATGTGTCCCTCTGTGGGCATAGTAACAGTCCTGCATGGTTAAGTGAAACAACCTGCCATATTCCAAATAGGCACCAGCTGCAATTTTCTCCATATTTTTAAAATTACATGTGGCTCTCAAGCACCTGGCAAATTGTCAACACAGCCCCTAGTCTGGTGCAATTTAAGTGCCCTTAATCCAAATAGTATAAAAGGAAACAGTTTCAGAAACTCTGAAAATAAAGGATGATATCAGTTTGATGGCTTTCTAAATATTTCTTAAAATCCTGGGGGTGCTTTCTGTAGACACTTATTTTCAGGCAAAACTTTAAAAGCCTGAGCTGCCATCACTTTCCAGAGGAGCTAGTTTAAAGGCTATATTTAGAAGATCTTGTCAAAAAAGTTTCCTTTAAATCAGGCTGCTTAGTCCTACCTAGAAAAGGATGTCATTTTTTACTCATTTGCTTAACTTTCAGTTATTTCCATACACATACATTTTTTAAAGGAGAGAGACGACAGAGCTACCTCCTAAACTTAAATTAAACCATCATAAAAAGACTGCAGAGAAAATGCCAGCTTTGTGACTAGTAAAAACCAACACAGTATTTTCCTGGCACTGTGCAAATGACTGATCCAGTGCTTGTTATCTTTGAAAAATGCTCAAACTATGAAATTCTTCGTTGGTTGGCAGTTACCAAAAACTTGTGGGCAGAATCTGGCTTATGTGATTTAAGCACTGCTTAGCATCTGTCATGAGAAAGGCTTAGGCTGAGTTTTCTTGTTTTGCAGAAACGCCATGGAACTGAAGGAAAACCTGAAAGCTCAAGGAAAGAAGCATGTGAACACAACAGCTAAGAAGTGTTCTTCAAGTGTCTTTAGCCATCACAAATTAATATGATCCTGTCTTCTTGGGGATGATTAGATAACCTCTTTCTGTAAGACTTTTCCAGCTCTTACATCTATGATTCATCCCTCTTGGGCAAAACATAAAACCAGTGTGCTGATCATCCATCATCGTTAAAAATCTCACTGCAGTTTTCAAAAAAGCAAAGATGTTTGTTCTAGCCAAAATTCCAACTTGTGTAATTACTGTACACTGCCTACCTAAAATCTCACTTTGGTTTGAATCACAGAGGCATTACTCTAAAATATTTTCTAATCAGAGAAAATGACCGTCATTCCTCACTTTCTTGAAGACTCTGCAGTCATTTACCCAAAGTGGATATAAAGCCCTATTTACACACATTTGAGTCCTACCATGTAAAGCATCACACAAGATACTGTGCAGAGGAAAACTGAGCTTTATATGTGGGGCAAGTCATGAGAGTGTAGGAAGGACAGAAAAACATTTTGCAAGCTTTCAGGATATGAATTCCTTCTTGCTGCAAAGCTAAAAGCCTCCATGGTGAGTATGGGGCACAGCCCTCCCAGGAGACATCACCCTACACTGATCCCTCACAGATCTCAGCTTTTCGGCCCCTCCTTTGAGCTGGGTCAGAAAGACCTTGCAGACATTATACACTCTGTTCAATATGACATTGACTATGCATGTAAAATAAATTTGGACCAAAAAAAATCCCACCAAAACAAAATACAAAATAAAGTGGAGAATATCCACCTTAGTCAGGGTTTAGGTTACACAGCAGAACCTTCTAAATTGTAAAAAGATGGAGTATGTCTGTGGAGGTACCCTCATCCCATGTATTCTCCTGTTCACACTGAGACATTATAGATTGCTTTAATACACTTTATAAGCTTGTCTGATTGGAAAACTTTAACACACAATACCTTCCATGCGTGTAAGAGAAGTTTTCTGATGCACCAGCAGACCTTACATCTGTGTGCTGGAGCAAACATGACAGTCACTGTTCTCTATCAGATATGTGCATAGTAAATAGTAGAAAGCCAAATCAAAAGGGGATATTGAATTTTTCACAGTGTGTCTACCTCAAAGTAGCAGAATGAAATTCAAGATGAAAATATTTAGGTTTCACATCAGGAAATAATAAAAAAAAAAATCAAGCTCTCTGGAGAAAAATAATATCTCTTAATAAGTTTTGGAAAAGAAGGACAGACTTCTGATTATGGCACCTGGACTTGTCACACGGATGCTCAGTTCCTAGTTCCTGTATAAACTTCCTTTGGGACTTCAGGCAAGTTCCCTCACTCAGTAAAATGGGACAAGGCCTGTCACTCATCATTTGTCTATGGTTTTGACTTACTCTGTAAGATCATAGGGGTGAGGTCTATTTGTTACTACATGTAAGAAAAAAAATGACCAGCACAACATGGCTTTGCTTTCAATTTGCATCTCTGAGCACTCTCATATAAATAAGGAATAAACCCAATCTATTTAAAGCTACTCGGGACAAAAAAAAAAAAAAGAAAAAAAAAAAAAGAAAAAAATAGGCTGAGGGGGACAAAACAGTAATTATAAAAAGAAGAAAAGACCAAAAGGCAGAGTTCATAGTTGGGAATGGGCAGTAGTCTCCTGGGACCTGCCAGATAGATGTTGCTGCCTCAATATCCAGGACAGCAAGATGGGAGCTGACAGCAACTCTGAATTTCTGTTGGGCTGCTCCTATTTCAGTTTCTGTCTGAAACCAATCTGAGATGCTGCTGGGGGCTCTGTCTCCAGCTCCTGCTCTGCCCTGCAGAACATGGCACCTGGGGGGGACTGTGATGCACCACTGTACCTTCTATCCTGGCAGATACCCTTTTCTCAATCTCAATCTCAACCTCTCACTGAGGGTCTATCATGTAACCTGCCCTTTCACCCAATGGATGCAATAACCTGCTGGTGTTTCCTCTGCCGCTGGCCACCGCGGGAGAGGCATGAGAGGACATGGAGAATATAATTCCATAAGCCCTGTTCTCCCATGGTGTAAATCTTGGATCCCGAAAAACACATGCAAGGTTTTTTCCCGCAGACAGAGCAGATTTCAAAACTGGAGAATCAAATTCAGCCTTGGCACATTCCCAAGCAAATGGACAACTCAGGCTAGACTGAAGCCCAAGGGGCTGCACAAGGCAGCATCCTGCTTTTTATCAATGGACTTCTGGCCATCACACCACCACACTTCAAATTAAAGGTCTGCAAAAGCCTCTGCTTCATAAACCTCTAAAATGGTTGTCCTATGTCATACCAAACTGTAAGTGACAGAGAGAGGTAAGTGGAGAGGGAGGGAGGGGAACTAATGCACTAAGGAAATCAAATGCTGTGCACAACTGACATAAGCACTAAATATTTACCTCCATTTAAAAACTTGAGCTATTTTCCTTTTCAGTCCTATCAAATCACCTTCCTAATCATACGCACTTGTTATTTTTCCCCAAGGACATGAACTCAGCTTGTAAAACATCTACTTGAGGAAAAGCAAAGTGTTGCTGGTGTGACGTGAATTGCCAAGGAAATGCTGCTGAGGGTCTGACCCAAAGGCAAGCCTTAGCCATGGGCTCCCAGCAGTGCTGCAGACACAAGTCTGAAAACCACTCCTCTCTCTCCCTTTGCATCTTTTGATTAAGTCCCAGCGTCTCCGATTATCAGAACCCACATTTCACTTAATTCCTAAAACAGAAGAATCCTAATGAAAACCTGAGCTCAGCTGCTTTTGCCTGAGCCTGAGATATGCCACTTGAAATAAAGGGACTACTTTTTCAACTTCTATTTTATTTTTTTTTTTGCAAAGAAATTGTTTTAGCAGAAGCCATGCAAGTGATGAACCTTTTGCAAGCTGTGAAGATCCACAGGAACTGAAAAACTTTTCTCCCATGACTGTTGCATTGTTTTACACAAGGAAGGATAACAGGAGGTCAAAAGCAATGCAGGAACAGGAGCCTTTGGCCAATTTTGTGTGCTGTGGACTAGGAAGTCCCACTACAATTTGCTCAGCATTATACAAAGCACTATGATTTCTTTTCAGTGTCCAAAAATCCTGCTCCACCTCCTCAACAGCGCTACATAGGCCCTAGAGCAAGCAAAAATTGCTTTAAACTATTTCATCCTGTGCTCTGGCTAAAGTGTTAAACCAGGCTTCCTTCCATCACTCAAAGCTCATTGAAAAAAAAGCCCCAAGCTCTCTGCAAAGACAATATCCAGAATTAGGTCTTTGAATTCTTTAACATCCAGTAAAGAAACAAGCAGAAATCAACTGCTCTGTCTCAAGAATTAAACATAGAATTAGAAGAAAAATACTTTAAAACAGTCTTAAGTGATTTAAGTGTGACCCTGCATTTAATGACATTCTTTGAAACCTCATTAAAGAACTGCAAAGTATTATTGTTGTAACATTAATAGCTCCATTGTTGTAGCATAAATAACTGTGTGAAATAATTCCAGATGTAATGAGGATGGGAAGGAACAGGGTGCCTCACACTCCTTCAGAACTATATCTTCAGATGGCTCTTTCCAGCTGAAATTTCCCACTCCATGTCCCAGCAGTGGAGGTCTGCAGTGCCTTACACACTGGAGTTGCTAAATTGAAGCCCACGATGAATAATAGCACTTTTGTTTCAAACATTCCCATGGTTTCTTTTGAGATCTCTCTCCCCCTTCACAGATTCTATATTTTGCTGACTTTTCCTTATATTTAAGTGTCAGCCAGCAAGGAATTGGCAACAATTGTGGGACAATTGCTTCTTCTCATCTCCCTCTTGTAGGGGAAAAAAAAAGAGAAAAAGGAATTTAAAGAGATAGTCTGAGTGAAGCAGGGAAGCTAAAACAGTAAGCTGCACATTTTTGGAAAGCATGAATCATAGAATGGCCCAGGTTGGAAGATCAAGGGCATCTGTCAGCCCTATTCAGCCCTCCCAGCATCTTCTGTGGTCATAGAAAAGACATGGCCAGAGAAAAACCACCCTTCTGCTCTGGATGGAGGCCACCCTGGTTAGATGTCCCTCCTCCCTCTGTACATGGTCAGAGGTGATGCTTCATCTCCACAATGCACAAGGGACTTGGAACAGCATGAAGGAAGAAGACAGGATGAGGACAAATAGGCTCAAACCTGGGAGCCACACTAGCAGGACACATTCAATGCCCAGGAGACTGGGGAAAAGCTGGCTTAGGGATCTCTACCCCCTTAGACTCTATGGACATGAACTTGGTCCCTTTATAATCCTTCACACAAGACTCCCTGGGACGAATTGTCTGGCTTATTCACCATCCTAACTTATTCTCTTCGATCTTCCCTAATGCCAATGAAAGCCCAAGAGTCCCAAGAAACAGCTTTGCCATTTCTCCAGCACAAATGTTCTGGTTGCGCACAGGAATGAGAATTTAGCCTGGAGACATAAACCCAAATATACAGCTGTGCATGGTATGCTGAAAACTAACCCAGCACAGAGAGCTGCTTTTATGGGCAGGATTTGTTTTTCCAAATGGGATTTATTTAAAAGAAAATTGAATGGTTATAAAGAGCTCACTCTAACAATAACACAGAAAATGAATCCAGTGTTCACTGCCGGCTTTGCCTCGCAGTACAATCCAGGCAGAGAAATCTTCTTTAGAGGGTCCTGGCAGCAAATGACCTGTCCTGCAGAGCAATCCATGGGGAAACAGCTGGCTGAAAACTGGGACTCTGCTAATGACTGAAGTAAGGGCAGGAATTTCACTGGGGGAGGGTGTTGCAACGCCAGTGTGAGGAAGTGACTATGGGAACACCCTGTTTCAATAACCCTGTTTCGTATCGATAGCATGGCAAGGCTCTAGGAGACAAAAGAGGACTTTCCCCTCCAGGAAATAATCAGCAGTCCCCATTCCCTATTACACCATCTTCATCAACAGGACCCCTAAAGTCCAAAGGTCTCTTAACTTCCCCTGATGCTCCAGTCAGCTGTATAAAACTTCCTCTATACAACCTTGTTTCAATTTTCATGGTATTTGGGAATTATGGGTACCACAGAAGTATGTATCAATAAACCTCTGATGGTGTTTCAGCATAAGATATCCATAACCTGCCCTCGGAGTTCCCTAAAACAAAGCACCTAGGACCTTCAACCCTCTTCCTTTGCCCTGTTTGTCTCCTTCGATATGTGTCCCAACAGGCCAGTACACCCAGGCAGAGCAGTTTATCTGACTATCTGAAGAATAGAAACAAAAGTGGTTCAGAGAGAAGGCTTAGCCTGGACATTAAGGAGCATTTCCTTACTGAGAGGGCAGTCGCAGACTGGGACAGGCTTCCCAGAAAGGTGATTGATGTCCCAAGCCCGCCAATATTTCAAGAGGCATTTGACAATGCTCTTAACATTTAACTTTTGGTCAGTCCTGAATTGGTCAGGCACTTGGACTAGATGGTCACTGTAGGTCCCTTCCAATCAAAATAGTCTATTCTATTCTAAAAATCATTAGCCATGACCATTAATGCTTCTGATACAATTTGATTCAGAACCACAAATCTACTTCAGTGACTAATTAGGGAGACCATCTGATGTCTTTAATCTGGAGCACATCAAAGATCTTCCTTCTGCAATTAGGCACTGGGCTTCATTCATTCCTGCCCAGGACAGCGAGCCATGCACTGTTGCACAGATGTTTTCAAGTCACAAAGCAGAGCGGGTGTGGGGACAATTTTTACAGCTCTTACTGGAAACCTATTAAGGTCATGATATTGAGAAAGAGCACAGTATGGCCTTCATATTTTAAGCTTTGGAAATATCAACCCCAGAGCTGAAAGATTATTTATACTGGAAGCTGGCTATTGGGTAGCTGCCAGAGCACAGCTAATCAAGGGACTGACTGGTCTATTAACCCTGACATATTCCCCAGCCCATAGTCTCCTCACAGCCTTCCATGGCTGCTTCACAGATAACCCAAGAAGTTCTGACAAAACCCCAAACACAACTAATTTTTTTAACCTGTCCCAACTAAATACATGCAGGGAAGACATAGTTGATTATTTAGCTACTATGGAGGGATATCATGAAACTTGCATTAGCCCTGGGAGAGCCTTTCCAGATCCTCCAAGAGCTTCACCAACTTTTCCTTTGTAGAGAGACATCACCTGTTCAGTCCTCCCCAGAGATGCTCTAGTTTTAATCCAAATTAGCTCCCATCTCCTTGTCCCAGTGCTCCATTACTGCCCCAGACTTCACTCACCAACAGCCTGGGATAACACCTCCAAATATATTGGAGCATCCTTTCCTTCTCCCACACTCCAAGTTCAACACTCAGCAACTCAGCAAACTCAGCAACTCAGCGAAGCTCCATATTTTTTCCAGCAAAGCTTGAGGAAAGATGACCTCATTAAAAAGTGAGCCTGATGCTTCATGCCAGCACAGAATCTACCAGACCCCACGCTCCTTACTATTATCCAGATTTCAGCAGTAATTCCAAATGTATCTGCCTTCCCTGAAGCAAAGTAGTTTTCTCCTGCATGAATTGACTGTGCTGGTATCCCAAGCTCCATCTTGCCATCAAAAATGTCCTTAGTTGATTCCTACATGGGTTATTTGATTATTAATTCACTCAAAATTGTGTAACACCTCGGAGAGATAAGACACCTGTGCAAGTCATAAATTGCAAGACACAGCATACCCAGCTGTTCAAAAGAGGTGATGATCCTGCTGTATTTGGTGTTGCTGTCACCCCATCTTGAGTCATGTGTGCAGTTCTGGGCCCCACAATTTAAGAAATATGTTGAGGTGTTCAAATGTATTCAGACAAGGGCAACAAAGCTGGTGAAAAGGCTGGAAGAACGTCCTACGAAGAGGACTTTGGGTTTATCTGCTTGCTCTAGTTTGTCAAGCTGGTGAAGGGTCTAGAGAACAAGACCTATGAGGAACAGCTGGAGGATGTGGAGGTGTTCAGCCTGGAGAAAAGGAGGGTCAGGGGAGAACCTACCACTCTCTACAACTACCTAAAAGGAGGCTGTACTGAGGTGGCGATTGGTCTCTCCTCCCAAGTAACAGGCAATAGGACAAGAGGAAATGGCCTCAAGTTGTGTTAGGGGAGGTTTAGATTGGATATTGGGAAAAATTTCTTCACCACAAGGGTTGTCAAGCATTGGAACAGGCTGCCCAAGGAAGGATTTGAGTCACCATCCCTGGAGGTATTTAAAAGATGCGCAGATGTGGCACCTGGGGACATGGTTTAGCGTTGGACTTAGCAGTGATGGATTAATGTTTGGACTCAATACTCCTAGACGTTTTTTCAACCTAAATGATTCTATGATTCCAGTTTGGAGAAAAAGAGGCTGAGGGGCAATTTGTCTCTCTCTCCACCTGCCTGAGGAGGGGAAGTTGAAAGGGAAGTGTTGAGCTTTTTCTCCCTGCTATCCAGTGCCAGGATGTGTGGGAATAGACCAAAGCTGCACGAGGGGAGGTTTAGACTGGACATTAGGAAGCATTTTTTTACCCAGAGGGTGGTCAAACACTGGAACAGGCTTTCTGGAGTGGTGTTTGATGCTCTCAGCCTGCCAGTGTTTGAGACATTTGTACAATGCCCTTAACAGCATGCTTTAACTTGGTCATCCCTGAACTGATCAGACAGTTGGACTAAATGATCATTATAGGTCTCTTCCAACTGAAACAATCTGTTCTAGTCTGTGCTATTCTATTCTATTCTGGTACATTAAGCAATAGTGAAAATTAAATGGGGTATATGAATTATATAACACAAGCAGTTTTCTAAGACCTCTGTAGACAACTTGCAAGTAAATGTTTCTTTTACCCTTATGTTGGCTCATTTTCTGAGAAATCTGGTGTTACCCAGTGCTAAGGAAACCTTGTCAAATAGCTACCAGTGTTAAAAAGAGGAATTTCCTTTACTTAACCTTTTGAGGAACAAGAGGTTAACAGAAAAAGGTAAATTGTAAATCTTTCTAATTTAGAAAGTGGGACCTTTTCAGCAGCATTTTCAAGGAAATCTACTGCAAGAGCGTTCCCAGAATTAAAATGGAAAACCTGACACCTTTAACAATTTCCTGCCACTGTATAACTGTCAGCGTTGCATGGATTTTATCAACCCAAACATTAAGTTTCAATGTTAGGAAACCTTTGCATTCATATGTTTTGGGTTGGTTTTGTACAGTTTTCTTTCCTCTGCAGCCTGAAGATGCTTAGCTGAGGAAAGGCAACACTGTGGGTTTTTTACAAGTTCTTCCTTTCCCTGTGAAACATCATGTACTAAAGATCCGAACAAGAGAGGTTTGGACCACTCCCACGATCCGAAACAGCTCGAATATGTTGCCCTTCATGTCATGTCACTTCCACAAGGGCTGGTGAAGAAGCATCAGTGTGGCTACTATTTGCCATGCAATTAAATCCAGATGTCATAGCAAAAATTAGAGCCCCTCAAAGATGAACATTGTCCTTCTAGGAATATACAAGTGCCATAAGACCCAGGTAGAAAGCAAAAACCAGTGGCACCCAGTGGTTAAATGCCAGAACCAGGATTAAAATCATGGTTTCTTAACTCCTTGCCTCATGCCCAGTATGCTGTGCTACCCCTGTCTCTGGGGAAAAGTGGAAATTTGGCTTAGCTGCCTGTGCTGAATGTAATTCAAGTTAGAGAGGACTGAGGTGAAGTTACATCTTGTTGGGTTGATCCCACACATGGATGCACACAACTTTTACAAGCTTATCAGCCTAGATAAACTTATCCTTAAAACTGCAATTTCTCTATTTCTTGGCCTCTGTCTTACATGTCAAAGTCAAATGAGCATCACCAAGATCACAAGGAACATTGAGAGTCACCTGCATGGAAAAAGGTCTCAATATTTTACTTCTCCATCCTGTTTATTACAGAAAAAAAAGCTGGCTTTCTTCTCCAGAGGTGTTCTATGGTATATTATTAGCTTTCTTTAATCACTGTGAAGACACTCACATGCCTGTTTCTCAGCCAGAGATGCTCAGTACACTGAGAGCACTACATGTTATGATTTGATCAGTTTTAATAACAAAAGCAGAGTAAACATCATAAACTCAACCCACAAAGCACCCCAAAGCACGTACATCACCGCGAGTAGAAAAGCAGATCTAGGGGAAAGGAAGCTCACATGGAAGAAAGAGACTAAGATTACCAAAAATGTTTCCATGGTGCTGTTAATTATTTTATCCTCACCATCCCCTACAATATGCTGCCTTTAATTTTTTTTTTTTCCAAAACAGAAAGAGCATTTGAGACAGGAGAAGGCATTTGGTTCAGCTGTCCGCTCTCAGCCCTGCAAAACCACAGGGCACCCTCTGTATTTCCACCTCCACCGAGCCGGGGAATGACATCACCTCTGCTCGAGGGGGCTGGCGGGCCAACAAAAATAACTGTTACTGACCAAGAGCGCTGTTGCAGGGAATATTTTTGGAACCATACTCTGCATTCCTCCGAGTCCCCTGCTTCCTAGTCCAAACATATCATGGCCTAAAAATTCCTCACATTTTCTATGCAGTGTTTCCTTTGGGCTCGCACAATGGGGCAGTTCTTCTGCTCAGCAGCGCTAGTGTTCTGGAAAGGGGAGGGGGAAACAAAAAAAGGCTGTTGCACTAAATAACCCTAATGGCAACCACAAGGGCCACAGTGTTATTTTTAGGTCAGAAAAATTATGCAGAAGGCAACAGAGTCACCTCAGATTTACCTTCCTTTCCTTTACTGAACAAAAGGCCAAAGAATTTGGTTATTTCTTCCATGAGGTGGTAAGAGGGACTCACCTGTGTTTGTGGTGAAGCCCCAGCTATTTAGTGGGGTTTTGCATGGAAGGAGGAGGCTGGGAGGATGTGGCATCTCCCTCTGACAGCACCTCTGGGACTTGCAGAGGTAACATAGCCTCCTCACCTCTATGCTCAGCTGCCCTTCCCTGCTAGAGGCACAAAACAACAGAGGCAAGTTCTAGGTTGTGTCTAGGCTGTGCAGATGCCATAGTTTTCCCAGAAGAAAGAGCAGGAGGCCCCCTAACATCCCACCCAGGTGACATTATACCAATCCCTTCCACTCCCATGTCTGTCGGTGTCGTTTTGGAGGCTTTCTACTAGCCAACAAAGGTCTTGGGCAAAATGTGTATACCTAAAAATATTCCAGCCTAGGCTAAGCAATGGAAAAAAACTCTTATTCCTTCCTCATATGCATTTCTACCTTTTTTTTTTTATCCTTCATTGGAAGAAAGTAATTTTCCTTACTATCAAGGTAAAAGTCATGGCTAATCTTGCAGGGAGAAGTTACATGTGCCTTCCAGTCCCTGTTCCACTTCTTTGTCCCAAGCAGCACTTGTACCCAGTCTTCATACAAGTTTCTATTTGCATAGAAACAGAGGCTATCAAACAACACGTGCTTCACTGGACAATACTTTGTTTCCTTTTTTAGCTGCCCAGATAAGAAAAAAAATGCAGAGAAGAAACTAATAGCAAGCAAAAGAGGCCACTTATTCTACCAACACTCAGCACAAGGTTTAGAAACTCCCCTTGCATTTTTTTACCTCTGTTGCTCCACCAGTCCTTGATCAACTTCATCTGTACAAAGTCTGGGTCTTGCTTTCTGCTGTGCCCTACTCTCCCCACTCACAGTTGGGCCTGGAAGCATGTGTTTTTTAAAAATCCTTATATTTTTAAAGGTATTTAGATTCACTGCACGCCCAAAAGCAGAACAGTTGCCATAAAACTGTTTTCAAACACAGGAAGAGAAAAAGAAAATTCACTCTTTGGGTGTTATAATTGAGAGACGAGGAATGGGCTGGGGAAATCAGTATTTAGGTGGAACTAATTAGCAACGACTAAAAGCTAAATGACAATGTAACCCATAGCCCCCTTGTGGGATATTCTAAAATGGCTGTGCATGTCTGAAGCTTTTCAAGGATTTGCATTATCTGCTTGGTCTACTGCTTTCACAGCTCAGATAAATCAGTATTTTCCACCACAGCATAGAGCTTGTTGCTCTGCAGAATAATTCCCCAGCCATACGTTCCAGAGATACAGAAGTACACAAAATATGATCTCTTTTACTAGGCTAATAAAAATCAGAAAGTGTACTATATACATTTTATAGACCTCAAAGGTAGGTCTTCTGTAGGAAGAAACTGGGACTCCAGGCTACTGTCGGCACCGTAACAGGGAGAAAAATATTTATCAGCTGCTTTGGAAAACCCACCAGGCAGAAGGCACCAGCGAAGCAAAATAATGTAAGCGTAAACTTACCTGAAGCCTTCCTCTCTGAGGAGATCTTTCACGTTACGGTTTCAACTTCCAGATTAACGCCTGTAGAGCCACAGGGGGAAAAGGGCCAACCAGCAAGGAAAAATAATTCTCCCCCTTCGAGCCTACCCCGAGCAGGCAACTCTATACGATCAGAATGCAAAGTGCAAGGGGTCCACACCGCTGTGCTGAGCCTGCTCTGCGCCGTGCGTGGGGTCACCGGCCCCTCCGGCTAAGCCGGGCTGGGGGCGTTCAAGGGAGAGAAGGCGCCTGCTCTGTGCAGAAGGTCCTGCTGATTCAGTAGGATGATCCAGGGAACCTATCCATGATCCGCTGCTGAAATGCACTGGCCCTTGAGGTATTGCTGTGACACTGAGCGCTCTGAGGTATGTCAAGCACAGCCCTCATGGCTGTGTTGCTCCTTGCTGAGCTGGAGATGAGAGATCGGAAACCCAAATGCCTTCCGAAAGCTCACAGGAGCTACGTCCCAGGCCAAGATGATCTCCACGTGTATTCAGCTTCTCCACAAAGTGTGGGGAGGCACAGTGTGAAAACACAGGAGGGAAGGAAATTAAAAGATTCATGCAATTTTCTAGTTCAGCAAACCAAGGTGCTGGTGTTTTTATTAAGCTGAATGACTAGGCAAGAGGTGGGAAGGAGGACCCAGTGATTGTCAGATTGATGAAAGTGGGAAGAAGCTGAATACTGGAGTTCCAAGGGGGAGGGAGACTGTGCTTCAAGCAGAAGTTGAGCCCCACAGAAGGGGAGCCCAGCAGAGGCAACCCAGAGGTTCAGAGGGGCAGCACTATCAGAGATTTTAAAGATCCCCTCAAGGTTGGAAGGAAGACCCCTGCACCAACAATCTGTTTACTTCATCCAACATAGCTCCTGTGTGGTACAAAGCAGAAAGTGACTTCTTCAAAGAGCTTTCTGCAAAATCCAAGTCTGTTTGCTTGTGGAAAAAACCTCAGGCCTCACATATGCACTTCAGTAAATGCCCTGTGTTCTCAAAAAGTTTCTAAAGACACCTGATCCAGTTTGAGATCAGAGGCAAGAATGATGTCATGAGCACAGAACTGAGCACATGTGTTTTCATGTGCCTTTGCTGAAGGTTCTGAAGGCCTTCTAGGGTTGTTTGGGTCCAGAGTGTTTGGCCACATGGAAACTCCCTCTCCCCAGCTTCATGTCAGTGATCCAGGACTGAGCAGTTTCAGAGGGGGGACACAATGGTTATGCAAATAAATCCACCCAGAGACCATCACATTTTTTGCTTCTCTAATGACCAAGGAGGTCAGAGACTACGGGGCCAAATGACCATGAGTTTAAGCCAAAAGGTGCTTTTTACTTCCCCCAGGATGACACTTAGTTCAGATTGCACAAAGAAACATGATTCTTACCAAGATAAGAAAGCTCTTCTTGGCCCTGAGATAAAACCCCAGGGCTTTCAATCTCACCCACCATGGATGTGGACAGCACTCACCACTCACCCCTTCAGCCAAGCCTCAGGGAAGAGATCTGCTGCAAAGGAAGACATATGAGTGTTTGTTGTGAATGGTTTCCACTTATGTAACTTGCGACTAATTTGGGAGTTAGTCCCAAATTCATTAGCTGATTTTCTCTGTTTCTAACAAATGAACAAACAAAATCCCTCCCTGGATTTGTAGAGTGGAAGGAGATTCCAGTAACCTTGAAAGGATTGTGGGAAACAGAGAGAGGAGAAAGTACTGAGACAAAGTTCCCCAAGTGAGATTAACGTAACAAATCAGTATTCTGTCTTCATAGGAGAGAAAGGGAGTCACACAACCAGTTTAACTCAGGTTAATGAGATGAGGAACCCATTCCCACAGTCTAGTGATAAAAAACAGTGGGTGTCTTCAGCCCAGCTCTAGTCCTAGTTTCAGTGCTAAAAGATGGAACAAATTGATCTGGCTCATGACTTTGACATTTGCTCTGCTATCATCGTCAGCTCTATCTGATAGGATGACACTGCTTAAGCTATGGTAGCCAGAGGAAATCCAATGCTAAGGAAATGGACATTCATTTAATGTTTATCTAGGATCAGCTCCACCAATGAATTCCAGATGTTGGCTTTAATTGTCGCATTCTGGTATGTTTAAGCAGCAGGGGTTCGTAAGGCCGATTTGTAAATCAATCTGGCAGACTCATACTGAATCCCATCTCTGCCAGCTTTTCTAAGTCAGAAGATGCTCTTAAAATTTTAAGTACTTAATGTGTCTGCAGTGGAAAAGGAAAGATTTAAAAAAAAAAAAATCCCTCCCCCAATGTTTTTCTCCTTTTGCTCCTTCTGTCCTTCACTTCCTCCCTGTAGAACTGCAAGACAGACCATTCCCTTCAGATGAGTCCAATGAATTTTAGCAGCCCTAAAGCTAAGGAGGGTAGGTATTGGGATGCAGCCTTGCAACATGGGTGGGGAACCCTGCTCATCATTCACATACATTCCTTCTGACTAACTCCACCAATTTCCCACCAGAACCAATGGCAACTGCGTGCATGGACTACATCCAGCAACAGTGTTCCCGATATTTGAACCTTGAATTTTCATTAAGTGGGGGAAAAAAATTGATTACTGCAACCTTGGGACTCTCTCAGTCCTCAGCTTCCATATTCCTATTAGTTTTTATTTAACTGGTACAGCAGTTACAGCTCATATCCAGAGGTGGTACAGAAATGGTTTTCCTTATTCTGAATCCCAAAGCATTGTACAAGCTCTGAGTCAGACACCAGCAAATGTTGCAATGGTTTTGTGCTCAACATGACTTCACACATCAGCTGAATGTGTTGGACCAGTATCAGGGGATTGCTTATTGCCACAGCCAACTTATCAGTCAGGCCTTGCTAACAGGAGAGAAAACTATGCTAAAACATAGCTTCAGCCTAAGTGTTCTGTTCTGCTGACCAGGGCAGACACTATAGCTCATTAAAATTGTTTTAGAAACCCGTTTTCTCAATTTCCTTTCAAAACACCTGCTTCTGAGAAAGCACCTCAGTATTCAACACATGTGAACCCTACTTACATTTTCCCAGGAATGTGTGCTTAGTACACACATTTTTCAAGAAGTGTCATTGGATGGTTAGGTAAGGTTTCAAAAGCTTTCAGCATTGGATATACTCAACCCATGGAAGTTCATGGGAATTGTTCAGAAGCAGTTGACTCAGCCTCGGCTGACTGCTTTTGAAAAACTCCCCTTCATCCTCCATTTTTAATGGTCCCAGAGATAAAGTGCTGTAAGTTCAGTTTACCATCCTCCTTTAACACTACAGGCCTCTAAGTGGGATCTACTTTTTCCCTCACTGAGAACATGAAAAGCATTTCACTCATGGCCTGAGTCATGCCACATTTGAAGACAGGCCTGAGAAAAGCAGTGGCTAAAAATCCACCCACTACTTCACACTCTGAGCAGAGACCAAGGTATCAAAAAAGAACTGGTTGTATCATCTCACCTTAGTAGTGGTTTAGCATTTGAAGCTAGAGAAGAAACCCCACTGCATTACAATAGAAAATCCCCAAAACCAGGCAGGATGAAGTAAGCAGTCTTGAAAATACCTTCCAAGTTCATTGGATCATAACTAAGCAAGGCCCAAAAGCAATGCCCTCCCCAAAAGTTAAATCATAATCATTGCACATCCTGCAGAGTGCTGGGGAGGCACCAGGTGTCCATGACACATCTGAAATATAAAAAGGCATGTCAGAACTCCATAAGGTAATAAACAAACTGGTTATTTCCCCACAGCAAACATGCTCCCTGTGCTAAGAGTCAAAAAAGCTGGTACAGTGCTCCAGGGATGTAGCTGTCATAAGAAAAGCAAAAGCAAAAGCACTCTTAAAAAAAGGCTGCAGTGAAAGAACAGGAATGACATGCAGGCAACTTGTTGACTTTTATTCCTCACATCTGAAACTACTTCTGTGGTCCATAGCATATAAGTGAAGATGAACAGATTTGGCCCAAAACATAAAAGAGTGCTTTCTCCAAGTACCATGTAGGAAGAATCTAGGGAAACTTTTAAAGAGTTTCCCCCTCAGGATATGCCAACATGGCCTTGGAAGAACAGAAATGTTGCCACAGGATCTGCAGTATTTCCTCCCTTGATGCAGATGCTAAAGGGTGGCAAAAATGTCACTTGTGAGCAGTCAGTCCAGCATGCAGCCTGTCCTCCAGTTAAGTGTGGAGCTTTGAACACAAGCAGGGCCAAAAATTCCTAAGAAAAGCTAACACAGGTCAAACAAATGAATAGCAATAACCACATATAAGGCATAATTTCTGTATTTAAGGTTTAACAGTTTAATTTATAGTTGAGTATGTCCATGACCCGGCTTTTGCCTAGAACAAGGGTAAAACGTATCCAAATCATTCCTGGCAAAGGGATCTGAAATACAGACGAGTGCTGACAGTACTGAGGATGTTGAGTGGTCAAATTCCTTTCTGATGCAATTCCACCAATCTAGCCCTGAAAGCTGTTGCCCTTTTGTCTGTTTATCATGGCAAGGTCTCAAGGGGCCACCACAAAATTCTCCATAATTATCCAAGGACAGAGCACCCAGTGAACTACTTCATTTTTCTGAAGGTCACATAGACGTGTTTTTACAATTGCCATGATTGGAGTTTTTCAGACACCTCCCTAGAGGCTCTGAAAATCATCCCACAGGAAATAGGGTGAGGGAGTTCCTAAAGAAAAAGCCAATCAGTCCACTAATGTGAGCAAGACATGGTTTGCATGTCAGAAGCAAGTCTGTCAGGGTGGGAGGAGCACACCCAGCACCTTGCTGGCATTTCAAGCCAAAGACACAGACCAGCTTCTCAAAATTCAACACTATTCACTTCCCAGAAGTAATGGCTACTGCATCTTCCAAGCCTCCTTGAAGGAAAGGGATTAACAAAACCACACTCAAAACAAAGCAGCTCACAAGAGACCTTGGCTGACACAACCCTCTGGACGTCCAGTTCCCACAACTTTCTCCTGGGTTGGAGTTTCTCCTGCCAAAGCACACGCCAGAGCTACCAGGAGAAGCTGAAGTGGGCTTGCAGTTGTCAGGAGACACTGCAAACAGAGCACAAACACTGGGCTGGGCTGTGGGGAGGCGCCATCCTTCTCCTCCATGAGATTCCTGGGATTGTTAGCCGTGAATCCCAGCCCACATCTGAAGTGGGTCCAACTCCCCCAGTTCCCTGCCAGTGATCAAGGAGGATTGCCACCAGTTCTTCCCTCTCCTGCCAGCTGCACATTCAACAAAGGTGAGATGAAGATCCTTGTCTACTTCAGTGGAAAGGTCACCATAAGTTATTCTAGTTTGAAAAAAAACCCACAAAACCAACATGCCAACTCACATGGCTTCTCTTTAAGAAGAGAAACATCTAATGCTAGACTGAAGAAAACTCAACAAATAATTTGGTGGTGATGCTTTTTCCAAGTCAAAACAGTTTTGCAATGGAGGATTCAATCTCAAATATTTCAAAGCCCTTTGTTGACAACCAAGCAGAAAACTGACTCAACTCAATAGTTCAACTGATTTGACAACATTTTTCAGGGAAACAATGAATTGGAAGTAAAAAAAAAAGTCAGTAAAAGTACTATGTATAATTTCAATTGTGTGACAAACTCAGATTTAGTGGCTTGGTTGGCATGAAGAGATCAAAAAACCATCCATATTTTGCATTTTTGCCCTATAACCTTTGTAATGTGTCTGTAAGAAATTAATATGCACACACAGGAATAACCATTTCTGTAGCAAGATCAAAGAAAAGAAGAAAAGAAGAAAGACATCAACTGCCTTTGTTGCACTGGATCATTGCAATGGAAAATAAAATCATTTGTTTCCCTGTAATTTACATGAAATATTTTCTGTACAGGCCTGTTAATAATTTAGCTTGTTATTAAACAACAGCATTGTTCTTACTGTTTGTCTCCGTATTGTTTTGCGACTTGCAGTAATTTAAAACAACCCAGAAGAAATCACAGACAGATGCATTGTGCAGAGGACAGATGTGCTGACCCATTACAGCACTTTAACAGCTACACTTGCAAGGTATGTTTATGTTCTTTGCCTTTGCTGCACGTTAAAAGAGGGTTCTCTTTAAAACACTAACTTGAGAGCTGCAAAATACATCATGGGAGCAGAAAGTGAAGGGATAAATTCTGTGTTATCTGATTCCTTTTACTGCTTATTTCTCCCCTCTTTCCCTTGGCTTCAGTGAGAGAAGCAGGTTCCACGCCCCCAGCGCGACCAGCGTAAAACTGACATTTTATGGGTGGAAACAGTCCAAGGATGGTGGCTTATGCTCTTAACATCCTGACATCTCAACCTCTGAAAGCAGCAGTGGCGCTGCTTCCAGTGGCTGCAGAACACCTTAAAAAGCAGCACAAACTGACAATGAAAATAAACTACGGTTGCAGCACTGCTGGAGTCTGGCAGCCCTTAACAAATACGGCAGCGTCTGGGTGTTAAAATACATAAATCTGTCATCATTACCAGGCTAAGGGGTCGTCATCCTATTCACAAAATAAAAGAACTGTGCATAATCAGTAGGGCAGGGAGTTCAGAACAAAGTACGCCTTTTACAAACTCTCAACTGCTGATAGATGGATGTTTGCAAGGGACTTAATGTCTTTAGCAGGGTACGTTTAAGAAGGAGTGTAGGTTTCAGAACTCCTGGGATTAGTACTTTTTTTTTCTCTCCTTTTCCTATTTTATTGCCAAAAACTGTATAATGTAAACACTCAGGCCTTCTGACTATGAAACCCACATTATTATAAAGAAAGAAAAATCAAAGCATTCTAGCACAATGATATTATTCATCAAGCACAACACAGAATATGTTCTTCCTCTCATCAAACAATAATAAATTGGATTTAAAAATAGGTTTATACACTAATTTTCAGAAGTTTTGTTGGGTTTTATTTTCCTTTTTTTCATCTTTTTTCTTAATGTGGATGCCAAAGACAGCACAGGAAAGGTAGAGAACCAGACCCTACAGGAATGTAAAAATACACCTCTTCAACAACCATACATTTTAACACGCAACATACCTACATGTATGGATCAAGAAGAAGCATGTGAGCAATTGGTGCTGTGTACGTGCACTTACACATAAAGAAGGAGTCTCCAAAATCAACATTCAAGCTACACCTTATAAACTAGTCCAACTTGGCGCTGCTTTCTCGACAATAAATATTCTTCACTGTGCCTTAATTTACAAGTGTGCCTTTTGTGTATTTCTGAGTTAACTGATACCAAAGGGACTAAAATTTGGCTAAAACCCCACCATCTGTGTTATGTACTGGGCAAACTGAGGACAGCAGAGCTGTGACCAGCGAATGGGGCACAGCGCTCTGGCACAGACCTCCTGGAGACATTGTGCCCATGGAGCTCAACCCAGCTTCAGTGGTGCTCTGAGTCCAATGAGGCCATGCTAAATCCTTCATCCTCAGCCTGTAGCAAGAAGCAGAGGGATGGAGCACAACTTCCAAGGAAAAACTGTCAGGAGTAGGGAAGGACAGCAGTAGTTGTAGGAAAGTTAACAGAAAGATCCTGCTACTTGGAGAAGATAGTCATCTTGGATGGTTGGCAAGATGGTAGACATCTCAAAACTGCTGATGCCCAAGTCTGCAATTAGCTTGATGGCTTCTCATTACTTGGGGTGCTAGTAAAAGACTCTTAACTACTATTCTGCAGTCACAGCAGACCTTGACTGGGAATCTACATCATCTTCTGCAAGCCTGCCTTCCACACATGTAGGTATCACCTGCTTGGACCAGGGACTGTCTTGGCTTTACTCACAAATGCAGCCATTTCTAAGCACTATAGATATGTAGATGTGGGCAAATTGTTGGCCATGCACATCAGCATTGCACTGTCAACAGGATAATTCTGCCCATTGGCTGTAACAAAGACAGTTCTGATTAATAAAGTCAGAGGCAAAAGACGTTTTTAGCCTCAGACAAGCTGACGAGAAAAACCCGACATGTACACCACAAACTCGTTGGGATCAGAGGCTAATTCTATTAATATCATTTAACAGAAGGAAGCCATAAATTTCTCAGATCAAACACAGTTTTAATGTCAGCCTGCCTGGTATTGTGTGTTGCTTTCATTCCCAAACAATATTCGCGCAGCAAACGGAGCTGCAGCTCTCTATTTGCATGAGTGTAGCAGCCACTATACACTCCAAAGCATCTGCAAAGGATTGTGGGCTAAATGCATCCATATGTCCTGCATGCCTCGAATTTACACTGGCTGCAGCTCTGGTTTGCTGCAGTCTGCCACAGGATGGAGTACGGGGGGAAATTATATATCCATACACATATGTATGAATTTCATGCTTACATCCATGGAAAAAAATCTTTTCATTTCCTTTAAATTGTGAACAGGTGTTGTCACCTTCTTAACTTGGCTTCTATGTTACAGCTTCACGAAGGGAAAACAGAGATCTACCCGAAACAGTGAGGCTTTTGTTAGCCAGAAAATGATGTATTGATAAGCATATTGTAAAGTTTGTTATAAAATCAAATGAAACTAATAAAACCTAACAAAGATCTTGTAAAAACTGTGGACATTATACAGCATTAGCACTGAGTTACATTATAGATCTGGACTTGGAAGAAACAAGACTGCTGCCTGGTTGTGATATTTTCCAGGGTTTTATACCCATTCACCAAGACCATCAGTCAAACCACTCAGTGTTACATTTTTGATCAGTCATTTTTAGGATAGTTACAGTTAATACTGGCACTCACATCATCACCTTTTTATAGAGAAATCTTTTCAAGAACAAAATTGTTATGAGCTGTTGTGACATCAGTCTAGTGTAGCAGTCATCAAAATTATGAAAACCATTGAAATTGTTTCTCTGCAGCAATCCAGCAATAGCCACCTTTTCATTTTGGTATATTTCTTTTTCCTCCTTTCCTCTCCCAGGACAGTGGACATTTTACAGGACTCAACATGCTGTATATATAGGGACAAGGAGTCTGTTGGACTCGGAGTGAGATCCCCCAAATAAGGAGGAAATTAAGCATCCCCGAAATTCAGGGGGTAGGAATGCCTGGTTGCATTTAGATTTCTTTTAACATGCTTGTGCTGTCCCTGAGCAACATCAAGCTTGGTCAGGGTGTGTGTCTTTATGCCTACGCTAATAAACACTTGGAAGAAAGAGCCCTTGCTTGGGTGAGGGCATCATTAATCAACCATGAGTCACTTCCAGTGGAAAAGGAGCTTCATTTCCAAGTGAAGAGTTTTTAGCTATGAGTTTGCACCAAGACATGAAAACACATTTTATGTACCAAGCATTTCACTGACTCTCATGCCCAGTGCCAGTCTCTTCCCACAGACTGACACACAGGACCCTCACTTGGCAACACCACTAAGACAGGTCTTTTTATGAACCAAAACCATATCTGCACCTCCACAGAGGGTGACCCAGTGGCACCACACCACAAGCTGACAAGGAGTCCTTGTGCAATGATTGCCCTGGGTAGGCCTTGGGTAGGCTCCCCTTTTCTGCTCAGCTCCCAAAGGCCCAAACCAATCTGAGCTTTAATTAGCAACATAACCATTACTAAGCACCAGTGACTATGGCCAGATCCTCATCTGGTGTTAATCACGCTGCGTGTGCACAGGAGGCCACCAACGTAGATCCAGCTGCTGGACTGGGGCCTTAACAAATTAAACACGAGAACTTTGTTACTGTTTATTGTCACAAGGAACTCTTCATTTCCATATAACAACTGACTAATCATCATTAGTCATGATTATGTGTCCTGTGATTGTGTTAATGGTCCTACACTGGATGGACTGCCCTTTGCACTTTGCGTTGAGGTAAATGCACTTAAGACATTTTGCTAACTCCATACCATGACCAGCACAAGCTCTACCACCTTATTCTCAAATGCAAAAACTGCACCTTTTAGTTCTTTTTTTTAAGTGTTGACTCATTTCAGTTTTTGCTTAGCATTAGCAGACCCTTAGTGCACACATTGCTGACTCAACATTGATTCACATCTTGCTGAGCACATCCCTCTCTGGTCCCCAGAGTTTATTAAGAGGCCAAAACCCAAACATAAATGAATTTGTCATGCTTTTCCAAGATGGCTGGTGGCACCTGACTGGGTTAGAAATGTTTTCTCAGCTTTTGCACTGTAAATGAGTTCTGAGACACGGATTGATGACTTCATTGGAGAAGTGTAATGCAAACCATATTTTACTGTACTTGAATTTTTTTCACACAGTATTTTCTACTACTATGAGCAGAAAAAAGGACATTAGAATAAATATCCATTCAGACATGGCCATGATTTTTTTTTTCAGGATACTTATGCTGACTGTTTAAAAAAATGGTTATTTTAATGCAAATTTTTCACACATGCCTGTTATCAAAGAGAGCTGTCTTTGGACAAGCTGTAAAAAAGCATAAAATAGCAGCTGGCTCAGCAGGAAAAAGCTACTTTAAAGATAAATCATCTGATGTCAGGGCAGATTCGCAAAGCAATCTATTGCAACAGACAGACAGCAGACATTAAATAGCAAATTAGTTTGAGATATCGTTCAAATTCTGAACAGCCCATCAGAGCTTTAGGACAACAGGATGCACTCTTCCTCCTGCTCTCTGCATCAAGATTTTGCTACTCTACAGCCCAAATGGAGGGTCACTCAGAGGGCCAGGCACCAGAGAGAGATATAAACTGGACAGATGACGGATTCTTCACCAAAATCTTCCTCCAAAAACACAAGAAGAAGAGAATAAACAACTGCAGCAGTCGGAGATATAGGGCAAGAAAAAGAAATACTGAAGAAGCTGTTCCTTGGATTTTCACATTATTTTTCATTTTTTTTTCATTATTTACACATTATTTTACATTTATTTTTCATGCTGAGATGCACCCAAGCGAGATGTGTCCTTGGCAGTTTACAAACACCAAGTGAAGCAAGAAGGCTACAGTGCAGAGACAATCCCAAACCCTGCTCTTGTTGCTGGTTTGTTGGGGTTTTTTTCTGTGCTACAGAAGGTAATAAGAGTCATGGATGCAGATGTGAAAACAGAGACAGTTTGATCTTTCATCACTTGGTTGAGCAACTGATGCAAGATGAAGTATTTACCAGCAGCACCTGTAGCAATAGCCCTGCATGTTGTAATGCTGGCACACCTTGCAGGATTTGGCCCATAACGCTTCTGCAAGAGAAAAGTCCTCTGTGTTGTGCATTACTGAAAGAGGTCATTGTGCTACAGCATAAATATTTACCTATAGTCCTTCCTACAGCTGTTCACCAACAATTTTCCCTTCCGAAAATGTCCAGACCTCTGGAACTAGGGATACTGTTTATTATTGCAGAAGGAGATGGTTACGGACGTTCTCGAGCACTTCCATGTTAGAATACTTTGTTTTCTAAGTTATTTATAAGTCAGGAAAATCTCACCCATTTGGGCTAAGATTTCCCAGGGAGGGCTGACGGCTGGAGTGCGTGATGGCTCCATGTGTGCAACCTCACAGTTTCTCCAAGCTGGTCACAGCTCGACAGAGGTTTCAGTTACACCACCACCTGCTATTTTTTTTCCTGCAGAACATGCCTCCATTCAGCACACAAGGTGGATAGTTTTCAAATAAGGAGCAGCTATTCAACACTTTGTTTCTTCCTCTTTGGCCTTAGGTTTCCTTTTAGAACACGCTGGCAAGGAATTTTTTAATTCTGCAGTAAAGAAACCGCAGGTTTCAACCAAGCATAAACGAAATGATGTTACTTTTCACACCTTTAGGTTATAAATCAGCTCTTCTGAATTGATTCAGTTGCAGAAAAACCCCTTAAAAATAAGATATTCATGGGCATCATTGTACATATAATTTTTTGGGAAGGTACAGCACATTTGTTTTGATGAGCTACACATAATTCCCTAAAATAAGGAACCATTGTACTTAATAACTGCAATGTGATTTAATACTGATTAAAGTTACTCTTCCAGCATTTGTACGTCTGCCTGCAGTGTAATTGGCATCCCAAATCTTGTGGTGAGCCACAAAAACTATTAAGGACAGCTAAGAGAGGAAATTGTAGTTTTGACTTATACTAGTAATCTGCTTTTACTGGCTTACATTTCATGCAGGGGTGTATTAGAGCAGGATTCCTTGGATCTTTGGGATCCAGGCCCTGCAGCCTGAGAAGATGGGGAAATAAGCAGGGCAGAAACCAATTGCTACCATCTGGGTTGGCAAAATCTATGTCTGAGAAGGAAGATCAAAAACGTAATATAAGAGAAGTCTCCCTTCCAACAGAGCAGTAGGAAGATGCTAAATTAGGAAGAAAAGGCTTTAGTAAGTGTTATGAAGGAGGAATAGTCTTTTATGGTGAGATTTAAGAGGTTTAGACACAACTCAGAGCCACAGCTCGTATTTTATGTGGTCTTGGCCTAATCACCTGGTCTCTCTTTGTCCTAGTTACCATCTGTAAAATCACTGTAATCCGTCTCACCCGCACTTGCAGACTGAGAAGTTCTCCAGCCAGGCAATGAGTAGGCACGTCTACCAGACATGTAGAGGCAGACCTAAGTCTGCTCTGCTCGTGCACTCAGCTGGCTGGTTGCAAGCAAGATCTGCCCCGAAAGCCTCAAAGCAACATCCAAACAGGCTTCTACCTAAAGTATTACATCTCACAGAGTCCAACCATGGAGCTCACCTCTGCCATGTCTGCCCCCCCTCAACAATGTTGGCGGATCCACTGCCCTTTTTACTCTTTTGTAAAATGTCACAATATTTGTTGCTTTTCTGTACCATAATGGAATACAGATGTTAATAAGAGTTAAGATTCATAAGAATTACACAGCACTGAATGCAGGCAGAGAGGCTGAAGACTGGTGAATTTAGTCTCACCTCTCTGTAGGATCTTAGGTAAACCATCACTTTATCCTGCTGCAGCCCACATGTATATAGCACAGGGGTGACAAATCCTTACTTGTCAATGGTGTGGCATAGCTCACTTAAAAGCATACAGCATAACTCCAAAACCTTTCAATAAGCTACTGTATATTTTCCAGATATTATTGATTAAATTTCCAGAATGTTATCATGTCAATATGAATTTTATTTTTTCAAGTCCCAATGTTTAATGAATCCTTTCATGCTATTCTAGATTTACTATCTTAACCACCTTGCCCATGTCTGACACCTGTGTGGTTTTACATGTTTGCTGTTAGCAGTAAAGCTGGAATAAGAGGGTTTTTTCTCCTTTGAAGGACTGGGAGAATAGAGAGGCCATATGGTTCAAAAAGCCACTCTGCCTAATGAAGTTTGTGCTTTCTGGAGCACAAACAAAAAAGCTCCATCAATTTGATCTTCATTGTCAAAACTGACATGCAGTTGGTTTTAAAACACTGCCTCCTTCTCAAAAATCAACAAGGGATTGATTTTCTCTCAACCAAAAGCATTTTCGCCAAGATGAACACGAGCATCTGGTCAGTGCATTAAGTGTCTGGGTCCTTTGAAAGAATAAGTCAGTGATACCTTGTGTTTACTTGCAGAGCTTGACAAGAAAGACACAAGGGGAACATTTGTTTTCAGGGGAAACTGTTCTAGTGAAAAGCAATTGGTTTGAAATACCACATGAACACAACAGTACCACTGCAGATGAGGGATGTAAGTAATCCATCAAAAATGGTCTGAGCAAGAAGAATGCACAATGGCACACTGTGAGACGAGGAAGGAAGGTGCAAAAGAGTCTAGAAAGTACTGGTTTTTACAACAGGGATGCATGGAGATGAACGATACCTCAGCCCATATGTCTGCCACACTTTTAGGTTAAAGTTATCCTTCTCTTGGCACTTGGTGATCAATATTTGTTTGCATAGGGCTCAATCTCACACCAACAGAGGCCAGTGGGAGTTTGCCATTTCCTTCCAGAGCTGCCTGACGAGGCTCTAAATAACTAGTGTTTGTGCCCAGGGTTTTTCAGTGCCAAATATAATGAACACTATTGTTCTTAACACAATTAAATTTGATAATCCAATTTCCCTGAGCAACTGAATTGGAGTTTCTGTCTCAATCTTTCCTGAATTCTAGTCCAACTTTTACCCTGTGCCTCCTGGCTTTTCCCTTTCATTTGCTTTGGTTGTGCTACCAGGAATAAGGCAGAGTCTTCTTTGACTCACAGATGCCTTGATGCCTCTGCCTTGGAATAATGGGATCTAGCTTGGCCTCTGAGCTCCATAGAAGATACAGCATGACACAGAAGATCAAAGACTGTGGCAACCTCCACATATTGCAAAAGCACAAGCTGGACTGAAACAGGTTCCTATACCATTCCTTTCTCCCCACCAAAAAGTCTGGAAAGCACATCCAAAAGGAGTCTGTATAGACGTGACCCTGTATGACTATTTCCACTTCACCATTTTTGTTCAGTGAAGCATAAAGAAATGGATGAATGTGGTTAAGAAAAAGGTGAACAAGGAAAACAAAATCCCCAAACTATGTAAACACTAAGATGACTTCTGCAGCTCTATCCCACTGATGCTGCAGGAGTCATGTCACCAGAGGGTTTCCCTCATCTAGGCATCTCATTCCAGATAAGATATTTACATTCTGGTTTCTTTCCTATACCAGCTGTGCAGCAAAGTGCATTCTCCAAGAATCACCTTGTTATCGGGTGATAATCCTTCATCAAGCAGCAGCAAGTGTTTGCTATATGCTCTGAGTCCACAGCAGCCCTTCTTCTGCAGAGGTGAAGAAGAAACAGAAAAAAACCAGGCCAAGTGCCAACCAGTAGGCAGCTGGAAAATGCCCTGAACTCTGTCCTCATTTCCACTGTCTCACAGAAACAGAACTTTGTAGACCAGATACTTGGAGTGCTGATCATGCAATAGGGTGAGTAAGACACCTGATCTCACACCCTGCTTAGTAACCCTCCCCACTGCTCCCTAAGCATCCTCTAGCATGCTGATTTTCACCCAGCTCTTTCCCTTCTCACAGACAAGGATCAATGAACCTATTTTTGTGGCATCTTCAGCAGAGGAATCTCTGATTACCCTGAAACGTGTCTTTGGGAGTCTTCAGGAATGCTCAGTCCAGCAAGAGACCCCAAAATCTCACCACTGGTCCAAGCAAGCCCTTTGAAGATGGCCAAAAGGATTGCCAGTGAACCCATGGTCACTGAGACAGCACCTGAAGCTTTTTTAATCCTGCTTCCATCAAGAGGATTTCTCAGGAGCTGAGCATCCCTGGGTTACATGCCAGCTCTGAGCTTTGTTTCAACCCAAATATTATTATTCCTGAAGACACCATGCTTTGCAAAAGCTCAGTACATGGATCTCCCTGCTGTGCATTTTTATACGGGTGCCTCAACATTTGTTTTGAGAACTATCCTGTTCCAACAGCAAACATAAAGATCAGTGTGACCTCTCCTTATCGCACAGCCTTTCCTGTGTGGAATTCATTGTGATCTGGGCCTTAGTGACTATTGCATCATTTCTGCTTATTTGTAACCTTTGGCACTGCACAATCTTATCTGCCTGCAGCCGGCTGCAGCAGAAGATGTGCAGCAACACAGCCAGCTCTGGCAATCCTCAAACACTGGAAAGGGCCAGTTAAGAGTGGAGGTCAGTAAATGATTAGCAAAGCAAATCTGCAATCACTGACAGCTACGCAGACATCAGCTCGCTCGCTCGCTCACCCCACAGCAGGTGAGGCCTGGCTTTTCTCCAGCTCTACTCACCAATTACGATCAGGGTGTAGTTCACGTTGGTGCTGCCGAAGCCGTTGGTGGCTTTGCAAATGTAGGTTCCCGCATCTTCGCTTTCCACCTCCTTGATTTTCAGCCCTTGCTGAAGGATCCGGAACCTTGTCCAGCCGCTGTGGATAGTCCGTCCATCCTTCATCCACATGGTGAGGGGAGGGGGGTCGCCTTCCACCGGGCACAGGAGCTTGATGGTCCTCCCCAGCCTCACGGACTGGCGGTGAATCACTTTATCGGCAATCCTTGGGGGGCCTAAGAAAGAACAGAGAGAGGAAGAGCTGTCATGACTTTTGCCAGTGATACAGCACTGATTCAAAGCCAAGTCATCAGTCAGGCCACTGGCTGCTATACAGAGATACAGCAAGAGGTGCTAACCGAAAATCACTTAAAACCAAGGCTAAAAATGCAGGCAATTACAGAGGGATACAACAACAGAGATACTGGTTTGTGCAAGACCTGAAGCTGCAGCCTTGCCATCAGCAGCAGCTCAAGCTAACCACCCAAGGAAGCCTGATTCTCAGGCTCTCCTGCTTTTCCAAAATTTCCAGCATTTTCCTATCACAAGAAGGAGTCCAATACCCAAACTGTTCCGCTGTATTTGGTAAAGAAATTGTAGTTGTTTCAAATTTAACACCTATCCTGAAGGCAAAATTAGTAACAGGACTGGTACTTAAAACAAAACACTGCCCCCCCTCCAAATGTCATAATCCTTTCATGTTGTATGTACAGTAATTCCCTTTAATAGTCACCAGATGGGCTTTATCTGAGACACATAAGCCTGTAGTTGTTGGACACAGAGCGTTCAGTGGGTAGTGCTTCACTCAAAGATCCAGTTTAGCCTGACATGTTAACACTGCTTATAGTCCAAAAGAGGATATTTTTATAAATGGCCTTAGCAACCCTGCTGGTTTGACCTGCCTGGCAAATATTTGCTCTTTGTAAAAGGTGATAATTTCATGCAAAGCAGAGTGTCCCTGGAATGCCACAGAGTGAACACACTGTTTGCCACATGATAACAGGATGCACTTGGACAGGCCAACATTCAGAAAAGAGAAGTGATAAAGATTCCAACAGTGGGATGGCCCCATAGCTGAATTCCAACCAGAATTTCTTCCTAAGGCTCTGAAAAGTTGAAACAGAGAGCCTTTTTCCTGCATCTGCCTTTTCTGCCGCTTTATTAATTGCACAAGTTCCTCACACAGACTGCAATAGCAATGCTCTTCCCAGAATAGTCTATTAATGGGTGTGATAATAAGTGTCCTGTTCTTGCATAAGGACAAAATGTTTTGCTAAGGATTGCTGATGCTGAGTTGCACCCAAAACCCACAAGATGTTTGTGGGATTTGGAACTGTTCCCTCATATTTTACTCCTGTTTCTAGTTTTTTGCAGGATTGGACCCACAGGGGATAAGCTACAGAGCTCATATTTGCACTTCCTCATGACTAATTCCTATTATTCCAAAGTCTGCCTGATTTTTCCCCAGCATGACTAAGGCAGTACATACAGTACAGCTCATGAATGACTACAGAGCTGCTGTCGCAGTTACTCAAGTTGAATCGCACCCATAAATTTCACAGCTTTGCTGCTGAACAGAAATGCTGCTCAAGCTGAGAAAAGAGTTGTGAACTAGGTTGAAACTCATTAATGAGTTTAACTGGTTAAATCAATGGGTCTTAGAAACACACAGATTCTGATGAACTTCTGATGACCCAAAGTGGGGATCTTGAGAGCACTTTTTCAGAAAAAGTCAGTCCCTGGCAAAGAGAACACCCATCACTGCACATCTTCTGCAGGGCCCTGTGAGACATCATCTGAGCCAATGGTGTCTTCCCAGACTCCAAGGGAACTGGCAAAACAACCATGAGAAATCCAATCCTGCCTTTCCAGGTCTTTCAAAGCACTCCAAACCACACTGTTAATGTTCTTCACCTTGGGAGACCTCCAACCAACACTGTGGTTGGAGAGATAATCTCAAGATTATCCTATGGGATAATATCTCCTATGGGGAGAGGCTGAGGGAGCTGGGGTTGTTTAGCCTGAAGAAGAGGAGGCTCAGAGGTGACCTCATCACCGTCTATAACTACCTGAAGGGAAGTTCTAGCCAGGTGGGGGTTGGTCTCTTCTCTCAGGCACTCAGCAATAGGACAAGGGGGCACGGGCTTAAGCTCCTCCAGGGGAAATTTAAGTTGGATATCAGGAGAAAATTCTTTACAGAGAGAGTAATTAGGCATTGGAATGGGCTGCCCAGAGAAGTGGTGGATTCACCATCCCTGGAGATTTTTAAACGCAGATTGGACGTGGCACTGAGTGCCATGATCTAGTAAATGGACTGGATTTGGACCAAGGGTTGGACTCGATGATCTCGGAGGTCTTTTCCAACCCAATCGATTCTATGATTCTATGATTCTAAGATGCTTCGAATGCTGGTCTGACACAAGTCACACTGCTGAATCTTTTAAAGTGGAAATCCACCCATCAGGAGGGGCCGTGTGTATTTGCTTGGATAAAGCAGAATTCACCAGCATTGCGTGAGGATCCAGCCCCAAATGCAGCTACATTTCCCTACAGGGTGCAGTGTCTTGCTCAGTGCACAGGAGCTGAAATGTCCACAGACTTGTTGAAATTCTGGGTTGGCCTTTGGAGAGGTCCTTTCTGACCCAGAGCCCTACCAAGCCACATCAAATTTTAAGAGTAGCTTCACTGCAATCTGCTTGTGAGCCAGGATACTACTCCATGCATATTCAAATGACAAAAACAGATCTATAATTAGTGCTGGGGAAAAATGTTTGGTGCAGGGCAAGCAGGGACAGTGAGAAAGAGCACCCTCCTCACAGCTCGGAAACCTGCTGTAGCTCCTTCAAAATCCCTTTCCTTCCGACATTCAGGTTGACTCCTGATGAATTTTGAGACCTGGAGGAATCAGATAGTTTCCCAGTCACGTCATGTGCTTCTCTGGGTCAGGCTGCACGAGCAGCACTCCTGATGGCACCAGAGTTGCCTCTGGATCTGTCACATGTTTGGGTCAGCAGTAAGCTTGGTCCTCCTAAATGCCATTTTCCTTTGATTGACCTTTCGTTCTGAGGAATTGTTGGATCACTCTCTGTCACAGGATCTATTCGCAGACCTTTATGACATTTAGAAAAGGGTGTGTTTCTTAAGGCCTTTCTGCCTGAAAAGAAAAACACAAGCGCAGCCCTTCATTAGCTCCTTCAGCAACTTTCTTGGTAAGATGAATGAAAGTCTCCCCCCACTGTTCTTTCTGCTGTGAATTTTGCCAGATACAGCATGCACTTCTTAGTAGGGTACAGCCCCAGGACAAAGATGCTAAAGCCTTGCTTTTGTTCATTTAGTGCTGTAAATACTCCCATTTTATTACCTATCATCTTTGCATTAATAACTTTCTGCTCAAGCAGTACTGTCTGGAATCAGCACCTTCACATGTGCCAGAGGCTTCAAAGGCCCTGGCAAGCCAGTGGTAGCTGGACCTCCTAAAGCTGGGCTACAGCAAGAATAAAATGATATCATCACAGATCTCTGTCTCTCTTTCTCATATACAGGCATTCATTGGGTCTTATTTCACTCCATATCTGTAGAATCCTGTCTCAGGACTGCAGCAGTGATGAATGAATGCTTTTCCAGTCAAGACACACTTTGGCACATCTTGCCACTCTGTGCTGTCTGTTTTTGTAGGGGAGGCAGGGGAGAGGGGGAAGTGTGTTTTGCAGAAAGGCCCTTCTCCAGTATCCCCTGGGCAGCAGGTGCTACTGACACAGAACTGCCTTGCACGAGGTACCACAGAAATCCCACACTATCCAGGCAACAACATCTTCCCCCTCTGAATCCATACACTGAGCTGCCCAGCACCGCTCGGGTTCTCCTGGAGATTAATGTCCAGGGTTTCTCTATGCCAGTTCAATCTTTTGCTATATGAACAGAGCAAGAAAGGTGTAGTAAAAACATGCTGAGCCCCTAGTTTCCCACATGCAGCACTGGTACTGATGGGAGCTCCCCAGCTTCCAGAACTGGCCCATAATATGCCCGGGGGTGGCCAGGAGAGCAGAGTGCCCAGTAAGCTCTTCCAAGGCGCTGATTTGGGAGTGTCCCTGGTGTCTGATCCTGCAGGGCTGGGGCACTCACTGTGTGTGCTCACAGCTGAGTGTGGCAGTGTGGGAGCAGAGCCCAGGGCACAGCCCGGGGCCACCGGCTGGATACATTTCTACAGCTGCTTAGAGAGGCAGAATCCCAGGAAAGCACCTGCTGCTTCACCTACAGCTGCCAGTGAGGTAAAAACAGACTGAACCCTGGCTGCTGCTGACTTCCCATCCCTCGCTGCTCTAACGCAGCAGTAAAAGACAGATGAAATTACTCCTCGAGCAGCCACTGTTACAACCTCTGCTGTCCTAGACTCCAGCTTTGTATTGTGTGTGAGCACAAAAGATCTAATGTATTTTGAGAGCAATACCCTCTGGCTGCTCCCTATAGCACTGCCCTTGCCTTGTTTGTGGGCAGGGCAAGAACTGGAGAGCAACGGCATAAGGGATCATTCTGAAACCTGAAAACATTTTGTTAAATCAGACTGTTAAAATTGTGACTTCGTATATTTACCAATGCAAAATTAATGCTAATATATACCATCTCTCTGGCTGGGGTGGGGATCCTGTGAATTGCCATGTGCTTGCAGCTGTGGGCCAAAGCTCCTGATTGGATCCTTTCAAGACAGAGTAGCAGAAAGCAGTCCTCTCTGGTCCTGAGTGTAAATCCTGGGGAAGGAGTCCCTATGTCATGCTCCCCCTCATTTCTTAATCATTAGGCAGCAATTCTTGAAAACATCAGCCTTTTTAAGTGCTGAGAATCTTCAATCTGTGATGCTCTTGGACATAGAAATTACTTCTTCCAGCATTTTTCCATAGGATGTGGGAGAAAAGGACAAAAACAAGGCCCTAGGTATATATTTCATCCAAATTACTGACACATACATTTTCATAGTCAGGGAGTGGGGGGGGGAGTGGCAAGGAGAGAAAACAGTCACCATTCCTTGCTTCCACTCTTGCAGTTTTTCACCAGGCAAAGGCAGCTCTACAGCCACAGGGCACTGCTTTTAAGCCCCACCACGGAGGAGAGGGCACAGCTGGCTCCACAGCCTGTGCGAACAGAAGGAGCTCTTACAGTAAGTTAAGCCCCACTTTGACACAAGCCCAGTGGGGGAAGGTTTTCTTCAGCCCCCCTTGTCCTCAACCCAATAGTCTGAGGGAATCATTCCTTAATACTTTGGCTGAGGGGGAAGGGTGGGGTTTGACATCCGCGGATGTGACTTGGGAAGAAGTGACGAGAATGCAGCTGCCTCCCCCCCGTGCTTGGTTGTTATTTTTTCTCCAAACACAAACTAAATATAACTTTGCCCCATAACATTCAAATCATTTTAGTTACTAGAAGGGATCGTGCCTGGAGTTCCAAGGGCCAGGGTGCAATCAGGCTTAAAATATAATTTAAACAACCCAGAACCTACATTTTCCACCAAGTTATTTTCTTGCTTGTACTTTCCCCATCTGCAAATACATGTAAACACACCCAGAAAGAAACCAACAAGCCCAGCCAGATGCCAAGTTTTCTGCTCAAGATCATATAAACTCAGTCAAACATTAACAAGGAAATGCCATGATCACTTCATTTGTTTTAAATATTTCTGCTCATACACATGGAGACATGTGTGCAGATTTATTTGCCTCATTTACGAATACAAGCAACTGGAATCTCCATTCTGTTCCATTATATAAAAGACAGATCCTACACCTGTCTTACTGAACAGCTGGGCAATTTTCAATTTATATCCACTATCCTACACCACAGAAAAGTCCCACTTGCTGCTCTGCTGCTGACACTGCTTTACTAGCATTCCTGCTCTCTTCCCCAGTGCCTTGGAAGGGATGGTGGTTGCCATTTCTTGCCAAGAGGAGTTATGTAAAACCCAAGAAAGCCTCTTTGCTTTAGCAAATAGCTATTTCCGGGAAGCAGCAAAAACAATTTCTAGAGGCGTATTTAAGGCACAACAGTGGAATAGCCTGGAGCTTCCTGTCCATATTTCTCACAGTCAAAAACACACACACATATAATTATATTTTCCTGGACTGCATTGCAAAGTTCATGCACTCGTTCAACTCATACATGTAGTAAACATGATTTACAGCTCTGTGTGAAAACCCTCTAGATATATGGTGTTTTGATAGTGACTCAAACCTAGCGCTATAATTTAGTAACACCTAGCAGTGAAAGCTAAATGATTTCCCACTCCACATTCCTAACTTTCCATGAACCCCTTTTTAGTGCTAACCTGGGGAGGAGATACTGCTTCTACAATTGTTTGGACTTTGCCTTGCTATTCCTTCAACTAAACTGCACACTAACGTCAGGCTTCACATATGGTGAACGCACCAGCACTGACCCACGTCCTATGAGACCATTTGCCATCATACAGTTCAAAGTGAACTTTATTAACACATTAAACATAATTACAAAGAGGAAATTCCAAGGAAGGTCAACAAGCCTGGACAGTTTCTTGGAATGGAAAGTAATTTATAATATCCACATACTGAATTGTAAAGTTTATAAAGAAGTTAAATAAGTTTTAAGAGCCCCATGGGTTATGTATATTTTATTATTTAATACCAAACACATTCACTTTCCATGTCGATAAGATTTCTTTTGAAGTGCTGTGTTAGCAAATTAGCAAAGTCATTTACCAAGAAGCACCCAAACAACCCATCAACACATGCATGGAATTAGCATCACAGGCTGAGGTACCACAGGCAGTGTTTGTCCTACAAGGAGAATACAGCCAAGCAGAGAAATCGTTCATTACAATCGTGAGATGAAGGAATTGGACAAGCATCACCAACCAAACTGCTTGTTTAGTGTGAACATAATCTCTTACACCAACGCTTGAGGCAACATTTGGCCTTCACCACACTCATCACTTTAAAACCTGAATCTCCAAAGTCCTTAGTGCGAGGGTGGTACGCAGCAAAATTGATTTCTTTCACCTTTCCCATGATTCAAAATGAACATAGCTGGAAAGGACCACCTAAAAGCCATGCTTGAAACATGCAGCCAGAGTTGCCTAACTGGGGTATTCACTACTACAAAGCTGGGCTGGACAACTCCCACTTACAGGGGAGGTTTAACCCTTTCTACAATAGTTTAACCCTCTCTTCAAGACCAACATGAGGATTATACACTCACACTCCCTGCACATTATTATTACCATTATTTGTATTGGCATTCCAGCTGTAATGATGGATCAATGGATGGAGGCCTCTCTACGCTAAGGGCTGGACAAACACTACCAAGGAGCAAATCCCACAGGGAAGGGCTTACAAAGCAAGGATGGCACATGAGTAGGTGTTCCTGAAAGAGGGGAATTCTTGGCTCTCTGCACAGTTGGAAGCCATTACATGGAGAGCAGAACTGATAAAAATGCTTTTTGAGAGAGATAAAAGGATGAATGTGTTGCCCATATATCCCATTAACTAATGGAATAAGCAGTTCAAAGGACTGGTGAATCCAACCTCTTTTCATATTTTCAAAACAAAACAGTTTGCATTTGCAAAAGGTATGCATCAGCCAAGTGAAGTAGGGGTCAGCGTAGGGGTAACTGGTCCAAATGCTTTGGTATGTGACATGAGGAGATGAGATTAGATGAGCTAATGGGTCCTGCTTGGCTTGAAAACATAGGCGCCCACAGACAAAAACAATGCTTATCAAAAACAATCAAAAGATTAAAGAAAAAACCAACAGCATCTCTGTAGAACAAAGACTCCTAGCGAGGAACACAAAAACACCACAAGTATTTGCTGACCAGCCCCGACGGCTGGTCAGGCTTAGATTTTGAAGCAGCGGACTGTTTGCAGGAGCAGTCTCTAGTCTTGGGCTGCGTGGCTGAGCCAGACAAACTGATGGAGAAAACAGCCTCGTGGATCCATTTTACAGCAAGTGAAGTGCCATATTTTCTCTTTCTTCCCTACCTCTGTGGTAGGAGCTGCTTTCCTGATGAAATGGATATTTATTGATAGCACAAGAAGTGCTTGCCATATTTTTACATGAGTAATAACTAGCCCCTTGGGTGAAGGCTGCCAGTAAATTTCCTACTCTAGATGTTCCAAAACTAAGAAAAATAGAATATTTGGGAACATGTTCCATTTAATTAAGTGCCCCACATACACATTTCACTGACATTTAATAAAATAGTTATTGTATGTTAAACAATTGGCACTTGATTATTGCATAGATTTATTGCAGTTCAACAACAGCAGATGAGATACATATCTCTTACATGGTTTTTAAATCCTTTGAGCATATGTTTTCAATAATCAGTTGGTATTTATTTAACATGAAATTACCATCTTATTAAATTAAATGTGTATGGGTGACATTCAATTTCAATTGTTGCCGAACATTTTTTCAGCAGCAAAAAAGAGTAACATTATCCCTTAGGTTTTGAGGTAGCAAACGCAAAGGAGAGTTAGGATTACTTCAAATTACTTTTGAAGAAACAGACTTCATATGCTAGAAGGTTTCTCCTCTATTGTGGAAGAAAAGATATTATTTATTGTTTCTTAAGTGCTGCCAGTGAGCTTAGCGTGAGCCAAAAGAGAGGACTAACATTTCTGCTCTAAGGCTAAAATTATCCTGATGGTGCAGTTCAGGTATGCAGTTCAGTGGGTAACCAGAAGACTTTCTTTAGAGAAAAGTACAACAAAGGTGTGTTGGCACACGTACCCACACAATCTACCTTTTCCATTCCCATTCAAGAAGGCAAGCCCATCTGAATAATGGCATTCCTAATTTGAAGAGTGATTTTTTTCAAAAGAAATGGCCTTAAAATATGTTTTCAAGGTTCTAAAATTAATTTTTTTTTTTTTTTTTTAGCCTCCTGCTTCCAGGAAGAACAAACTGCCTAATTCTGGAAGAAAGCTAGAAATCCTCTGGCTTGAGGGAGGGGAAGAGGATCCAGAACCCAACTGAAAATCCTGCCCCATAACCCGAACCTGCTTTCTCCAAAACTACCCCAAACCCCCGAGCATCTCCACCACAGGTCACACAAGGGACCATTCCTGCCAACATAAGGCATTTGTTTGCTTCCCATAATGTCTGGGAAACAATCCAGTCAGGCAGCACTGAACTACCTTCTGGGGTGAATCTACCATAATTTTAACATAAATATGATTGTACTATGCACTTCCAACTGCTTCCCAATCATGCAAATCCTGCTTCACAACCCCAGTGGATTTCCCAGCCAAATTGCTTACCATCTCCAAGACTTTCAGTAAAAGAAACCAGATACTCTGCAAATCTCAGTTTAATGCACTTCTTGTGTATCAGAACTCCCCTTCGAGCCGCCGATTGCAATCACACTCCAAACCCCAAAGCTCCAAAGACAGACATTTAGTCTGAGCCAACCTGCTCCAATTTTTGTCCCCTTCTTTTCCCTCCTGCCTGCATGCAGTATTTTGTCACCTATCCATTTTATTTGAACAGCTCCTAGAAAACAGGACGCCCAAGTTCACGTTTGGTGACACGGATTCCCCTTGAACTTTGGTTGTCAATATTTAACCCAGTCTAAGCACCGTGCAAGGTTTAATAAGTAATTAGCCATTTCCCTTACAGACAGATGCTCGTGTGAGCACTGTGCAGGCAGGAAATTGTAAGTGTCATTGTTTATGTCTGCAGGAAAACAGAAACCACGATGGTTGACTCCGTGCCATATGCAGGAACGATGTGAACAAAGACCTTTAAACAGCTGGTTTGCCTTCCTGCTGGTCCACAGTGGCAACTTCAGCTGTACACTGAGACAAGAGCCTTCTCATTTGTATCCAAGGATTCAGTTTTCCTCAAAATACTCTTAAAAATATTTTTAAACAGATTTTTCTCTAAGGGATGAAATTGGAAAAGACTTTAAACTCTTCCAAAGGCAATTGCCTTTGCCAATACCCAGGATGGAAAAGGTGTGATTAAGTGCACTGAGGGCTCAGAAAAAAAAACAACATCTTGAACACTCACTCTCGATCACAAGACATGGCCAAAATATCCATAAGCCTTCTGCTGTTGGGAAATCATCAGTGCCCTGCATGGGAAGGCTGCTCTTAGCCCTCTCTTGGCTCTGGCCTTGTTACTGGGGGCTTCTAAGTTTGGCCACCACAAAAGCGTGGTAACAACTGTTTGAGGGTGACCACAAAGAGACAAACATTGTGGTATTTAAGAACTGAAGATATTTTTGGAGGCTTCTCTAGAACAGAAGGCATTTCTAGCTGAATGGCTGCAGAGTAGGCTTGGTATGGAGTGGCATAAATGTTTTTCCATCAGAAAATTACATTTTTGTCAAGAACTAAGACTTTACCTGTTGGGTTTTTTTCCAATACTCCCCCTTTGAGCTTGAGAAACCTTTTGTGTAATAATTTTGCCAAATCAAAATGAAACACATGCAAGCTAAAAAGTTGTGATTTTAAAAGTGTCTTGATTAAGCAATAGTAATATTTTTTTTAATTGGTTGCTGTATCCCTAAAATGTGAAAACGGTTTTGAATTTGGGCAGAAATAAACTAACATACATATACATATACACATGTGCATATATATATATAGAGATACACACACACACACACATATATATATAACTTGTCTTGCTCCAAAAGAAAAATGCAGTGAGGCAACTCCTTAGACAGCAGCATTTTAAAGTTCTGCCTGAAACCATTTACTATTGCCCTACCAAAATGTCCAGTTCATGGTAGGTGTGATGGGAGCTGGCTCTTTCCAGCTCTCTCCAAATTAACTGTCGTCATAAAGGTCTACCTTAAATTTGCCCATATCAGTGTCTTAATTAATTTGGACTAGAGGTGTACTTTAAGATGAATTTTTTGATATTCCCCACCAATTATACTTTGCTTCACATCATGAAGCTGTTTTGGTGCACATGGGCTGAGTGGCTTTTGTATGAAATTGAGCTGCAAGGGGCGTTCTAGTTCAGATGAGCATTTAGTTTACAGGACAAAACAAAAGCTATTCTGAAGTGAAATACTCCTCTGAAATGGGGGTGCCAGGTCCTTAACACCAAATGCTTTGCTTTACAGATCCAATCTTACCAAAGCCCATCAGCTGCTAATGCAGACAGTCAGTAATTAATTGCTAGCTGGGTCCCTGGTAAAACAACAGCAGAAGCTGTGCTCTTGCATTTCCATTAATGAGCATTCAATCTACACGACCAGACTGGAGCTGATCCAGAATAAACTCCCAAAATGCCTTTAGTGTGAACATCACCTCCTCAGCACCAAATATTTCACTTTAAAGATTTTTTCCTGTTGTGCCACTCTACAGGCTAACTTGGACACACCTGTACATCTCTTCCAGGAAGGGAAAAGCCCTAAATGCACTTTAAAATAAAGTTTTTACAAGGCTGAGTCAGTAAAAACTTACATTTAAACTCAAGAGACACCATGTCTCCTGCATATAAAAACAGGGAAACCATCACTGAATTCTTATAGCATTCACATCTGGTTCCTGCTCCCCAGACACTGAAGCACACATTACCTGATGTAAAAACAAAAGATACCTGTGTGTATTGGCAGGAGACAGGACTTCTTAATGCATGAAACCCTCACACCTGCAGAATATTGTCAGATCTTGCATAGGAAACAGCTCCAGGCCATACCCAAAGGAAAGTAGTAACACTTTCTTCAAACAGATGGACTCTGAATGCCACAGCACAGCATTAAAACATGCAATGATGCCTGCACAAGTCTGTGCACAAGTGACCTTCTGGCTGTGAAACTTGTTTTGTCTCTGGCACAGTCCGAGGGCTGAGCTGGTGCCTTGGACAGGGGGTAGTGCAGGTTTCTGCAGCCTGCCTGCACTTGGGACAACTTCAAACAGATCCACTTCCTCTGCTCCTCTTCTTCTACATGATGGTTTGCTCACAACAACAATAGTGCACTCTTATGTGGCTTTATTAGCTTTACTGTCAGGAGACAGTGAAGACTTGTTGTTCCGTTAGACTTACTATGTCCAATTGCACCACCTGGGATTGCCAGAGGCTTTGCTGTAAAGTTCTAGGACTGTTCAGCTGCTGAAATCAGATAGAATCAGTGCATTTAATTTGCTATGTCCAAAGCTTTGCTGCACCCCTTGATGCTCAAAAACTGCTTCACTTCATATGGAAGAAGGTATTCCTCCTGTACCTCTACTGCACACCAGTGTGGCATGTCTCAGGATGAGTGATATTCCCAACCCAGCACCTAACAGTGGGTCTATTCTGCCAAAATTGAAACACTGAAAATAAATATCTAAAATACAAACCCATTTAAACTCCCCAAGCTTTTCAAAGGATTTGGAAATATTTCTCCTTTGCTGAAGATCCCATTATTGCCTGTCTTTGATCTCTGTACATCTGCATGAGTACATCATGATCGTGCTAATTATTATTTGATACACAAGCAAACTACCAACACCCTGTTCATAGCACAGCCTGTTGCTTTATTCGAGCTGCCCAAATCTCAGCAGCTACAGAGCCTATGGGAGTTCTGCTGACACCGACTGCTCCGCGATTTCAAATGACGCCATTCCACTGGCGGGCTACGCACTGGTATGTAACATCATATCCATCAGGTAGATAGAGCTACACTGGAATATCAATTAATGTGCAATCCTATTACCTCAGTGTCTGGTAATGTACAGCCCCAGCTACCCTCCTGCAAGTGTGCACAGGGGGAGAAATCTGGAGAGCACAGCAGCTCTCCAGGAAAAGCCGCGCATGGAGAAATGTCTCGTTGTGTGATTACAGAGCTGCTGCACATCCCTCCGCGCACGTGCGGGTACCAGCACACGCACAGAGCATCAGCTGTCAGCAGGAATTCCTGACTGCAGACTAAACCATTGCCACAGTCTGTCTGCTCAGCCTGTCCTGGTCGGTGCACATCTGAGCAACTTGTCCACTCGCATAAACGTTTCTGAGCTTCTCCGCTCATGGAAATAGGAGGTTTTACTGTTGCAGTGATCTGAACTTGTTCTTGAGGGAAGCCATGGCAGAAATCACTCTGTGCTGCTCACTGGCCTTTCCAAGAGAGGAGTCAAGAGGTCAAAACCCAAGGTCAGAAAAAAGCAGACACACAGGCTGTACCTGAGGCTGGAGAAATCAGCACGCTCCTAATCAGTCACTAATCCCCTAATCTTTATTGCATGTAAATTCCAATCCCTTCCCAATGGCTGTGCCATGGTATTCTTCAATCTGATTATAGTGAACCGCATTGGAAGACTCATCGATAAAAGATGGAAATGTGTAAAATCAATTTGCTGTATATCACAAACAGCACTGCACATCCCTTCAGGGATCAAAGAACCGCCATCAAATAGCAACAAATAAGGGGCTGTTAAAAACGCTTCTTATCTAATAGTGGATGTTATTATTTGACAAAAGACAAAATTCACTTCCGAAGGGAGAACAGTGCTGTATTGTTTTACAGACAGTAGAGGATCAGTTGGTGAGTAAGGCAGAAAAGGCAACGTACAAAAGGCCGTCATTTAAGGCCATGCTTTAAAAGCGAGAGGGCAGAAGACAAGAGGAACTAGATGCACTCAGACTCACAATTTACTGGCAGGAGTTCAAACTCAGCCAGCAATCTCAGCTTTACCTCCAGAAGGTACAGTAGGAGAACTATTGGCACGGAACAGTTGGTCAATGAATTTGTCATTTGGTATTTATCTTGATATGAAGCAATAATCATTGGTAAGACCGAGCAAAACTCTCCAGATTTTGGTCCTGAGCTCAATCAAGCTTTGCCTGAAGTGCCTTCATCCATAGGATCCACAGCTCTGGTCCCCTGGGAACAGCCTCCATTATTGCTAACTACAGCAGTTCTTGGTGTTGAAAACAATGAAAAACTGATAATACTTATAAAAAATAAAATACCTTGGCAGGATCTCACTCTCATGTCACTTTCCTACAGTGAGTAGAAGGGAAGCCAAAGCGTCCTTCGTGTAATTCACCAGAAGACAGAGAAAAATACTAATTTAAAACAAAGTAGAGGCCAATCTAACTCCTGTGTTTCATCCATTGAGGGGAATTTGCCAGCATTCATAATTCTATTTTTCAAATCTTATGATATTAGGTGCTTGTTTCTTACTGTCTCTTTTCTTAGGGCATAATCCTGAAGGAGACTCTCCAGTTTATTTGAACATGAAAGGAAATTTGTGACCTTTGCGATCGTGGGGAATCACTAAATGCTCTAAAAACAGGAAGCAAATAAATAAAATCCAATTTGTTGTAACATTCATGCTATTTAAGCCAGACTACTGGTTTTCTGGGGTTTGACCCAGGAGTGTTGAATGTGCAGGATTAGTAATGTGAGTGTTTCCCACGGAAGTGTCCCATGTTATTTATTTGAGCATCTTTATGACATGCATTTACAAAAAGTTACACTGGCTGTGAGATCCAATAACTGTAGGATCTAAAATAGCTTATGCTCCATTCACCCTAGAGCAGGTGTCTCTCCTAGAAAAACTGGCACAGTACAATCAACAGGGAGCTGGCTCATATTCCCAGATGTTTGTCATTATGGGAAGGAGGGAGAAAAAGGGACGTTTGGGTCAATAAAACCACACTGCTATTCTTGCAGCACCTACAGTCCAAGAGGGACTTCAGTAGCTCAGCTCTGCCATTGATAAAAGTTTTACAAGACCTCTGCTCCAAACAGCCCTGAAATCAAAGGTCTGTTTACTTAGCCTTTGCTTGCTGGGCTTTAGGATAGTGCAAGGAAGATCAAAGGAGGGACCTCGTTTAACATGTCCAAGTACACAAACAGCAAGTCTGTTTATGTTGGATTCCTACACACTGAGAGTGCCGCTGTCTGTCAACACTTCAGGCTCATTTTCAGCAATATTGGGTGAGGAGGGAAATATTCAGAAAGGCCCCACAGATTTCGGTCCTGCTGAAACAGAAGTGAAAGTCAGAGCAGGGAGTTCTGCTTGTAACTGTGACTGCCGAAGTCAAACACAAACTCCTTGAAGGGAAAAAAGAAACCTTCACAGGTCAGAGACCTCTGGTCTCTGCTGAGGTGTTACACCATTAAAATGCAGCTAAAGTCTGCATGAAAAGCTGGAAAAGACAATTCTGGTTCTGCATTATTTGGGTGCCACCTATTTTTATCGGCAATGCACAGCAAGGCTGAGGTAGGTGGTTTGGCACTGGTAAGGGATGACACCCCGAGCACCTAACACACAGAAAGGGGTGCAACAGCAATTCACTCTTCCTGCAGTCTCCCACTGACACCTGTACAAGCCCACACTGGGGATGGGGCAGTGTGCAATGACAGACCATTTATTAGCAAAGCTTAGTTTTCAACGGCCCTGCATTCTGTAGCTTTATTTCCCAGTGTCTATTAGGGGGCAAGAAGCTGATGACTTATTAATTCATTTATGTGCTCATTTGTTGCTTCTGCATTAATTGTCTCTCTATTTAGAAAATTCATCCAGGTATTTAGAAGAGGCTGAAGCCATGGTCTTTGCCCCAGGCATGGTGGCAGTGGGATTTTTTTTTTTTTTGCAGCCCTATTACAATCACTCCCTTCTACATGACTTCTCAGTTCCCAAAATTTTGAATTCAGTATCTCTCACATCAGTCCTTCTCAAACAATGTGTGTGAAATTGGCTTATAGGCTTAAAAGCTATTGGAAAGGATGGAGATGGATCAACCCTCAAAAAATGTCACCACACAAATCTCATCTCTTTAGGAAACCAGTGTAAAGACCCCAGACACAGAGAGGTATGGAAAGAGCTCTCAAACAGGAGACAGGTGGTATTTAACTTTGGAAATAGAGCGCTTTCTTTGAAAGATTTTTCTGAAGATATAATCCCCATCTGATATCACAGCAGAACAGCAGAACCTCCATTAGTCAATCAAATGACAAAAGTTGGGATGGATCCACTTTATGCTGATTTCTTTTACTTTTTTTGGTGCTTCTGTAAAAGTTTCCTAGAAAAACCTTCTCATGTTCTGATCAGTGTTGCTCAGAAGAAATAGAAACCCAGGACATGCAGAAGTCTGTAACCAGTGTTAGGAAACCAAGTCTCCCAACAGACAGCTGGTTCTGGAGGTGCCTCCTGCAGATGCCCTACATCTCCCTCTGAAATACCCAAAAAGACTATGGGCAGCATCAAGGCACTGGATTGTGCAACCCATAGATGAGCCCAGCAGAGGACTGTGATTCAAAATAGATGATATACACTATTCCTCCATCTCCCACATGCTTTGACCTCAGATCACCTTTATTTCACAACGGCACAAAGTTGGGGACACCTTCCTTCCTGGGGTGCTGTGAAGACACACATCAGATTGCCAGGCCCCCTGAGATCATGGGGGTGCAGATGGAGACCTAGATGGATATGCAAGTCCCAAGACTCACCAAAGAATCTTCACTGTTTTGCAGGGGAGATATCTTCCCTAACAAGACAATACAGCCAGCTTTGCTCCACTTTATTCCACCGCCTCTAGTCAAAATCCTCATCTACACTCCTAAACTGTTCCCTCCCCCTCCTCCTGGCTCCAGTATCCAATCCCTTCATACACTTGCAGACAGTTATTGTCCCCTCAGGTGTCACTTAGCTGAACTACACACATATTTAACAAGCAGCTCTTTTAATCTTCTCACATAAATCAGTCCCCCCAGTTGTCTGATCCGATCATCCAGGCCTGTCTCTCTCTGTCCGGACGAAAACCTTGTCTGTCTCCCTGACATCTCCTGGATGTTGAGCTGTCAGCTCAAGCTCAGAGCTCTTAATCTTCCTCCCCCTTCCCATCTCCTTCCTTAATTATTGCGGACACCACTACTGTCCCGCCTGTCGCTCAGGCCCACAGCCCAAGTGTTATTTTTTACTCTGCTCTCCCTCTAGATCTTCCCATCATGGCTCAGACCTTTAGCCAGAGTCTTTCTGCAGCTTGTTGATAAGCCCAGCCCTGACTGTCCATCCACTCACTTGCAGTTTGCATCCAGACTCCTGTCATATTTCATCATGACTCCTCTGCTCCAGCCTTGGCAAAACACACTCTTGCCTCATCCATATTAATCTTTTTCCAGGCACTGGTCTGGCCACCTCCACTTCTCTTTGCATCTACCTCTCCCTTTCCCTGCCACACCAAACAGCTGCTACTTCTCTTCACTTGTCAAGGCTCCTCCTGGCCTCTTTCCACTCACTGTTCTATCACCTCTTCCCTACCAGATGTCCACCCTCTTCCAGCTGTACCAGAATCTAGGCTCTCTCTTCACTTTTTACATTTTTCAAAGAAAATATAAGTGCTTTCTGCCAGGCTGCCTGCCTTGTGTGGGAGCAGCTCCCCCTTGACATTGGCTGAGACACTCAGCTCTCTCCCTGCACATGGTCCCTTAAAGCTTTCCTGCACCGAGTACCCACCGTGAGCAGCTAAGCCTGGCACCTCTGCAGGTCCTTATGGACAGCACCATCAAACAGCTTTAAACTAAAAGAGGAAAGATTTAGATTAGATGTTAGGAAGAAATTCTTTGCTCAGAGGGTAGGGATGAACTGGAACAGGTTGCTCAGAGAAGCTGTGGATGCCCCATCCTTGGATGTGTTCAAGGCCAAGTCAGACAGGTCTTGGAGCGACCTGGTCTACTGGAAGGTGTCTCTGCCCATGGCAGGGGCATTGGAACTAAATGACCTTTGAGGTTCCTTCCAACCCAAACCATTCTCTGATTCTGTGATTCTATGCTGCTTTGCTCCACCCATCTCTTTCTTCCTGCCATCAACCTTCATCTCACACCCCCAGGTAGCTCTTTGGGCACAGCCTTCTTGCTGTGTCCAAACACTTTGCACAGTGGGGTGAAGGTCCTGAGCACAGCAGTGACACACACAAATCATGCTAATCACAACAGCCTCACTAGCACCTCTCTGCTGATTATCCTCATTTCTGCATCCACAGCATTAACATATAATTGCATTTTAACAAGCTTCATTAGCACACTGCTTAGGTAAAGCTTAACACAGCCCAAGCACCCAAAGAAACCTCATGGTGCTTTTTTCTGCTCAATATAATTTTCAAGGCTTCCGTAACCTGATTTGTTAGGAATAACCTCAGGGCTGTAAAGCTTTTCTTCTGCCATCCAGCAATTAAGGAATAATTTGTCACGGAGCAAGTCAAGCTGCAGGGCAGGAAAGCCCTGTGCAATACAATGAAGCTGTGTAAACCCTAGCCCCCAGTGCAGGAATGAAGTGAGCATCCCTCCTCTCCTTCTTCATTAGTTGGGAGCTGGTGCTCAGGTCCCGTAAATTCTGCACAGTAATGCAGCAAGTAATGCAATTCTGGATACAGGCAGAGAAATGCCTGTATGCACCCTGCCGGGGTACACTAGCTGTGGCTCTGCCCCTCCTGCACTTTTTTTGGACGTTGTGCAGAAAGGTAAAGAGCCAGCTGCCAACCCATACTGTTGGCATGAGCTGTATAATGGAATAGGATTAAGAAATGGGCTGCAAAGGTTTTTTAAACAAGTTTTATGAAGCTCCAAAGGATAACTGAAACTCCATCATTTTTTAAAAGATACTTACCCTGGGAAGAAAAATGTTAGTAACTTAAAAATACGACAAAAGGAGCAAAGGTAGGTGATGAGTTTGCAACACTCTGGATGCCTTGAACGGACCTAATTTGTGCACACTGGCATCCATAACAGGCATGAAACACAGAACCTTGGACAGACCAGGGCAAACTGTGGTGCATCCAGGACTGGATCAGGATGTGACCTTGGGCAGCAGCTCCCAAGGGACACACTCCACATTTCAAACAGTTTATGGTCTCCTAATTGTTCGTGTACCCACTGACAGATGCAAACACATACATGGAGGAGAAACCAGTCTCACATTAGAAAGAAAGAAGGGAAAGCTCGTACATCTATTGAGTATGACGAGTATTTCTGTCTGGCTAAACCTTTGCTAGTTTTAATACTTTCTCCAGTTATCTGAGTCACATAAAAGTCAAACTCTTTCTCAAGCATTCCTGGAAAGACGCTTCCTGTTTTGGTGATGGAGGGAGGGTATTTTTAAATAAAAAATGATCTGACTATGCTGACTGCGTATAATGCCCAGTCACAAAACCAGAAGTAGTTTTGCAGATGGAAGTCGTTACCTGATTTTTTTTCCTTAACATCCATAGTAGCCAGATAAGGAACTGCTTGCAAACCTCAGTCTTTGTTTCCAAAACCATATGTATGAACAGCGTGGCAGGAATAGAAAGCTCTAGAATATCAACTGCTACACAGCCCCAGACAGCTGTCTGTGAAAGCAGAAAACATGGGGTTAATGGTTCTTTTATACTTTTCTTTTAGGACTTGCAGACAACTGAGGACTGGTATGGAGATCATTGATCACTGCTGGAAATTCCCCATGCAAAGAGACACTCTGATCTTATGAAGTGTGAGCAACACTCAAATCCCATTTATTTAAAGGGAGATCAAAGTTGTCCAGCATTTTGTCAGATATTCTAAATCTATGGACAGATAGGCTCCCACCTATCTGTGGGGTTCTCCTCCAGCAAACCCATCTCATATCTCAATTTGTCCATGCTTTGCAATTTTTCAGCTTATGCACATGAAGAAGAAAGAAAAACCCAGTTGCTAACTATCTGATATTACAATAGTACATTCTTTAGGGATATATACTTTTCACATCCTACTACCATTATTTTAACATTCAGAGGTAGAGGAAAAACTTTCACCCATCCACACCTTCCTCCCCCTTAACCAGACAAATAAGGCATTCAGCTTGTCTGAATTTAAATTTTTATTGGAGTTGATCCAGCAACCAGAACGCATTGCTAGAAGCCAAGGTCCCGCTTCCTTCAATACACCTCCTTCATTCCGACTCCCTGCTTTTGTACAGCTTTGGTAATCTCAATCTGTGGTCAGGGATAGGATAAAATTTCAGCTATTTCCCCCCTCAACTGCACAGAACAGGGCTTGCTCTTAAATCAAAAGCCCTGCACCCTAAACCTCTGGTTAAGTACTTAACTATAGGCAAGCCTTTGAAATCATCACAGGCTTTTTTCTTTTCTTTTTTTTCGCTTAGATATATCTTGAAAACCACAGAAGTAAACCAAGTTCTTGGGAATATCAAAGGTATTCACAGGAAACTGGGGGAAGGGGGCACATAGGGTGGCTCCCCAATGCTTTCTTGTCCTGATCCTCTGATGTAGATGGCATTACCAGTCCTCATCAAGAATGTAAAATTTCCTCCCTTATCCTCCAGGGCATGAGAGAATATTGCTAACTTTTCTGGAAGCATTAGGAGCAGACAGCAACGGGAATCCAAGCAGAAGTCACATTTCTGTCATTGCCTTGGTAAATGACCTCCACCTTTCTGCACAGGATGGTGTGGGTTCCCACATACCTTCTACTAATGTTTAGATTTTCCTCTCTCGGTGTTTTTCCTTTTTTTTCCTCTATTCCCTCTCCTCTATACAAATAGTAATTCAAGAACCACGATCAACCCTTCATTTGGCTTCAGGTCTCTTGCATGGGCTAAAGTTACCTCCAATTCTCCAGCATGGTTTGGGGAATTTATTTATATTCCATGTTGTAGAGATAGACCCAGTGTCTTGCCAAGGGCTCGCATGGGTCTTACAAAAGGAACACTGACAAATATTTATGGAACCTAAAGTGAAATTCAAGACACTGTTAAAATAAAGTTTGCTTTAGTTTTTTTTATTTTCCTGAAGAATTGACCTGGCTTTCTTGGCAAAAAGACTAATCCAAATGCTATTGGTATCTTAACAGCTCATAAGAACCACATGCTTCAAATAAAGCCATTACTATCAGACACGCTGAGTGGTTCAATTAAACAAATATGAAAATAGACACTTCATCCTGCTTTAACTAAGTGGGATCATTTCACTCCTGAATCCAGACTGACAATGAAAATGATATAGTATTTATAGAGTAGCTTTTTATCCTGAAAGATCCCAAAGGATTACACAGACCCTGCTTCACACACTACCGAGATGCTGCCACTTCCAGGGAGGAACACATGAGCTGTCCTGCAGCCCCGAGGAATGGCACATGGCAATTTAGACAGAGAAGCAGAAAAGAATTTCACATTCAGCTGAAACTATAGAAGGGAATTTAGGCAAGCAGAATGGAGATTGTTTGGACTGGAGCACATCCAGCACAGAGGAGGTATAGTAATCTGGTGTTTTAAATATAGAAGTTAAGGCAAAACAATAAAAGAGTTCTTTTAAACTATCCAAAAAAACAGAATTTAGGGCAGAAAGAGAAATGCCATCTTGATGATGAACAGTTTCATTCCTTCCCCTTCGGTTGTGCATGGGAAATTCTCTAAAAGATGCTCTTGCTCACTATTCCCTTCATAAATGCAATAACCTGAATGGGAATTCTCCAGAAGATGTTCTTGCTCACTGTTCCCTTCAGGAATATAAGAACCAGGACTAATAATACTTTCCATAGCTGCCTGTTCACATAAGGATGACATAGGATACATTATGAATTAAAGGCTTCAAGAAGCTTTGTCTGGCAGTCTCACACACACTGTAGGGAGGGAAAAAACAAGTCCATCTACATCACAGATCGACTGCTACCTTGATCCCTGCTGGATCTCTGCCCCATTTCACATCAGCTGCATTGCAAAAGTAAGGCAGTCCAGCATGGAGAGAGTGAGAGACTTGCCCAAGACTGCCCTGGGAGTCTGCAGTGGCAACATCAGGAATCCAGTTTTGAACCCCAGTGCTCTACTGTGACAACCAGGGGATGCTTCCTCACTCCAGGACATGTTCCCTCCTGTGAAACCTTGGCCATGCATGAAGAGCTCAGCAGGCCTCAGAGTATCACGTTAATACGTGGCCAAAATATTTCCAGTGAGAAGCTTTTGTGAAAGAAGGAAAATTAAACCACTGATTTGTGGAGCAGCAGCATGGCAGATCATGGTAAAACAGGGAAAATTCATTATTTTAAGAAGTTAGGGACATGGAGACATGACATGAAGTCATGTAGGCATGCACCAAGTGTCAGCTGCAACACCAGTTGTTACAGCAAGGACTGGAACAGCTCAGCATGAAGAGTTCAGCCTCTGGATGTGTTCATAATGACACATCTGTGAAGAATCATAGAAACATTTAGGTTGGAAAAGACCTTTTGAGATCATCAAGTCTAACCATTAAACCAGCACTGCCAAGTCCACCACTAAGCCATGTCCCTACATGCCACATCTACACATCCTTTAAACCCATCCAGGTATGGTGAAGAGAAGCAGCCCTGACATTATTACTGCAAACATCCCCCCAGTACAGAAGGGTGAAAGAAATACACCTGTGCCATGAGAGCTTTTTACCTGGCACACAGATTAGCACTAGCAGAAGCATTTCTTCAGAACAATTAGCAAAAAGCATCAGTCTTAAAAAGCTTCTTTCTTTTTTCCAGTTCATTTAGCCCAAAGTAGAGCAATCAATGCTCTTCTGGCAGGATATCACATTCTCAATATGTAACCACTTAAAGGAAGAGGACAGCTATTGCAGAGAGGTGTCCCAGGAGAAGAAATCATTGTACAAGTGAAAGGGATTTCTTTGGAGTGACTTTTAGAGTAATGTGAAGCTGCCTTTTTATTTCTTTATTTATTTATTTGCTTCCCCCCCCTCTCCCCCCCCCCCTCCCCCCCGGACTGGACTATGAATCTTTCTTTTTCTAGTCAGCAGTTGTTCACACACCCAATTTTCTGTGGTTTAAATGAAGCCCCTCAGGAAGATAATCAGGAGGAAGGGGCTAATTCTGTGGCCCTACAACCTTCAGGCAGTATTTATCCCCCTGGAGGGGAATGGAATGAGCAAAAGGAAAATACTCAGACTTAAGAGATGAGCAAACAAGAAGGAAGAAGTTGCATGTTGTGTAAAGGAGAAAACTTCCAGTGGCTCTATAAACTGCCAAGAGCTAAGTCTATTCTCCTATTTATATGTATTTTAGGGTGGTTTCAGTACTCACAGAACTGACATCACTGACAGTAGAGGGAAAAGCGCATCTACACAGAGATTGTGCATTTCCCTGCAGTGACAGGGAACCTGTCCTCAGGTATGACAGAGGAGGAGGATGCAGAGAGGTCAGCCCTGTCCTGCTCAGGGTTCCACAGCATCCAGGAGAACAGAACTCCAGACCCACATGGCAGTGCAGGAGGCAGCTGCAGGATATGTCAGGGCTAAACAGGTAAGGAAAGTAGGTGCCAACTCTGGTGGGGTGGTTTGGGAAGTGCATTGGACTGAGGCCACCAGTTCTGCTGCTGTTTTGGAACAAGAAACCCTCTACTTTCATTTCTTCTGAGCAAGAACCAGATTGTACTAAAGGGCAGAAGTCTGACCTATAAGAAATTCTGTGCAGCAACCTTAAGGCAAAGCAGCCCACAAAACCCACGGGATTCAGGATTTCATACGCAAGTGACTCCGTCCCTCCGTTCCTGTGTGAACACGCTGTTCATGGTGAGTAAGCCTGTGTCATCCTGCAAGCCTGGGACGTTAGAAACACGCCCAGCTCCAAAACCTGGTGGATGGTGAACCTTTGCAATGCCAGTCTTTGAACTGCAGTGCAGGGCTGTGCAGAAAAACCACAGATCTGCAAGATACGGCACCCACAGAGGTGTGGTGGTAAGGGCTTCTGTACAGATTAGCAGCCAAAATGTGTGCCTTGGAGAACCTCTGGCTGGCGTCCAAGGTAAGAAACCAAGCCTTGCAGAGAGTTCACCTTCTCCTAGTGCCTTTAGGACAGTACATTGCACTCTGGCTGTTGTTGGTGCTGATACACCTTTGCTGATACATCCATGCAGCAATAGCACCACTGTTGCCTGCACAGCCTGAGTGCTCCTGCTAATGCCCCCACTAAACTTCTCTGACCCTGAAAATGCCCAGTGAGCCATCCATGCTGTGGAAAAAAGTGGTAACTGTTGCTGGGAACAGAGGCGAGGTGGAAAGGGCAGAGGCGAAAGGGGATGTTTAAACAATGCAACAAATGACTGAAGATACTCAAAATTATTTAAAATCTATTTTTTTACAAATAAAGAAATATTATTGTGAAACTTAGCAGCTTATAATTGGCTCCTCTGCATGTGTATGTACACGCACACATGAACACCACAGATGACTTACATGTAGAAATGCTGCATTTTATCACAGGCTCTGCAGGTCAGGACATGACATCACCCCACATACAAAAAACGCCATGGGTGAATATTGCCACATATTTCATGGAAGTAGAACTGGGATTGCACTGTATTAATGAAATGCATGATGTTACTCCACAACCACGAGGGCTCTCTCTATCCTGAAATACATGGCTATTTTAGCACATGTAGAGCCTACTTTCTGCAACAGCATGACATCACCCACCCCACATTCAGAGAATAATTATGGCCTTGTCTGCACTGCAAAAACTGGCCCCATAATTCCAAAAAAAAAAAAAAAAAAAAAGTGCAGTTCAGCCAGTAGCAGCAAGAGCAGTGCTCTAATGCAATACTGGACTCAGCTGTTTTTAGTATTGGATCATCTAACTCTGCTCAGAGTGGGGTTAGAAAAACCACAGGGAGAAACTCCTTCACCCTGACACCCTCCTGCCATAGTCTAATTGCAGCAGCCATGAAGAAAGTGAGGGGGAAATGGTTTTCCAGTCCCCAGATATTTTTATGAAATTTCTAAAGGAAAATCCTGTTCCAAAGACGGGTCACAAAAAAACAATAAAAAGAAAGAACCTCGGTGTTTTCTCAAAATATTAATCTATGAACATTGTCCTCTCTGGTCAAATGTTCTATCAGCAGTTTGGGAGTGTTTCATTTCAATCCTGGCAGTTGCTATTAATTTTTAATCTTTTCAAGCTTTTTGGTAAAAAGTGACCTAAATCACAGATAAAACCCAAACTATGCCAAATCAGAATATGTTGCTTTTCATTTGAAGAAAATAAACGGCAATCACAACCTCCCTGGGAGACAATTTTATTCCTACCATTATTTATTTGTACAACAATTAGCCTTTTTCTAATCCAAGATAAAGTCCCCCAGGCACAGCTGTGAAACAAATGATAACAGTAATGTGTTAGCATTTTTTAAATGAACCTGATAAATGACCAGAATTTACCATTCCCTCAAAATCTGAGTTACGATGAGCTGGCATCTTGCACCCCAAAAGTGTTACCTCCAAAAATTCTCAGCTAGACCCAAGGGTGATATAGGAGCATCCTAAACTTCCATGTCTTGCAGCAGTTCACGGGTGTTATGTTATTCCACAGTGCCTCCGCAGCTGTGCATTGGCACAGCCACCAGCCACTCTTCTTAAACACAGAATACGTAAGATTTCATGCACATCAGACTTTAAAAAGCAAAAGTAATCCCCTCCCCTACATAGCAGTGTCAATGAGAGATGAAATTAATTGAATTCTTTCACGCATGGAGCCAATGAGCCATAACTCAGGGCAGCACACCAGCTCACCCTGTCAGCCAGCGAGGAAGAAATGCACTGAGACCTTGTGCCAGATGCACCTTATCATTTCACTCACATGCAGCGACAAACACATCAGTAACACACCCCTTCCCTCTGGTACATCCTTATCCCTCAATTCCCTGCCAGGGAAAGTGAAGCCATTGCAAAGTGACCTCCTCTCTGCGAGCACCTGGGAGGCCGCCCTGCGCAACGAGCTATCGGCATGGCCTTCAAGATCGTCCATCCCTCTGCACAGATTGCTTCAGTCACTCAGATAAAAGCAGAGGGAGATGAAGAAGCGCTAGTGTCTGGAATTCCCTGAGTTTCATTACCAACCACCAAGGAATCAGCCAGGGCCAAGCCCTGTGGTTACTGCACAGCCAGGCTCTGATTGTAGGGTGATAAAGGTCCATTCACCACCACCATCAGGCCTTGAGAGGTGTGGTACAGGTGCAATGAGGGACAAGGAAACAGCCTCCACAGTGACACTGGATTGAAGTCATGCAAATGGCTGTCACATTTGGTACTTCTGCTGCTCTTGCAGTGCTTAACCTATGTCAACTGCCTTCTGAGCCGTCCCTTCAGGACCTGACAGTGACAGACACGTAATTTGGTTTGGGAAGGCGTGAGAGCCGACGCCTGCTCTCCCTTACCACCTCCCTCCCACGTCTATCCACTTTCCCTGCTGCTGGGTTGTGTCAACTCAAAAGCTTCTCTGGGGAGGAGGAGAACAGCTGGCTCTCTCCAAACCATCTCACCCAATTAAAGAAAAATCTGCAATCAATGCTTACATGCTTTATTGTTGATGAGGAGGAGGAGGAGTGACCTCACCCTCTCTCAGTTGTGCTGTCTTTAAAAAATTCCTGAAAAAAGTCATCTGAACAAGAAGGCACCACTTGTAGCCCATAGTTTACAAGAGCAGAACCAGGACTGTAATGTTAGGGCTCATGTAAAACCGTCCAAGATGCCAACTGTGCTGTTTTCATCCTGAGTTAATGACAGTTAGTATGTTTTCATGTAGACCCAAGCTCTAGAGTCATGGGATAACACAAAAGGATGAACCTTAAGGAATTTTTTAGCTGTTGTGGTGACAAGCTTGTGGAAAGCTTGAGAATTTGAACCCTCAGCCAGAAAACAAGCAACAAGTGCCTAAATGGGAATTTTAAAATACCTTAATATCCTCTTGAGTACTGGAGACTGAGTCATGGTTCTGGGAAGGGCAACTTTACAGCTTTATGGTCTGCTGCAAGACTTGGTTAGGATGAAATCAGAGGTTTTCTGTAATAATTTTGAGCCTCTGTTCCTTCTGTGGAGGGGATGGTCTTTAGCAAGCAGCAGAGGATGCCTGCCTGTTAAACTGGTATTCATTTAATAGAATTATAACCACTTAGCAGACTTCATGGATCAGGACAAGGCAACACACTGAGATGTCTGTACAGATTTAAGTTAAATCTAAATCTAAATCCTTCTCTCTATCTCACCACTGCATCATGAGATTATTCTAGTGCCTGGAAAGTAGCCTGAGATTGAATGAGAGGCACAGTGGAAGAAGGGTTTTGCAGTAGGGACACAACAAGGTAATGTCAGAAGAGCAATTCTGAACAATTCCTAGGCAATCCCAAGTGCAACTCCTCTAGCAAGAGGCCAGCTACACTGACATGGCCACTGCAGTGTGAATCCAAGATCAACAAATGGGCACTTGGGCAGGTCAGGGCTTTAGTGGCTGAAGCTGTCACAGGTCACATTTTACTGCCTCCTGACCTTCCCATCCCCACCCTCTCCTCCCCTCCCAAAACATAAGGAAGCAGCACTTCTGGAGGAACTCATGGAACAATTTTCTGATAAAGTACGATGTGCTGAGGGATATGGCAGCAATCCACCTCCTTCTGTGAGCCCTTTTGCACACGTATCTGCAGAGCCCAGACTCCCACGGCTCCAAGTGATGTGTGTATTTATACCATTCTCCTTCAGAGTCAGCTCAGCAATCCTCACACCCATCAGCCTCAGACCTCATTAACCAAGACCTCTTACATTTTGATAAACTCCTTTATCACGTGCCACACAAAAGTCCCCCTTCTCTTGGAACAGAACCCTCAAGTCTGTGTCCACACAGCCTGGCTCTGCTGTAGCCCCCTACAGAGCATTCACATAATCCTTGTTATTTATTAACAGAGCCATATATTTCCTGCCAAATATGTTTCTCCCTCATACAGATCATGGGGCCATTCAGCGCTTTGCCAAGCAGACCTTTCAAATACATGGTGTTAAAACTAAAAAGGGCCCTTGTAGTTGTGCAGTGTTGTGCAGAGAAATGATCTATGTTGTACTCCAGGTACAACTACGGCCTTACTCACTTGGGGGAGCCAAGGGCCACATAGTGACATTGCTGCTGTTACCCCAACACACAGGGAGCAGGGTGGGGGCACAGGTCCATTTCCAAGAGGTAACCAATGGCTTGTATGTGGCAGGACACAGTTCACCCCATCAGCTAACAGTGAAGAGACAACAGGGTTTTTTAGGCCTGGATTCATCACAGCAGATTTTGGATTTTGCAGGAGACGTTGCTCTCAGTTCTGCAGACTCTCTGTTCTAGGATGTGAAACTGTTCCCAAGGAAGGGCCATAATTTGACCAAGCTGGCATGCAGTGCTCCACAAAATTCAGAACTTCAGGCATTAGTCACCCACAAGCCCTCACACGACAGCAGTTCAGTGCAGGTAGGAAGGGATTCCTTTCCTGTAAAAGTCCACTGTAATAATCACCAGCCTAAAAAGCCCTTACATGGGTAGGAATCTCAGCAGGACCAACCAGGCGCCTTCCATTGTTCACGTAGAGCAGGAGGCAAACAGCACTTTGATTATCAGTCATCTTCATTACGTTCACAATCAAGAGCAGGGAAGGGGATTTTCAGTAGCGCTGGATGGCCTGGCAAGTGCGACTGGTGCTGAAAGACGAAGGGACTTTTGCTCCTCAGCCAGCCAGGAACTTCAAAGCCTTTTTCATTCAGTTGCTGTTACGGCGGTACACACATACACAACTGCTGTTAAGGTATCACAAGCCTTGGCGGAGGTCAGAGCTGCCTGACTCACGCTACAACTGCCTGCTGCAAACACAAAGTAGACAGCTTTCTAAAAGGTTTTTTTATCTACATACAACCAGTGTTCTGTGCCCAACAGAAACGCTGCAGAAAGGACCATGTGAGAGTTTGTGAAGTGCATTATGCAAGACGTCGGACAGGATTACAGCACAACCATTTTCCATCTGCCTGCATTTCAGTCATAACATGCCAATTTAAAGAACAGTACAAATTTGGGATGAAAGCATATAAAAATTGATATACTATAAAAAACTTCTTGGGTTCAGGATGGAAATTTATGTTTCCCAGAACAGCTACAGCCTAGATCACAAAAATCTCATTTCAAGCCATGTAATAAATCAGTAACAATAGCACTTACATATTCTCTCACAGCTCTAGTGCACACAAAGATGCACCTGTACAGCTTTTCTCTCTTTATGCCTTAAGGAATACTGACTTTACTAATAAAGAGCTCCCAGAAGTGAGACTGGGAGAGTGTCACCTCAAACTAGCTTGTCCGGTGAGAACCAGCTTCCCACCCACCTCAGTGATTTCCCTCCCACAGAATAGGTTGGCCCACCTTCCCATCTCTTGGTTTTTGCATTGCTGTAACACCACCCAACTGCAAAACACAAATCTCCAAAGGAGAAGGGGTGAGACAGGAAGAAGGCTACTATAACTTTGTAACATGAAACAAACAGAATAAACAAAGCAAAACACTTCAAAACTCTTCCTAAGTTGGTTGTTTTTCCCTGAAGTGTTAACAAGAAGAGGAATGAAGATACGTGGTCACGAGGTTTAAGTCCATGGTTCCTTTTAAAAAGAAATATTCACTCTCCTCTGCTCTCAGTAGGTTTTTATTGAGCAATTGAAAGATGCTATTTTCAAAGCCAGGACTCAAGTCGGTTAATTGTTACACCTCTTTGTCTTGCCTTTTCTTTCAGTGAGAACCAGCTAAAGGTTTGCAGGAAGGAGCCTCAGGGCTGCAACAGATGTCATGAGCCACTTCCTACAAATTAGAAAAGGAAAGTAACCCCCTCAGGTTAATTATGGGGAGAGGCCACACACGGAGCTGTGTAATGAGCCTGTGGGATGGAGAGAAGGCAACTGCTTCATATTGGATTTCAAGAGACAGAGCATGAAATCTCTTGTGCTGACTACAAGCTTTCACACTGCAAGGGCAATGCCTCCTGCTCGGGGAGGACACAAGCCACACTGTCTGGGGCAGGCAGCAGAGGTGGGAAAGGACGTACTGACATTGTTCAACCACCCTCTGACGACACCTCTGCGCGTACTTGCCTTCCTGACGGAGGCTACCACAGCACACCGGGACTTTGCACCTGCCTCCCTATTTACACAGGTGCAAGGCAGTTAGAAAGCCAAGGCCTAAGGACCAAAGTGTAAAGACGGGGACTTGGCTGACCTGGATGTTGTTTTTTTTCCTGGTGGGCTGAATAGGTCAAAGTCCTTTCATCTTTCTCTGCCTCATTTCCCCATCTATATAATGGAGATGGTGGAATTTATCTCTTTTTTTCTCTTTCTTTTTAATTTTTTAAATACAGTGGTTAAATTTTCAGCAGAGGAAAGCATCATAACAGTCCTAGGCAACATCATTACCAGAGAGTCCTATGAGAGCACAGGTTATGCCTTTTTTCCCTCTTCATTTCCATTCCCCCCACATCAATAGGTTGGTCCAGGCTTTTTTTTTTTTCTTGAAACTGTTTCCTCAGGGATCAGGGCACTTTAAAAACTCACAGGAGCTTGTTTAAAGTAAATTGGTGCAGCTATGCAATCGTAGCTCAGCCATGAACCTCAGCTGAAGAATCGGTCCCATGTTTCCTTCAACTAAAATATACATCTATGGTCAGGTTAGCATGACCTGACAACAAAACAAGCGATGACAAAAACAACCCTGAATGCGCCAGCTACAGTGCCTAGAAGATTTATTTTAGTAGGGGGGGGAACAGCTTGATGTTTAGTTAAACTGTGATTTGCAGATGGGGGGGTTACGTGACACTTAATGGGTTGATCTGCAAACAGGGAGAATCATGGCAAAATTGAGCTACAGCTTCACGAGGGAAGGCATTGCTGTCATCAGAGGAGAGGTCACTGGGATTCAAGCAACACAGCACAGGCATAGCTGAACCTCCTACTGCCAGGATGGCCTCGGGTAATTGTTCCTGAAGAAGTAGGGACAAGTAACTGCGTGTTTCAGTGAACTTGTGCAGTGGCCAGGAGGAATGGAAAAGGTCAAGATTTTCAGTCCAAAAGGGACATTTTGTTGACATTCCATCCTGTGGGAGAAAATAAAGTGAAACATTTTGGGTTTGTTCCAGCACAGAACAGTAGTTTTGGTTTTTCATCTCAGAAAAGCAACAGAAGATAGATCTGCCATCCTTTGGGCAGCCACAATAACAGCTCCTCCTGTAGCATCTTCCCAGTTGTGTGAACATCACTTCCAACACTCTTGTTTGACACTATGCTCAAAACAGAGGCCAAGAAGCAAAGTTTGAATAATTTCAAAATTCTTATAAAGCAAGACCAGTGCAGAATAATACATAGTGCCCTTGCTGACAAAGGCACCAAGCAGTGCTTGTGGCAGTGAATTTTCATCAACATCCATCTCTTCCGAGTGCACAGGAGGATATTCACTCCAAAAATGACTGTTGGGCAATGAATATTAAATGTCTTCCAATTTTTCCACACCCAATGACAAACAAACAATCTCCAGACTTGAACTGCCAGTTTGCATGTCATCTTACTTCCCACTTCTTCCAAAACAAGGCACACCAAATCCACCCTAGTTTCAGCAGGTAGATTAGAGGCTAAGAAAAACTGGTTTTCTTGAGCAGGATTAGCTTGAGGTGCTTCTGAGATAATCTATCTGCCTTCCAGGCACCCTCTAAATACTTAGAGGCACCCGTTTGTCATCACTGCTGCATTATCCTTGCAAAATGCATCATCCTTGCAGGATGGAGCTAACTGATCTGCAGGGTGGGAGTGTGCATGCCTGTTACCTTGCGTGTGCATCTTGTGTATCTACTGGGGAGGAAAAAAAAAGTCTGTGGTCTGCATATTTCAAGCTGAACACCGAGACTGCTCAGATATTACAGGGAGACACATTGCTGAACTCTGATCACTCTGTCCCAGCAGCCCAGGACAGCAACCAGCTGAGCTACAGGAATGCAGGAAAGCAGCAGTTTCAGTTTCTCGCAGCAGATACCTGGGCAGTTATCAGTGTCCTGTTAAGTGCAACAGGATGGCAAGGCAGCCTGGAAAACTGAAAAAAAACACAGCAAGTCCTGTTCGTACTTGTGGCAAATTTTTTTGGGCTCAAAGGATTTCTCTAAGATTTAAACAAATAAAAGGATCAGAAGGTTTTAAGAAGCTCCCGTGGGCTTGTAAGGGGCTCGATCCAGCCCCCAGCGCAGTCAATAACTTTTTAAAAAAGAAATCTCTAAATCATACACAGCTATTGTGATTTACACCAGCTAAGGATCTCTCAGCCTGCCTGTAATGGGACCAGGACCAGGCTGCTTGCCAGCACTTTTGGCTTTGCTGCAGTAGGAGTGACGTTCAGGTATGCGTGACCACTCACCATCAGATTTCTTTACAATGACAAGCTTTGAAGTCAGAGCACTTTGCTCTCCTTCCACAAACCATTTTCACTCAAAACAATAACTATTTAAATGGGAGTCTCACCAAAGCCATTTCAGATTTTTTTTTTTTTTTTTTTACTCCTTTGTCAGTGACAAAATATAGTTAAATTACAGAGAGACCTGCGTGCTCCATGGCACCCATTCATCATAGGCTGGATATCCCAATGCTAAACCATCTCCATTAATTTTCAGTGCTGGGAGAGAAGGCACCAATGGCTTCACCCAATATTACACTGAAACCTAGAAAGAATAAAATTGAGCAAATGGCTCTTTTTGCTGAAAATCTTGATAAGCTCCTCCCTACAAAACCCACTAAAAGTTGTCTTTTCATAGCCAGCGGGGCTGTTAGAGGCTTGAATGAGATTTGTGGACCTCATCCTGCCTATTCAGAGCAAAAGATAACACCTGCGGGAAGCAGGCAAAAGGTTAAAACCTGGTACCTCTCTGTTTTCCTAAGTGCAGAGCTTGGCACCAGAACAGAGACTGGGAACAATGGCAGGAGCATTGTGCCTGTTTTCTTTTCCCTTAAAGTAACATTTTTGCTGCAGTGTCATCTTTCTGCTCAGCCAAGCAGGCGCTCTGGGTCAAATCAGCTGCGTGAGCCGTCAGCAGATTTTTCTGGCCCTTTCAAAAGATCTTCAGGCATTATATTAAGAAGCCAAATCGGTAAAAAAACAGGAAAAAAAAAAAAGTGGACAGACTGCCCACACGTTTTACCGGTCAGGCGCTCGCATGACTGTGAAATAATCAGCATTCTTTTGGTGAAATGTAGCAGCTTTAAACCAGCAATCTGGCTTCACTCTCTGGAAAACAGTGTGCTTTCTCGAAAAAGCTAAACCCAGGGTATTACAGCCTGACAGCTTCAAAATTCCTCAGACCTCCCGTAGGAATCGCTCACAAAGAGCAGGCTGTTCCCCAGGGCTGGATGTCAGGGAAACAGACCCTCTGATGGAAAACCCTAAGGGAAGGCATACTTCCATTTACACCATCTTTTATGTTTTGGCTAAGTGGCTTGTTTATAATTGCTGGGTTTAGGCGAGAAAGGCTCCACCTCTCCTCACAGTTCCTGTAATGCAGCAGTAAGAGCTTTAGGGCCTGTTGGGTCACTTCCCAAATACAGAAGACAGGAGAAAATTTCCTAGAGCTATTTCATGTATTTTGGCAAGCATCCTCCAGCAGACACGGGCACAAACAGCACAGAGGACAGGCCCACTTTCACAGCCCTTTGCACAAACCGTACCCATTTCAAGGAGCTGCCATGCACCAACCTTGCGGAGAGACAAGAGGCGCTGAACAAACTTCGTAACTATTTGCTAGGACTTCCACAAGTCCATAAAAAAAGAACCGGCATTTTTAAAAAGTATTTTCAAAAAACCCCATCCTTCCTATACAAAATTTCTTCAAGGGCTATTGCTATCCCAAACAAAAGAAATTGAGGAGTTACATATGGGACTCCCACACATAATAGCTACCACAAGTCCCTGTGGTTGCGGTGAGAATGAACAGGTTGCTGAAACTGATGAAGACAAAAGTTTAATTGCTCATAATTTTGCCACACAGAATCATTTTGGCTAAGACTTCCCAATGCTTGGGACATATAACTACATCCTTACGAGAGAAAAATAATAGGAGAACATCTAATTAGAAATTCTATGATTTGGCATATTCACACATGAGCTGAATTAAGGCAGAAAAGGACATTTTCTTCAATTTTTTGTTTTGCAACCTTAATAACTAGTTTGATTTAGTTTTATGTATTTGTAAATTTATTTCATTTGGTAATGTGATGCTAAGTGAATGCTAATTCCTAGTACTTGTGGAGCAGAGGAGTTGAACTAATCATTGCAGCACATTAAATAGCAGATTATGGCCTTGATTTCTATTTGTATGGTACTACAGGAATGGCCTTCAAGCTTATGTTCTCCCTGCTGCCTCTTCTCATGTGAACTTCCTCCAGTTTGCACTAGAGTGAAAGCCAGATAAAATCATTTCTAAAATGAGACAGAGGCCTGAAATGCAAATCAGGGGAAGAAGTCATCAGAAAGGGGTCTTCATACAGATTTAGTAGGTTATCAGGTCTTTACCCGCCTGGTAATCAATCCCAGTGCCTGATCAGCTTCAGGGGATGGACCCAGGAGGAGCACAAAGGCTCTTTATTCTCTCTGCTCGCGTTGTGACTATGCTATAAAGCCTGGTTCACCAGGAAGGGCAAGGTGGAGCTGGACATAGGGCCTATCAGGTAACGTTAATGTTCAGTCAAGATATGGACCTTGTGTTTGAACGAGACAGACAGTCTTTGAAGAACATAATCTGTGTTGCCAACAATGGCTGGAGTGAAAGGAGCTCGCTCTGGTTACCCTATAGGATGGCCCAGTAAAGCAAAGTTGGATTCTTATCAAGATATTGGGTTTGGGTTTTTTTAATCATTGATTCATATGGTAATGGCTGTGAATACACAATGCAAGGTCTTCAAAGGGAGGAAATATAAGAAGGGTATAGTTTCACCCAGTTCATGTTAAGGTTCTACACTTTTGTTCTGTGTGATTTTTTTTAATTTTTTTTTTTTAAATACATACACCCTGCTATCCTCACAGGGATTAATCCTATCCATGTCTTTTCAGATTCCCTCCAATTCCAGTAGGATGCAGGCTCGCCAGCAGCACTGAAAAGCAGCAGCTCTCCTAGAGTGCTGTGTTTCTCAGATTGACCTTAGCTCTGTTTACCCTTGCTTGAAAGTTTGCGCCAACATCTGCTAAATAAACTGTTGAGTGCTGGGGTGACAGGGACAGGGAGGGGGAGTTAAAAACAAATGGGATTGTTCTGAAATGAGAGAGTAGCAAGAGGAGCTCTAGGGAGACTACTGTGGGTCAGAATACAGAGGCAAATCCCTTTAAATCAATAGAAAACCTTCTTCTGACATCTCTGACCCAGTTTTGAAGCATGTAGTACATACCTATCCAGAGGTCACGTTTCCAATTCAGATTGAAACACTCATCTAAATATCCAGCCAAGCCATATTTCTATTTCATCTATTTCATCTTCATTTTCAGCACACTGGAAATATCCAGGTACTTCAGCCATGCAGACAGTAGTGGTTTTGCCCACACAGTGTGGTTAAGAAGGGCAGTAGCTCATATCTAAGACGGCAGAATCTGTTTTCTCTTCTGCCTAAATTCAAGTTATGCATCCCAACAGCACCCAGCTGCAGACATGGGGGCTAGAAAGGTGTTTTCAAAGCTGATGGTGTCTTCATTCCAACACATTATGGCTTAGACCCTCACTACCACCAACCACAGCATTTCATAAGCCATCACAGTTCCTCCCTGATACAGGCGGTGCCTGATTGTCACACTTAGGACTTTAGGTTTGGTCCCCAGGTCAGTGGCCTGTACAACATTATTGAAATAGGTTTCCCAGGGAAGTGGTGGAATCACCATCCCTGGAAGTGTTCAAAAGGTGTACGGATGTGGTACTTGGGGACATGGTTTAGTGGTGATCCAGCGCTGGATTAACAGATAGAGGTCTTTTACAACCTTAATGATCCTATCATGTAGTCATGCTTCCTAAGGTGTTTGGCAGGGGCACACTAATGAAAGCTCACTCACTCTTGGGGAGTGGGAAGATGCTTGACAGATCAGACATGTAGGTATTGTCTCACATCCTTCCCAATTTGAAGGTCTTGCCAGCTAGGTTATCATCTAGGCACTGATTCTGAAAGGTGCTGTGGGCTAAAGCATGGCTTTCTTGTAGCAGTTATATTCACACTAGGAAGTCACTGACTGCATAGCACTCCTTAAATAACTGTATCCTCAGTATTCAGTATATGCCTTTAAAGCATCAGGATTAACATCCCTTAAAAAAGAAAAACTGGGTAATACGAGAGCAGATATTCCCATTATCAACATATCGACATATTTTTTAATCCCAACCAGCACGTGCCCCTGGTATTATCTCATGGCAGTATGTTCCAGAGCTTATCTAGAATAACTTTGCTTTTCATCACCTTCAAAGTTCTCTGAATATTTCCTTGTTTGTCTGTTAGGCTGCCTTTGGCTTTCTGGACAGCTCTGTTCATGCTCAAAGCATCCGAGAAACAGATTCCAGCTGACTCTAAGACACTGTGTAGAAAAAAAAGGCAAATGAGGCTCTCCTGGGCAGCAAGCTGTCTGATACACAGAGTTAGTGAAACCAGCACAGTGTCATCTGAGGTGAGTTCAAGCCCAAGAATACCATCTTGGCACTATACAGGGCTTTACAGCAAATCTTGAAGCCCTGAGCAATCAAAGGTGTCTGAGTAGCCAAGAAAACTGGGTAAAAATGCAACATTTCTTAATCAAAGATGTCAACTAACTGAGAATCTGCTTTAGATTCAGAAAACTGATTGCCTACTGACAAAACTGATGAAAAGTTGATGCTGAGTTTGAACAAAGCTTCATTGGCTCATGCCAACCACTCAGAGAAATTAAGTGGAACTCATCTTGTCTGAAAGCACCTTACTTAGCCATGCTGGAAATTATCAGTGAGCATGAACAGATGGGAACCAATAAAGTGAGGTGGTCAGTCACTGACTAGGAAACCACCCAGTACCATGTTAAAAAGCTCAGCCTCCAGGAACTTTCCTAGCAGAGTTCTTCCAAAAGGGTCCACAGGGTAAATCTTACTAAAGGGTATCACTAACAGCTTTGGCAGAAGAGCATCACATGGTGTTTAGAGGCTGGAAGACTCCATCTCAGGGTCTCCACTCGAAGAGCAGAGCTGGATGCCACGTCTCTCCAGAGCAAGCTGATTACAGGCAACCTGGCATTTTCCAGTTGAAGTATTTCTATGAAGCATCATTATCCTTGTTTCACACCTGGGAAACTCATCCACATGCTGGTGATGGCAAAGACAAGAGGGATTTCTCTCAGATCAGTCAGGAAGGTGACTGATTCACAATGATTTAAACAATGGTTTGTTAAGCACCAAACAAGAACAGTAACAACCAAACCAGTCTTTCTCCCCTTGAGGTTACAAGTCCTTGAATTCCTCTACTAGAACAGATCTCAAGTACATCAGTCCTACATTGGGATATTTAAGGGTTAAATAGGGATTACAAAGCATTTTCTCCGCTGATGGTAAAGCATTTGAAATATGTTACAAATAGAAACAATAAAAATGGCAAAGGAAGCTCTGTTGATAACTGTCACAGTGGGAATTCCCTGAACTACATTTGTAGTCAAAAGCAGCAAAATAGTAATCTAAACCTGTTCAGTTCACCTTTAAAAGAAGAAAACTAGAAGAAGCAGGGAGTTGGAATCTGTGTCACTCAATAGCTCCTGGCAAACTTTTCTTGGCTTTATGGCTATGCTTCTAAATCCTCTCAATTTATTGGTGTAGGTTTCCCTATTTTTAGATCACAAACTAAGGCAGCTCTGCTTTTTTCCCTGCGTTATTTTTTAACCAGACCATGGTTATTAAACTTAGCAGCAAAGAAGCAGGAACGTCCTTTAAATGAAAAAAAAAAACAAACCACTGTACATGCAAAATAACCACATGGCTGGAGAAAGAAAATCGCTCCCAGGGGCTGACAGACCTCTTGAGTTTCCACTTCACTGGCCCACGAGGCAGGTCTGTTGCTGGGACTCCTGAGACCCCGGAGGTGCCAGGACGCTTGGCGGCCGACGGAGAAGCTGCCTTGGCACAAGTCTCCCATCGAGCGCAGGTCACCAGCAGGTCTGCAGCAAGTGTCAGCCCACAGCACTTGGGCTGGACTGTAACCAAATAACCCCCAGCATAGTGCAATAATCAGGGTGAATTTGGCACCTTGCTGCCTCCCCTCTGCCCAGCTGTGGTCGAGCCGGGGGGTGTCTGCACAGGGAGGGCACGCTGTCCTCCAGATTGTTTTGAAACAACAAGAAAAAAGCTTATCGTAATCCTCCTGGCAATTAGAGCCTGGCTGGCTGTAAACTGTAATGCATTTATCAAAACCTCCTTTGAAGGCGCTGAGGGAAGTGAATTTGAAGCTGTTGGGGACTGCAGGAGTAAGAGAGCCCAGCTGCTCCCAGGGAGCCTGAACTGTGGCGAGGGGGCAGAGGGAGGAGGGAGAATTCCCTTGTCTGGGACATGCACATTTTCCATCAGCCTGTTTGTTCAAGGATAAATAAAACATTATCTCCCTCAGTGTATCTCTCGAAAGCTTGGCCGATTACAGCTGGCATGTTTTGGGGGCTCTTCCTGCAAGGTTTGCCAAAAAATTAGCCACTCCTGGAGCCATAAATCATCCCAAATCAGGCTTCTTCTCCCCTCATCCCCATCAATGTGAGAAAACTCCAAACTTTAAAAAAAAAAAAAAAAAGAAAGAAAGAAAATGACAGGAGGATAAAACTAGCAGCTTTTGCCATTTTTCCAACATCCATCAGCCCAAGCTTCCCAGAGGCAATTCATACACAGCAACATGTTGAAGAGGCTCATCTCCCCTTGCCACACAACAAGGCTCTGGTCCCAGTGTGAAGTGGGATTACAACAGTGTAGTCTTATAAAAACCATCTAAAGTAATAGGCTGGAGCACTGTTCCCAGACCTCTACCACCACAGACTGGGTATTGGCATCCGATTAAATTCTCCAGATCCCTTTAATTTCCAGCCTAGGGCCCATTGCCCTCTCTGCAGCCCTGCAGACCTCTGGACATCTTTTTCCCTCTCCCTGATACTCCCAGTTACAAGTCTTTTCCTTAGAGGACAGAGGGAAGAAAATTGCTCATGATACTCTCTCTTCTCATCTGCTTCCCTCTGTCCAGTGTGGACATGCAAGCTTTGGCCACAGGACACTCTCCTTCTCTTGGAGCAAAGACCATCTTTGAGCAAAGACCATATCCCTGGATTTTTATGCTGTAATATAAGTGGTCTCCCTACAGCAACCAGGGAGGTTGATCAGGACACCATGCCTCTCCTACTTCAGGGAAAGGAGCTGCCCATGGTGCAGCCATCCAAAATTGCTAGGGCTCTTTGCAGAAGCTTGTTGGCACACGTGAGCCCTCACTAAGAGAAAGGGTGTCAGAATAGGGAGTGAAAGCCACAGAATGGTGAGAATAAGCAGATGGGAAACTAAATATGAATCAAAGATTAATTAAATTGCCCTGAGTAAACTGTCTGCAGAGAGCAGGACCCTTGTGTCACCTCCCTGCATCTCCACATCCCTTTCCAAAACAGCTTCTCTCCTCTGCAAGGTTTTGTTCATCCAAAACCACTGAACAATCGCTGCCTTTTGTATTATTTTAATCATTCCCAAATGCCTTTCCTTTGGGGGATTCCTGCTGGGATCCCAAGCTGGGTTCTCCACTGGAGTAAATCAGCCTAGCTACTCAAACTGGGTTGCTGATTTACATCTACTAGAGATCTACCCTCCTCCCAGCCAACTCTACTCCCTACGCTCACCCCTGCACAAGCCTTGTCTGAAAAACTGGCGATACCTTGCAGTGCATCCTCCCCTGCACAGGGCTATTCTTGGGATTTAAGGAATGTGGGCATTATATTGCTATGAAAAGGGGCACTGTACCGAATTTATACACGGGTAGGTTGCGGGGATGAGAGCCAGGGTGCAGTAGCCTTACATCTGTGACAATCTTACAGGGGTGACAACAGCAAAAAAACTTTGATCAATCCCAGAGTACAAACGCAGGTTTATATTCTTGCCATCTGGCAGAGTATCATGTTAAGAGCTGAGCAGACAACAGTGGCTGCTACCACACAGTGTACTATATACCAATAAAAGCTGAATGGATCTACAATAAAGCAGACTTTTGAAATAGCTGTGAAAGGAAAATCTAGGCCACTAAGTGCTGTTAGAAACAATGTCCTTATATTTTTTCCCTTCCCTTACTATTCTCTTCTGTCTTGCTTCTGCTCTTGGGATTCCTCTTCCCTCCCTTTTCCCAGCCCCAGTGGCTGCACAGAGAGCTATCAAGTGAAATGCTGAACCTAAACTAAAGGTTGTGTTCATTTAACAAGCATTAAATAACGGTCAGGAGGGGCAGACTGGCAGCTGCCTTCACAGCTGAAGCCAATCCCCCTCCATAAATGGTGAAGCACAGCATCCCCTCGGCTGGAGGAGGTGGCTGCAGTCTCTTCTTTCCTCCTTCTTCCTCCCCTACTCAGCACAAAGGCATACAAGACGCATTCTGAGCCAGAGACCTGTGGATAAAATCCTGGACTAGTGTAATCATTGTCTTTTGCACTTATCCAGAGTTTCTTTGGCACAAGATGCTCCAATCATTCCCCGGACCTTGCCCGTAGCAGCTACAAACTCCCAAATATGATCAAGCCATCACTGCTTAGTGGTCAACAGAGCTCTGCATACATTCTCAAATGCAAATGTATTTTATTAGAAACTAAATGGACACACTTTGCCCTGCACTTTCCGCATGCCAAGAGCACATTTGCTCAGAGACACATCGTAGTGCCTTACACATTGTTATTTAGGCTGCCAAGAGACTGAGTATTCCTCTGATGGGGATCAGGAGGAACAAACCCTTATTTCACTCAGGAGTTCACCATAGCTTAAAGATATTTGCCCAAGTTAGCAGCAAAGTCAGGAAGAGACTCTGCTCATCCTGGTTCCCAGAAATCAGTTTCAATACCAAGACCACCACTCCTACGTTATTCAACTTCACAGGCCATAGACCTCAATGCAAAACCTACTCAGTATCATTCTTCACACCAAACTGTATAAAGTGACTCGGCTACCAAATTATCACACCCACTGGACATGGACAGACACAAACACAGAAATGCCAAGATATACTCTCCAGTGACGCGCTGGTGAAAATACCACGGACAATGGCACGCCATCTAAGGGACCCCAGGGAATCCCTTCTCTCTGAGTGTGTATTTCCCATGAAATGAATAAGAATAATAGCCAGCAATTAGACAAAAGAAAAATTTAGCCTGGCAGTTAGGTTTCATTGTTACTTAATTTTCCTATCAGGAAACACGAGGGTCTCAGAAGGGAAGCAATGGAAACGATCACTCGAAACAACTGAACAGGTTGCTGGACTAGACACTACAGGGAACAGTCCTGACCTGGCAGGAAGACCCAATAGCTCTATTCTTCCTCTTTGGCACCTGTGATCCTACAGTCGCTCAGTCATTTCAATAAATCCTTCAGCCCCTCTATCTAATTTCATTTTTTTATGGGCTTAATTCTCAAGAGAAGTTACTGCCCATCATCCAGGCCAGCTTTTCATCTTCAATTACAACTCTGAGCTTCCCAAACATGCTCAGCACTCAAGAGGCCATCTTCAGAAAGTCACAGTGGAGGTGTCATTGTCTTGCCAAGACTCTGAAGCACTGAGGGCATATTTGATGGCTGCCTGACTCTTCAACAGGAAGAAATGTTTGCATGATGTTCTTATGGATGTTCACACTGTCAAAAGGGCTAGATACCATTTTCCCAAAGTAACTTGACCCATTTGAAGAACTTCTCTGGGAAAGCCAGTTGAGTATCTCTGACATCTGCATTACCACAGCCACCCTCGTTTTAACCATCCCCTTTATCTCACTATATTTTTGTTGATAGCTGAACTATGCAATGCAGTGGTTCTGGCATCCCAGCAATGGCTAGTTATCAGGAGCAAGAAAGCACGAGGTCTGGGAACTCATTGAAAACATTCAGAGGCGATACGTGAGGGACTGGGAGAGATTAGACAGGGTTTGCTGGGACTCCAGGAATTCCTGCAATTCAGGAGTTACATGGCAGGATTTCTTTTTTTTTTGCATGGGACAGCAGCAAGCAGGAAGATGGAGTTTCCATTTCCCTTTAAAGTTTTTTCTCCAAACTATCACACATATACAGCTTCTCCTGTTTTTCCTCCACTGTTTCAACCAGCTGGGGTACCCAGGGCAAGTCCTTGGAGTAACAACCCTCACATTCACTGGAGAGGCTCAACTAAGCTCTCATTTCACCAGGAGCTAGACTTTGCAGCCTGACTGACAACATCCACACAATTCACCTCCCCAGCAATTCACCACTTAGAAAGGGCTCATTAGTATGAGGTAATTAGTTTCAGGCAAAGAATGTTTGAAAAATAATCTGTATGTGTAAGGTCTGCCATCCTACACTTTGTTCAATACATTTTTTTTTCCTCTGCTGCTGAAAGAGATCCCAGAAAGATGATGTAAGACACCCAAACTAGGTAGATTTTGGAGATGCAGAGAATCAAGTGTTAAACACACTAAAATGCCTAAGGATGCAACTTCATCCCTAAAGGCTTCTGATGTAACAGGCATATAAAATGTGGCAGTTTCATGGATGATGCTAATTATCCTAAAAGCTCATCTCCCCTTCCCATCATACATCTCCACACCTAGGTTCTTGCTTTTCCCAAGGAAACCAACAAGACAACACAAAAGTGATCCAGCAGAAGACAGATGTGCTGACAACGAGGTCTTGCCAGAGTTGTGGCTACGTTCCTTTGCCACTCGGCTCCTGCCCGGTCATGGGGCAGCTGTGAAAACAAGGCCACTGGGAAAGCACCACGTGAAGTCAGAATGGAAATGCCGACACAGCCCCCAAGTAACAGCAGCCAACCTCAACCACAGACACTGCAGTGGGAGCTTTCTTGCATTGTTGTTGTTTTTCCCTAAAATAGCCTGTAAGATAAAAGAGAGCCAGTGATTAGCTAAGTGCCATCCTCCCTGATATGTGTTTGCCCATTATCTGCTCCTGACACCTAATATCTAATTGCCCTGCAACGCCCCAGCAGGACAGCTTGTTCTAAGAGGGACTCAATGGACTGACTGGGGGAGGAAAAAAAAAAGGGAAAATAAAGCTTGCTGTCACAACCAAGAAATGAAAAGGCTGCACTCCAGCAGGGTTAGGATGTTAGTATGGAGACTTCAACAGCAATGGTGCAAAAGGTTGCTTCTAGGAATGGTTGGCTATCTCTCAGAAGCACATCCAGGTTCCAAACTATCAGGTCTGGAAAGGTTTCCCACTCACAAAAAATAGCCACATGCTGCCTGTCAATGAGCCCTGGGCTCTTCCCTCTTTCCTGCCTGTTCCATCTCTCCAAACAGACTCTCAGTGCTCTAGAGAGAGATACAGCCCCTCCCTCCCCATGCTTAAAATCTCCACAGAAAAAGCAACAGGGGAGAAGAATTATCAGCTCTGAAGAAGCTTTATGTTGCCTTTTTTTTTTTATTGCTTTTTTTTTTGTTTTAATGGTTCATTTCAGTGAATGCCAAGCAAGCACGTGAACAACCTGATCAGTACAGTGGATGATCAATAGACCAAGCCCTGTGGTATTGTCTCCCCAACATCCTCATTGATAAATTGATTAAGTATGGACTAGAGAAATGGACAGCAAGGTGAAAGCCGACTGAAATGCCAGACATAACAGGCTGTGACCAGAAGCATGAAGTCCAACTGGAGGCCAGTCACTACCCAGGGGTCAATACTGGGGCTGGTACAGTTTAGAATCTTCGTCAATGACCTGGAGAATAGGACCGAGTGAAACCTCAACAAGTTTGTAGAGGATACAAAACTGGGAGAAGTGACTGTTGTGCCAGGTGGTCATGCTGCCATTCAGAGGGACCTCAACAGGTTGGAGAAATGGGGAAACTGAAGCCTCATAGAATCCAGCAATGGAATATGTAAGATCCAACAGCTAGGGAGGAACCATGCACCAGGACAGACTGGAGATATCTCCATCTTGGAGGTATTAAACACCAGACTGGTCATGGCCTCTCCAGCTGCCCCTTTTGTGAGCAGGGCATTTGGACTACATGGTCTCCAGAGGTTCCTTCCTGCCTCAGCTATTCTCTGATTCTGTTAAGTTCTCATGGAATCTATGGAGAGTATGCAAACACTCTGGCTTTACAACACATGAATAAACTCAGATACTGAGATTGCCCAATAGCTATTGTACCTTCAAGTAAGAGGTGACTATGAAAGCTGTCCAAGCGATGAAGGCTGTCACAAAGGTCACCAGAGGGAAGGCTGTGTATCTCCACAAGCATAGCAAGCAATGAACGAAAACAGTGCACCAGCTACGGCTAAATATGAAGTCCCTTCCTTCTCTTGCTTTTCTGATTTTACTCTTATTTCAGCTTTTACTCAGGAATGAGGTTACAGTTTACCACCTGTCAGAGATGTAGGGTCAAGTTTCTCTCATTCTCCTTCTTTTAAAAGTACATTTCATTTCAGATCAGAGATTTGATCAGGGAGTTCCATATCCTGAGCCAACAACCTGAACTGAAGGTGAACCACGCTGCCTTGCTCTTCCTTTGTCTTGGCCTTTCTTGAGACATTCCTATTTACATTTTCTTCTTTCTATGTTGGTCTCCACAAAAGTACAAAAACAATTTCAGGAAAGCTTCATTTCCCAAAAATATCCCCATTACCTCTAGTGGGGACTTAACTTTCTCTAAGTATGCACAACACGAGCCCAGCTGCAATGTGAGTGTGGTGTAAACCTGGCGTGACTCTGCTGAAGTCAGCAGATGTGGTGTGGATTTGCAGTGCTTCCTTGGAATGAAGAACTTTGCCTTCTATTTATCACTCACTTCCTTGCTAAAGAAACACCCTTAAAATGGCATTCACATTTTCAGTAAATGCTTTAGAAAAAGAAACAAAAAAGACCATCAATTACCAAAAAAAACAATCCCTTCCTATGCAATGGCAAAAATTAGCCTGTAATGCAAGTTTTGCTGTTACACTGACACAAAGTTGGACTCATTCTGATCTTGTCCTTAACAACACTGCACAGTCACTCTAATCTAAACAGGCAGCAATAATGCTGTTTTCATGCAAATAATACACAAATCTGCCATGAATTGGTAATACTTAGCTCAATTTGATAGCTATTCATACCATCAGACAAGTATTGATGAAAAATAAAGATAATGAATGAGAAACTCGTGTTTAAATCCTGAGCAATTAATAACTAAAGACAGACAGACAGATGAAATCTGTCAGCACATGGAAAGGTTTCACTAACTGCATTGCATATAAGTTGCAAAAATGTACAGCTTTTAATGTTTTCTTTTTCAGAAGGACAAATTTATAAGAAAATTTAAAATGATGATGCTTATTTGTGACAGCAGCTCCACCCTGAACAGGGAGATGCCATATCTGCCAGGCACCTTTCAGGTGTCCTACCTCAGCATTTCTGCTCCACAAGGGAAGTGGGACAACAAGAGCACCTACCTCAGATTTTCCTCCTTTAAGTCAGACTTTCCTGTTACTTTAACTCCCTTTTCTTTAAAGTCTCTAAGGTTGAGCTTTCCAACGTAAGTCCCATTCATATTTAATCTCTACCTCTATTTAACTTGTCAAGGCTCTAATAAATGAGGAGAGCACTCTTGGCTGAAGGTGTTCCTCTGATCCGCTTGGTCCAAACAGGCACAAGGAACTGGAAATACTTCACATGATACAGCTCACATCTGGGAGGATGCAGCCAGCAGCAGGGCATGCAGACACCCCAGCCACACAGCAGACCCACCACAGAATCAATTAGGTTGGAAAAGACCTCTGAGATCATCAACTCCACATTATGATCGAACACCACAGTCCTAAGTGCCACATCCAGTCTTTCCCTAAACACCTCCAGGGACGGCAACTCCACCACTGCACCCCTTCAGTTTGAGACAGATATCAGCCCCCAGCTCCCACCTTAGCCTTGCTTCCATGTCCCAGTTAGTCCCTGGAAGAAGGAAGAGAACATCCACATGGTGAAAATGGCCACTAAGTAGGTTAAGCAAAAGCAATTTTGAGGACTGCAGGAGGCTGGGATGATGGGTTCATCATGGTCTCCTCCCACCTTGGAGACAACTTTCAAGGGTCCCTCCTGCATTTTTTTCAGGGACTGATCCCACTCCCTTGGCCCCAGGGAGCCACTTTAGCTCTGAGGTCTCATTCATTAGTGCAACTTCTGCTGAAGAAATGGGACAAATCCCATAAACAACCTCTAAATGAAAGTGTAGGACACCTGATGAGACAAGAGCTGGTCCTGGCCAGAAACATCAGAAAACAAGGCTGTAACTGCTGTGGTTCAGAAATCTTGCTCCGATTTGACCACACTTTCATCCCTTGTCCCCCAAAAACCTTGGTGCCCTTGTTGCTCACAGCCCTGGATCTGGATCCCATTGTCACCAGGACTTTCCTCGCTCTTCCTTCTATCATCCACCGCTGCAATCCCCCATCCTCACTCACCAGCACTGGCCCTGCCCACACACACACAGGGCATGTCATTTCAATAAATAAACCAGCCCTACCCACCATGTCGTGTTACATCCATCACATGTGTTCCATCTGCCGTGTGATGCCCTATGCACTGCCACAGCCCACCCAGCTCCTCATGGCACCCCTTGCAGCAGGTCTGCACCACCACCTCAGCCACCAGAACAAAGCACAAGCCCTTCTCTGCCTCAGCTGCCAGTTTTTCCTCTCCCAACCTCCACATCAGTAGACATTTATCTGAAAAAAGTCACCTTTGAAGCCAAAACCCATGCGGGGGCTGGGATGCCGGGAAGCGGGAGCCCTTTCCATCCATGCTGCCCAGACACTCTGGCAAGCGGCACTATCTCAGCTTGGCTCCCTCCTCAGACCCAGACAAACGTGGTTTCCCTCTTGACTTGCTATTTAAAAACTGTCCCAAGATTGGCACACAGCGGTTTCAGATTAACGGGCTGGAGCCATCAGCAGGCAGGCGGTGTCCCTGTCCCCTGCACTGTGCCAGGTGCCTCCACAGCAGAGCTCCTGCCTCCTCCGTGTCAGACCAGTCCATTTATTTACTGGTGGCTTTGTATTATTTTTTAATTTAAGGAGGATCACTTCCTAAAACAGTTTAGAAGCTCCAACCGCAGGGGAGAGAAGGCTCAGTCACGGGAATATATTGCATATTTCATACAAATTATTGCATTTACACATCCCCTCTCAGTGCACTTTACCAGAATAGCTCTTTATCTGCAGACACAGCTCATTGACCCGGGCTGAATGTGGAGCCCATACCAAGGTGAACAGGACAACAGAAACCACTTGGCTCCCTGAGTTGTGTCTCTCTAGCAAGCCTCTCCCCTCAAAGGCACACAGCTGCCCAGCCCACAGTACTGAAAGCCTCCTCCATCCAGAGTTTGGCAGAAGGTGGATATTTGGTTTCATGTACAATTTCAGAGATTTGGAAATCCTGATTGATGTGGAGCAGCAGCAACACAGCAATGGCAGCACAGCAATGAGGTGACAAAGGTCTCAAGAAATGCCATTAAGTCACAGCACACAAAGAGAGGGGATGGAAGCTGGAGAGACAATTTGTGAGGCTGCATCAACTTTGTTACCCCCAAAAGTTGTTGGTGCATGCTAAAAAATAGTGGCTGCTGTGGAAGATATCTGAATAAAAAAGAACAGGAATTGTATTCTAACCCTGAGAGTTGCATGGTTGAAGTTCATGGAAAATCTCATCTAGGATTCCCTAGAAGACAAACCTCATCCTAGGCTAAAAAGCCATCTTGGTGAGTCCTTAGTGGACAGTATTTTGTTTCCAATCAGCCCCTATCATCTTTAAATAACCCCATCAAACAGCAACCTCATCCACACCATCCTCCAAGAGCAGTATTGAGAACAGTCGCTCACATGACCTCCTCCATCTCCCACCAGTGCCCACCCAGCAGCACAAGGACCATAGGAAAGCTCTGCCAGCTTCAACCCAGGCTGGAACAGGGTTTGGAGATGGCTGGTTTGGAGGTCAGCAGCAAGGCTGCCCACCCCAAACAGCACAGACACACATGTGGCTCGTATATTTACTGTGACCATTTCTGCCTTGCAATTTCTGAAAAGAGATTTTAGGGGCCAGCATAAGAAAGGAACCACAAGATTGCAAAGGGTTTGTGGAAAGCCAGAACCAGTCTCAGCATAGCTGAAACTGTGGGCAACCCAAACAGGGGACAGAAAATCTCCATGACCCTCAAGCCTATCACCAGGTGCTGACTCTTTTGTATCCCTCAGATTCAGATGAGGAGAACAGGCATTAAATCCACAGATCTGCGGTTTAGGACTCCAGCCCTAAAAGGGAGGCTTTGCCTTACTTATTTTTACATTCCAGTCATGCATAAACAAAGAATATAATCTGCTTTTGAGGATTTAAAGTCTGTGGATCTCACTGTCAATGTTAAGGTGCTTGGCTGGTGCCATCATTGGGTCTGATGTGTTAGGTTGATTTTTTTTTTCTGCCCTAATGTTTTAAAAAGGGAGGAAGCACAAGAGAAGGGAAAATTGAGGTTGCTTTTGAAGGATTTGTTGCTGTTAGGGAAGGTAGAGAAACACTTTAGGTTCAGATCAGCGGGGCTGGGTAATGACTGAGGAGACCTTACGTTTCATCAGCACATGAGCTCTTCCCTTGTGCACTGTCCAGCCCAGTTCCAACCATTAAAGCAATGGCATTTTCAGCACTGTTTCCCTCCAGAGGCTGTCCTGTAAGTTCAAATATCTGGAGCTATTTCCACTGCCTATCTTTACCCTCCCGTGTGGCTAAAAGAGTAGACACCACACTTAGATACCCAAATTAGATGCCTACAGTTAGATGATACCCCCATTTTCTCACACACTCCCTTTCACATCTGTCTCACACTGTCAGATTGGTGCTAACAAACCCGAGCATCCACAAAACTAAGTGTCTCTCATTCTATGATTATATTACCCCAGGAACAAACTGCATCCCTTGCTTGGGAGCTGTGGTTCAACTGGTTGTTGGCTGTTGGTTGGGGCAGAGTACAAAAGAAGGCTCCATCAACTTTCCTGCACAATAAAGAGAAACCACAGATGAAATGCAGGACCAGCCTCCTGCACTCAGACACCCGTCTACTGAGGCAGTGCCTTGCACTCAGGGGTTGGTTTGTAAGGGGAAGGGGAAGGAGAGAAACCTCTCTCTAAACTCACTCTCCACCTGTCCAAGTGGTCAGCTTGCCTCTGGTGGTCTTGCTTTGGCACATTACACACTGGATTTGGGCTGTGAAACCTTAGGTTGCAATATATCTGTAAAACTAACAGCCACCATAAAAAGAAGGGGGGGGGGAGCTCCGGGAATCCTGCAAAATGTAACTAGCAGGAATTAAAATGTAAAAGAAACACCCTCCGGGGTCTTCACAGAAGCTATAAATGCAAGCAACTGTTTTGCCAGGTGTTATTGTGCTGCACCCGCTGTTAAAGTGACTCTTTGCTGGCATCTCTCCTGTCTCATCTTCCCAGTACCCCTAAGCCCACTGGGCAGGCAGTGCTGAGCGGGGCAGCCGGGGAAGTTATTAGCCAGCCCTGCTCGGCAAGGGCTGAACCGGCGCCGGGCTTTGAGCAGCTGAATGAAGTGTTGTCATTTCCCAGCTGGGAGCGGGAAAGAGCACGGTGCCGCTTCCTGATGCTGTTATTTTATTTTGCAGCAGCTTCCCCTTCCCGCTGTCTGAATGTCACAGATTATTTCACTGCTGTGCGAGCCTTGGAGGGGGGGAGCAGAGGGGGAAGTGAAAAATCTGGCAAGAGGTTCCCAAAGTGCCGGCATCCCCGGTGCCCCAGCTGCTGCAAAGAAACCAGAGGCTGGAAGGGATGGGTGGCAAAGTCATCTTTTGGGAAGCAAGAGCCACGCACAGGTCAATAACACACATGCCGTGGTCCGCAAGCACCCGAGGATCCCGCTCTCACTCCCATCTATTTAACCCCTCTGTGCTAAGGCTGGGGATGTCCTGCTGGCTCAGGAAATATAAGCCCTGGGCTGCTTTTTGGAGCCTGTCAGCAGTGCTCTTTTGTCAAGCAGAGGCCTTCCTGTCAAGTGATACAAAGTGCTCGCTCTCCTTTTCCCCTTGGGATCTGCACACGCTTCCTCCCGCAGCAGCCCCAGCCTTTGTCAGCCCAAGGGAGCGGGGCAGCTGGCAGGACGCCCGCGCGTCTGGCAGGGAGACCACTCTGCACAGCCCTGGAGCTCACAACACGCTGTATGCAAAGGGCCTGGGCAGGGGAGGCAGCAGGGAATTCGGGGGACCAGGCTGGAGAATGGCAGAGATCACCAGTCTGGGTGAACACAAGGATCGCTGCTTCAGAGCAAAGTATCTCGGCTGATCCCGCCTGCAGCCACTCTGGGCTGATGTCCCAGCGACTGGGACTGGCCCACTGCACGGCTGTTGGGAGACAGCACGGCACAATGGGAAAAGCAGCAGTGAGGCCTCCATCCAAAGGTCCCTGTATGAACCTTTCCAACCTGCCTGGCTTCAAACTAGAGGCAGACGGCAAAGCAGAGGGTCTACTTGATCAAATCAGAATGAGTGCAGCAGCTCCATGATTTCATGCAGCTTACAGAAACTCCTTCCCACAGCAGGAGTAAGCTGTCCAACCAAGGCTGGACTGGAGCACTTCGACAACTAACAAGAATAACTAAGAAACAAAAGAGCATGACATGATTTCCTCAATGATGCTACACAGCTTACAGCAGCAGCTGTGAGAACATCAAGTTCTCCAGCATCCAGGAGAAGCCTCTTTCACCAGAGCATCCTTGTCTTCACTTATCTCTGAAATTTAGGTACCCAGTTTTGGGGAATTGGCTCCATATCTGCAAATATACACTGACCTACAATGCTGCCACTATCAGGTAGGTAATATTCTCTTTCCCTTGCTGCTTAGTTTAGTGAAAGCTCTTCCCTCTGCCTTGGATTTGTAAAGCAGGGACAAGTGTGCCAACTGCCTCTGTGAGGCGTTTTCTATTCTCCTTAATTTGTTCACTCTAAACAAGATGGAAAGTGCTTTCTTCAGTATGCAAACACAGGAAGGACAATTAAACAGCAGAGATCAGGGCAGCATGGCAGGCCATCGTGACAGTCTTGTTTGCAGGTTCCCGTATAATTGTCCTATCAGAAACAACTGTCATATCTGTAACATCTAGTAAAAGTTGTGTATTGTCAGCAGCAATTCAATTTACTACATTTTCAATTTTTAGGCATAAAGAGCACACTAAAATCACTGCAGAAAATGCAAAAAGTCAAGACTTGATGGCAAAATTAGTGTCTCAAGAAAGCCTTCTCCTCCAATTGCAAGAGAGGTCCCAAATCAAATTCTCCTCTAAATAATTTTTCCTTTTACTTCCACAGTCTTAAAGACACTTCATTTTAATAGACAATACCAACTGAAAATCCTGTGGCTCATGTGCATCATGGCATCAAGAGAGGAAGACCACAATAGTAGCCTGGAGCTCTCCTTTTTCTGTGTAAAGCTTGTAGCCGTCTATCCTGAGGCTCTGCAGGCATTTATCTGTTCCAACTTCTTGGTGAATTCCCTCAAACTAGGCAAAGAGGACTGTGTTAGTGTATCAGCACTTGGTAGGAAAGGGCTGAGCTCCCAGACTGTTAACTCATCAAGCCTCATCCTGCATCCATGCGAGACAGCCACGAGAGGAAATCAGGCCTGTAGCTGCACAACTTATGCTGGCCTAAATCACTGCTGTGGCTGAAGTCGGCTGTTAAGTCAGGTCAGTTTGTTACAACTGCTTCCAGTAGCACTACAGGAGGGGTAGAGCAGGGCTGGTAGGCAGTCAGGGCAGCAAGCAGGTGGGACCACTCCTCAGTAGTGGTACCAGCTGGTGAAGGCTGAAAGTACTAGTTTTAAACACTGCCAGCTCCAAGCTGAAGGACAGATAATATTTGGTAGTCCACACCACTGCTTCACAGTAATTCAGGCTAGGAAAAAACACCACACAGCCCCATGGCTTCAAGAAGAATTTAGGCAGACAGGTTGCATTAAATCCCATGTCAACATGCAGCCTCCAGCTCTGATGTCTGGATTGAGTGAGTATAACTGTCCACTGATCTCTGGAGTGATGGGGAAAACACTATCCTCTCATCCCTCAAGGCACAAAGAAAATCTTTTTGCTCTCACTTCTTTTTTCACCCCTCTTAAAGCGATGGCATTCCTCACCAGCTGTAATCAGCAAGCACACCCTCCCAAAGTGCCATTTAATACCGTCACACAAAACTGCTGCGTGACCCACTTTGGGTTATTATGTGCAATAATTACAAGACACCGCAGTCCCGGTCTGCCAGGCTCCAAGAGGCTTTCTGCAAGGGCATTCACTCAATTCCCCCTTCCTGTGGACTCTCAGCTACATGCCTGGGAGATGGACAGTATTTCTCTCCATCGCATCCACCCCCACCTCCACTTAATTTCATGCTTGGACTGTGACTACACTAACAGAGCATATCGAGTTTCTCCCTCGTACACTGATTAAACCGACATGGTGCTTTGCACAGTCTTTCACGGACTCCTTATCTCAGTAACAAGAGGGAGGAAAAAGCACAAGGACAACTCTGAGCAAAGCAACACTGTCTCCTTTCCTGGCACTGGCAGAAGTCTCTTTGGGAAATGGTGTGCACCCTCTGTCAGGAAGCTGAGAGAGAAAAGTTTCGACGGCTCAAGGGCTTGACAGGGCAGGCCAGGCCTGGTAAATGGGTAATTCTGGAGGTCTATTTCACAACAACATTTTCCAAGCTTTTCACAGGATTATTCAACTATCACATTGAGGAGGTGGGTAGAGATCATGGTTATGGATGCACAGCACTGAAGTCACAGCTGAGTGCTGTTACTTTCCATTAGTCCACAACTCTCTAGTCCAGTTTTAACTGAACTGGCTTTCCCAATACTGTCTTCTTGTCCTCCAGGCTTTGGTGTTGTTGAATGTAGTGAGCGTCCAAAGGTTTTCTGGACAAACATCTTGCTTTAGGACTAAAAAATACTTAAAAATATGAAATGGGAGATTTTTAACCTAATCCAATTTCTTTGATTTTTCAAAAGGTCATAAAAGAAGGCAATATTCCAAGGCTCACAGTAGTTATGAAGGGAACTGCCACCATACCAGGATAAATCAGTGGCAGATAGAGGCACGGATGGGAGACAGCTCCCTTGCCTTCAGGGCTTGAGTCACTCTGGACATAAGATGTCCAGAGCAGCACAAGACACACCAGGCCATCCATGTGGAGCTGGCATATAGGACACTGAATCTGTGGGATGCCTATATTCTTGCAGAGTAACAGAGCCTTAGGTAAGAGTGCCTATGTACCAGTTATCTGTGTTTGGGAAAGCAAATAACAGGCCGGATTTCCACAATGCAGCTGTCCACACTTTGAAGCTGGTTCCCTTCAGCTCCATGTACCACAAGTATAGAGAGACTCTCTTTATTTCATCACAGTGCAGGCACTGAAAACAAGTCAAATGATTCCCACATCAGGTTTCCTAGCCCACAGCCCAGCACACTCAGCAAAGACTCTGTCTGACAGGCTCTTCAGGCCGCAACAGAGCAACAAGTGCACAGGCTGTAAAATAAGGAGGGCCCCAAATCAAAGACTTCATCAATCCTAGGATTTGAAGCTCTAAGAGAGCCTTGGAAAATGCAAAGGCATAAACTTGCTTTTCTCTCCTGTCTTGTTCTTGGCAGCTACAAAAATGTTTTGGTACCATAAGACAGGCTTTTCACTCCTCATGGGCTTGTGAAGCACTCACAGTTCCTTTCAGCTCCTACTAGAACCATTCAACACCTTTGCAAGTTCCTTGCTTTCTTAAAGGAGCCAGCCCAGCATCTGCAGAGCCAGTCAGAGGAGAGCACAATGCAAATATAAAGGAAGTGACTCTGTTTCCGACACATACATTAGAGGCTTTGCTTAGAGAACTTCCAAACCCACCACAAGCATATTCGTTGCCCTCAAATCCCCTTGCGAGACCCTTGCAGTTCCTGGAAGAGTAATGAGAACAGCTGATTTCAGAGGCAGATTTTTTTACCTGGGACACACCTCACTGATGCAAAGGTACCAGCTCAGACCTCAGCTTTCCCAGTAGTTCCTTTGTTTGTCACACAAAGTTACATTTTGAGAGAGACTTGTTCTACTCACAAAGACCTACAGGTGACATGTGCAGTTTAAAACAGGCTATTTTCCAGAGGATTTTTCTTTTTTTTTGGTTGGGTTTTTTCATGGAACCAGAGAATTGCAGCAGATATCACTATTGAATAGAGCTAGGTTATCATTCCAGATAAGATGGTCTGCTGGAAAGTGCTTTCACACATGCACATACACAAACGTACACACAGACTTTGGCTGGGCTGGTTAAAACACCACAGCACTTATTGCTCCTTGAGGCCTATGAGTTCACTTCTAGGCTCCCAGCCAGCTTGGAAATCACATAACCCACGTGAGCAGCAAGGTTGTAAGGAGACATTTGTCAAGAAAAAAGACAGTTCCTGAGTGCTGTTCCCCGCAGGACATATCTCAGCAACCCTGAAACCAAGATAGTAACTAGTCAACACTTTGGAGACTATCCTTGGTGAAGTCAGCCCACCACCAGGAGTAAAGGCTGCCATGCTGGGGGATAAAGGAGAAAGCTCCTCCTAGGCCTGGCTCTTTTATGCAGAGAAGCACAGAAATTTTTAGTCATGTCCTAGTGCTTTTATAGCAAGCAATAGGGCCAAAGACGCACAAAAGCACATAAATCATTTGTGCTGTCTAGAAAAGACAGCAGAGCACGGAGCACCTTTTAAGGACCTCCTTGAAAGCACCAGGGACAAGGGGAGGATGCCTGGTAACCAGGGGATGGCACACTGAAGGGGCATGGAGCAATAGTGGATGGCCTTACATGGCCCACAGGGCACCTCATTTATAGACATCCTCCTAAGGGAGACTACAAACCACCACGGGTCTCTCTCCCCCACCAGAGCAACACATGATGGGCAGGCAGCAAGGCAGAGAAATACATCTCAGAGCTACTGATCTACCAACAGAACAAGGTCCTTTTCCCCAAATAGTGCTGGCCCTTCAAAAACTCTTCCCATTGCGTCCTTCCTCTCCATCAGCTTCAGCTGGATCACAATGGGGTGAGAACTGGTTCCGAGACACAAGGGGGGATTAGGCCACCTTGTCAGGCCAAATTCAGATACCTCACAAACACATGCCAGGCCTAGGAACGGAACAGGGGTTTGGCCCATCATATGGGGATGAAATTTATGCTAAAGACAAGCTAAAGTAAGGGCAGAACCCTCTTGCATCATGCAGTAACAATCTGCATGAAAACACAGCTACTGATATCATCAGGTTTCCCATCCCCAACATTCATCTTTTTCTTCTTTTGTTTTAATTTTTGCTGATAAGAGGTAGCTCATTATTTGGGGGGAAGGGGAGGCTGATTATGTTTTTTTCAAATTAAATTGTGGCAGTGGTGCGCAGAGAAGCACAGCACTTCCCCTCTCTCACCGGGTAAGCTGCAGCACAAAGGCTCAGGGCTGATCTCACATCCTCTTCAACAATTAAAAGTCAAGGCCAGCAGCACAGCCAAAACTTGACACGCTCTTTAGAGAACAAAGGTCATTAGATTGAAGTCTTCACTCCCCGCTTTGGCTGAAGCAGCATGAAACATCCTCTTCAAAACCTAAGGCAGTTGAATCTTTATCAGGTGATGATGGCTTTTTGGAGAATAAAGACAACTGACCTCTGTGTCTTGCCTCCTACTGTTCCACAAGAAACCTTCAAGCCACCTAATTAGTATAAATAATTTTCCAGTAGGTGCTTCTGCCCCATGATGGCCCCATCAGACAGCAGGTCCGGAGATAAAGCTGCTGATGGCTGTGATAGCAGCTGGGCCAACACTGGGTACGAAGGAAGCCAGCAGCCAGGCAGTCACAGCTCTGGTTGGCCCCAGCTCTCTGAGGAGCTGAGGTGGTCACTGCAGATGTGCAGGTGTGACCTCTGCACAGCTGAAGGCCACATCACCGCCCAGCCAGGAGACAGGGGCTGGAGCAGACAACAGCTGGGCAGGAAATGAGCCAGAGAAATGCTGCATCAGAAGCCCCAGCACTCCTAGTGATTTTGTATAAATAGCATTTTTGGAAGAATAAATAAAATAAAAAGTCATGACATGGTTAAATGGTTAAATGGTTAATTTCACGGCCACAGTCATAAAGTTGTCAGAAGTCAGGACAGCCACAGGGAGGCCCTGTTGAAGCTTGAAAGCATCAACATCCTCTAAAGAATGAGGGTTCACTAAGTAATTTGGGTTTGGCTAATTTAAAATTAATCCTGAGAGCACGTTGGTTGGTCAGCCCAGGAATCTCACTCTTGGAAGAGTCCAAAAGACAGACTCACAGGACAATAGTCATTCACCTTCTTGCCCATCATAGCATAGGAATAAAATCCATCCCAGAGTGTTCAGAGGCCCTTCCCACCTGCTTTCCTTTCTTAATGCTCCCTGCTTCACCCACCACACTGAAATCCTTACCCACTCAAAGATCCAATTTGAGGAAACTTTTTGTGACTGGTGAACAAGGCCTACCATGGTCCAAACTCCACCTTATTTGGTCAAGGCAAGGATAACACAAGAGGAGAACCTACAGTGGTGGACTGAAACTGCCATGGGTTTCATCTTACTCTTTCCCACAGCCTCAGACAGACTGTGGAAGTGGAGTGCAAACTGACCGTATTTCTCCACACACTTCAATTTGCTTCTAGTTTAGCTCTTGTTCCAGCAGAGAACCTTCCCGACACCTCTTCAGCAGACAGGGAAAACCCTCACAAAAAGGGTATTTTTAGGAGCTGTTTCATCCTAATCAATCTGAAGAGCAAGTGGCATTTCCCTATCATTAGCCCAACAAAAATAGAAAGCACAAGGCACCGCAGCATCAGACCTCTCACTTCCATGAAGAACTCAAATATCTAAACCTGGGCTCCTCCAAACTTAGGCTCAAATTGCAAAGATGAAACCAAGTAATTCCTACCAGCACTGGGAAAGCATTTGGATTCCCCTATGAACTTGGAGAGATCTAAATCCAAAGCAACACTAAAGCAAAATTCAAACTGACTCCTTCCTCTCCTCAGTGTGGTCACTCCCTAGGTACTGATGGGGTAAGAAGGAAGACTCAGGTCATTAAATCATCGGAAAATGTTTTGTTGCATTAGTTTTTAGTCATGTTATGAGTCCAATAGGTCCAGTGCAGGCAGGGAAGTGTGAGCCTGGCAGCAGGGAACCAGCAGCAGGGCAGGACACGGGGAAAGGAGGGCCTCCAAAATGAAACTCCCCCGAAAATACCATTTTTATATAAAACAGCCTCTGCAGACAAGTAGTTCTTTGTCCCAACACAAAGAGCATGCTTCAGGCATGACTTGCTAAGGCAGAATTTCCATCATGCAATTCCCTGCTCAAGATACGCTGCAGAAGCCAGTACTGCCTCCATGTGCCCTGCCTGCTCTGGGATTAAGGCAAAACATTTCCAGCCATGTCCTTACATATATAAGTTATCCACACCATGTACTGATCTCCTTTGCTTTTGCTAAGACTAAACTCCAAACCTTCCTCCAGTCCCACTGAAGTCAGTGGGGCTGCACTGCTGGGGCCTGGGCAGAACCACTCCTCTCCTCAAAGCCTCATCTGTGTTAACTGAGGCTCAGAAAACAAGACATGGGATAAAACATGATGTAGCTTCAATCAGGCTACACTAATTGATACCTTAAATTCCAGTATGTAATTTTAGTTTTAAAAAAATATGTCTCAAAAAAAAAAAAATCTAAGAGGGAAGAAAAAATCCCAAATTTTCTTCAGTTTTCTTTTGTGGGATACCAAAGAAATTCTAAAAGCTGGACGGATAGAATAGAATACATTGTATCTTAACTCTGGAATCAACTTAATACTGTTAGGAACCTCCATCAAAGTCTATCCAAGAAAACTGGATTCAGGTTCATCAGATATTGATTACCTATATAAAAAAAAATAATTCCACCTCTTCCTAAAAACTAGTGATTAAAAAAATAAAATTGATAAAGAAGTCATAATGGATGAACACACACGTGCATTCACCCTGCTCCTTACTAACCACAGCCCCTAATAGGAGATAATGGAAGCTGCTTTCAAATGAAATGTCTAAATGGGCCTAGAGCTTGTTTTCTCCAAACTCAGCCAGGCATTACTGCTGCCACAGCCACTTTCAATCAAGCTTTTACTGCAAAGGAAAACAAAGGAAGAAGTTAAATCCATGGGAGATTTCCAATGAATACTTAAAAATCTTTTCATGGGACAGAGTGAGGGAACTCTGTACCAGTAATGACCTCAGAAATCTTGTGAGTTCACTCCATTGCAGACTGTTCCCTCTCTCCACTAGATTTTAATTAGCTAATTCAAGGCCTTGTATGGAGGAGGAAAGAGTACTGCTTAAGCAGCAGAAAGTTCAGCTAAATTTGCTGTGTGCTTGGAATTTAATAGACAAATACCAAGATCCTTTGGGGACTGTCATTTCCCACAGTTAAAGGTAGACACACGGCCATTTGGAGCCTTTCAAAGGACCATGGACACAGACAGTGTGCCCATGTATGCTCACAGCTCTTCTTATATATCAAGTACATGCCCAGATTTGTGTGCCATTGTACACCCTCCGACGTGGTGAGGATGCAGGCGTGGGGAGAGGTGCTGCTGTGCTGCACCCATGCAAATTTGTGACTGTGCAGACACACAGCACACACCAGAGGCATTTTCCCTGCCTGCCTGTTTCTCCCCCTTAAGCTCTTTTCACCCGTCTGAGGAACAAAGCCAGCGGCTGAAAGATCCAGCGAAAGTGCCTTGTTACGCAGAAGAAAGAGATACTTTAACCCAGCTGTCAATAAGTTTTGCCCATTTACATGTGTGCGGAACACTTTGAATAAATTACGTTTCCAGGATTTAGCTCCTCGACACTGGCCTAACAAAAGCGGACTTACAGCTCCCGGGGGGAAAGGAGGGGGCCAAGGGGGAAACACATTCTGCATAAGACAAAATCCCTTCCAGAACCATGAGGGCAAACTGGGTTGGCGTTCTTCTTTGACGAGCATGGCTTTTACATCACTTGCAATCTATTTTCAGACACGTTTTCTGTATTTGCATGAACCATACAAATGTCAGTTCTACATATGGTCTCTGTGGGAGTGAGGATGGGATGGTTTTGCTTTTTTAATTACAGACCCAGTAAAAGTAAAAACAATGGGGGGAACAATGGGGTACTGCTGATGTCAGGTGGAGAGGTGCCCCTTGGGGCATCGAGCTTTCCTGGAGAGTGAAATCTGCTGTTCCAGCTTTTAGTAGAACCAGCACCCAACAGAAGCACTTACAAGACACTGGTTGGGGTTTTTATCTTATTTTAAATATGCACACATATGTCCCCAGGTGACTACTCTGAAGAAAATTTACCTGTGGGGAGTTGAAGGAGAGGAGAATTCAGTCTGTCACATCACTGTGGGATAGGAAAAGCAGCTTTCTGATAGACCAGTCCTACACCAGGGGAATCACTTCAGCATTTTGGTAAGAAAGAGACTCTAAAGAGAAAAAACTCACTGGGGTAAAGTCAGTGGGATTTGTTAAGAAAAAAACTGGGAAATTAGGTTTCCTGCTTGTTGAAAGGAGACTACCAGATACTGGAGTCTCACCTCTATCCTTTACTTGCCCGCAGGGAAATAATCACAGAGAGAGTGCTAGAATGGATTTAATCAAACATGAGTTTGTGCCCCCATTAAGAAATTCGGTAGATGAAGCTCCCAGCTCTGTGCCAGGCAGGACAGACCAGCCACTCTAATGCTACTCACTGATCTTCGCATCCTTCAAATTGTAATGCCATGATATAAAGCTTGGCTGCCTTCCAGGGTTGCACTGGTCACTGACTTTAATAAAAATAAGTGAAGTAAAATAGATCCACAAGGCTGAAAGCTCAGGCAGGTTCCCCACAAAAACAGCAACTGAAAATATCCCCAGTTGACAGGCTCTACAGTGCTTCGATGACAACAGTTTGGGATGCGCAGCCAGAAAGAGCTAAAGACTACCCAAACCCTTCCTCCTCCAAGGCAGCAAACGTGAATTCCTGACCTCCCTGATATGAAAACCAAATACACTGAAAGCAAGAGAAAAGGAAACCACCGGCATCACAGCTTCGTGTTCAATATCAGTGGCAACATGCAGAACCTTTCTTCACTGCCTCAAACAAACGAGTGACTCATTCTCTTCGCAGCAGCAACCCTCATGGCCACTGCCAGCCAAAGAAACAATGTGGAGGAAGAAAAATCCATCTCAATTAGGTGAGTTCTCTGACCCCCAGCACCCACCAGCGAACGGTGCTTAACAAGTGATACAGGAACACTTTTGAAAAATTTCTCATCACCCAAAACAGCCTCTCTGCAATTACCACCCTGAGCCAGTAAAAACCACTGCCAGAAGCGTGCCGACTTCCACGCTCTTAATCTTATCTGCGGAAGAGGATCCAGGGCATCAACTTCATTGATGTTTCCAGGAAGAGGAGCCCTAATCAAGCATTTCTGCCCATGAATAACAGACAAGGAATGTCTCCGCTTGGCCAGCAGTAGCCTGTGAAAAATTAAAAAAAAACATTGTAAAATCCGCTTTGGAAGCAGGGAGGGCTTGCAGAGGGTGTGATTGCTGTCTTATCTCCAGCAGTACAGATGCTGCAAGGGCAAGGCTGAACCACGGACGGCCTGTTGCTTCGAGACAGCCTCACCAAATCCACAAGGGAACTGGCCTACAATGCTGGATCGCCATCACCCAAAATGGAATTCTCTGCCCAACAGATGCTGGTTTTTTTATTAAGAGACTTGTAACAATCACTGATTTTCTTAAAGATTCAGCTTTTCAGCTGTGGGTTTGCAGCAATGCAAAAGTTGCAGTCAAAAATCACCCGTGTTTTTTAGAGAACTCTGAACATGCACCGAAAATAGTCAACGAATCACAAACTACTTCAGGTATGAATCTGAGACTAACCAGACCCGGATTGGGGACTTGACCCACCACTCGGGAAGGCATCAAGTGGGCCATGTTGACTTTTTACTAGAGGATACCCTGAAAAAGAAAAGCAAATGTTTACAAGCTGTCTTTCATGCCAACTGGGCCTGCCCATTCCCAACCAAACCCCATGACCCCACATGGTTAGCAGATGGTACTGCATTTGCCAGGAATAATTGCTGATGTTGGGGTGGCTCCTCCTAAGCAAGTAAAAGCACTTCCAAGTGCATATGTGCATGCAGATCTGGCATGGCAGTTCTTACAGATCTGACAACATGCAGCGAAGGGTCAACAGTTCTCTCTGGAAGGCTGTGTTGATATCTGCTGTGAGATAACGCACCCTGAAGTCAAAGGGACTTGCTTATTTTCTAGGCTTGTTATCAGTTGTTATTGTAAGTAAAGCAGTACTATGTCAAATGCCCCTTCATTCTGACCTTACCATGGGCAGGACCCACTAAGATCTCATGGAATGTGAAATAATCATTAATACAGTCTCCATGGCAGTGCTAATAAATCATATAGCTCAACATCTTTTAACAAAGCCATAAAATTCTACCAAAGACACACCAATAAACTGCACATACAAGAACCATTCCGCTCCCAGCCTCTTTCCTTGCATTCCAAAAATGCAGGAAAGCAGCAGTGACGTTGGCTCCATCCTCTAAATCCCCAAATCCCCAATTACACCTAGGAAGCTGAAGATAACAAAGATTTAAGACCTAGAAGGAAGCTTCTTTCAGAGGTAGAAGAAAGGTGTTATATCAACAATCCTGGGTAATGGATTCATTTACTATGGCACTTCTCTGTGTGCAGACAGACAGGCAGCATAATGTCTATAGACCTTTGGCCTCCCATGCAGGCCTTAAAGACAAGGGTTTGGTGGTACCTGAGCCTTCTGCAATGAGCTGAACTTCATGCCATAAGGAAAAGCTTTGCCTGTGTAAGGAAATGGGCTGGCTCACATATTAATCCTTCTAACTCTCACTGAAGCCTGAGGGTGAATTCACATTTATTGGCTTTAAATTAGCCTTTCCTTTTCCATTTCAAAGAAGCCGTTCCCGTTTTACACCAGGACATGCTCAAAAACAGATCCCATCAGGCTTCCTTCACCTCTAAGTTCAGACACACACAGCATATCTCTCTTTACAGGAGGAAAAGGTGTTCTAAAGCCTGGTGCATCTCAATCCCATGTAGGTAAAGACTGGGATAAATCCTGCTCCTGTGGCATAGCAGGGGCTGGATGAGCTTCCCTCCTTCCCACTACCAAAGGGACTATCAGGGCTCTGCACAGAACACTTTCTGTTGGTGGCTTTTTCCAACCATGATTTGATGCTCCCTGTCATGACTGTGAGGCTCTGAGCCATCGTGTCCATCTTTTCTGGTTCACCCTGTATCCAGCCATGGCGAAGGCCACCAAGTCCTCTGCATGCGTCACCAGCCTTGTCTGCAAGGGCAGGATCTGCAGCAGTAACTCAGTTTTGCTTCCAGCTCCTGATCCACCACCCACAACTCCTCCTCCTGGATCCAGCTACAATCTCTCTGCTAGGACTCTAAAACAAATGTTGTTTTCAGGGTCACTGTGAAATGATTTTGTTTTCAGCAAGCAGAACTGCCTGAACCTAATTTACTGTACATCCTGTCTGTGCTTCACAATGAAAACACCACACAAGGCTGCAGGTCAGACCTCTGAGCCCCTTCTGCTTGGGATGCTAATTCCGGCACGGTGATGAGAAAGCCCTAAGGGCTATTAAGCCTTCCCACTCTGGGGTATAAACTGATCATCAGGAGGGAGGAAAACCACCTCTTCCCTTAAATACATATAATATTACACACTCGGGAGCAACGAGCCTGTGTGTGAAGCTCCCAGACACAGCTACTTTGCTGACAATGACCAAAACATACCATGGGAATGTCCTTGGATGTTTAACCGTGTTGTGTCCTCAGGCAGCATCACCCAGCAGGGAGGAGCTGGGGGCTCTGGGTAAGAGTGGCTCAGGATATTAGGTAGCTATGGAGTGAGCTACAGCTCATTTAGGCTCAAACTCAGGGGAAAAAAACCTCAGTGGGGACTTGCCTGTGATTTATCTGGAGGCTTTAACCACTGGCACTGGATGCAGATATATATGAGAAGTGACCACAGCAGCATCACCACTAGCTATCCCAGGAACTTAAGTGTGGCCCGGACTCACCTAAATTTAGATGTCTAACTCCCATTACAGTCTACAGAGAGATGGTCAATACTGGCTCAATGCCCTACTTACTAACATCTCCATCAGCCTTGAGGGCAGCTCAGACACTGACACATAAATCACTTCATCTATGAGCTGAACACCCCTCGCGGTGCCTCAGCTTCATGACACAGCACAGCATTCCCATGCCTGGTGGGGTGAGCCCCATGGAGAGGGCCAAGGGGTCCCCTGGAGCACCTTCCTCATATGCACCACCTTCTCACATTCCTCAGTGGTGCGGAGGCTCCTTGTCCACCCACAGTCTCAATGCACCAGCACAGCTGGATCAGAAAATAATCTGCAGACCTGCGGATGCAATGGGATTAGTCCTACCTGAGCAGGAGCACACGGAGGGAGCCAAGTGCATGGATGGGTTCCTCTGGCCTGTCCTGGTGCTCCTTACAGGCAGAAGGCAGTGTGAGAGGGGAGGCAGTGAGGGGAGCCCCGCAGGCAGGCAGTAGTTTTCAGAAACGCTTTTTCATTCTCACTAAATCCTCAATCCAAACCTTCCCCTTTTGCTAAAAGTCTTTGCAAACACCAGCAAAACCTTTCCCGTTAATCTTTCTTCATCTTGCTAAAACAACACAGACTGTCTGTCTCCAGGGAAGGTTGTCACAGGATATGGGGGAGGAATCTATCATTTGTAATGCACGGAAATATAACTTACATATATCAAAGGCATTTGCTGTAAAAAAAAAAAAACAAATACGCATCAGAGATTGGGAGGCCAAACCCTCGTTGCCTTCAAGCTACTGTGCTTAGTAATCGTATGAGCAACAGCCTGAGCAAACCCAATTAATTTGATTTGTAGATGGCACAGATTAGCAATTGTGTTCCAGTGGTAAATCCCACAAGGAGCCCCTCTCGCTTACGTTTCTGTGCAGCTCTTCGTTTGTTACCCTAATATGTGAGGGCACCTATCTAAATTCCTGCAATTTATGTACTGATAGGTATGCAGCCCTGGCTTCCAACAGCACCTTTCCATCAAGATTTGTGGAGATCTCTGCAAATTTTAGTTCTGAAAACTCTCCAATGTCTGCGTCAGGAGTATAAGCAAAAACCCTGACCCTGAGGCATCTACTGGCTCAATTTAGCTGTTTACACAAACAGTTTGGTACACAACTAAACTGTCTTTAGGACACTATTTCTGATGAGCTTCTGATGGGCCACCAGCCATACCAGGCCTTCTATACCCTCCAACACCTCTGGTTTGATCCAAATTTAATGCTCAGTGGGTTCAGATTCAAATGTGAGACCCTTTGCGTGGTAACAACCCAAATGAGGGGCATCTAAGCAAAAATAAAACCACCTCACTCTAAAAACAGAAAAAAGTTGCATAAACTACTCTGAGAGTGAAAATTATTCTTTCAGATTTATGAACAGTTATCTCTCAAGTAAAAATGCCTGATGCAGCAGCATGTAGTCAAAGTTGCATTACATTCTAGTAAAGTTTGTTTAAAGTCAGAGATGGCTCTCTAAAATGAGGTCTGTGAAGCTGGGGAAAAAAAAAAAACAAACAAACCAGTGAGACAGAGGGGTAGGGAAAGCTTTTTTCTAGGGTTTTTTTGGTGCAGCATCAACTAAAGGAACATGTTCTGCTGGTTAAAATAAGAACAGCAAGATTCTACTGATATTGACTGGATTTCTGTATTTCTAAAAACATGAGCACTTCATAAATACACTGAAATATTCTGTCATCACCAGAAAGAACATGCAAGTTTTCTATAAATATAGACATCTGGCAGTGGTTTCTTCTACTGTTGTGGATTTCTGGTGTGAAGAACGCTATTTTGTAAGCAAATGCATGTTGGAAATTAATTTCATATGTGACAGGTTACATTAAAGAGCAAGAAGGATTTGCTGGGCAGAAGCATGTAACAAAAACACTGTGTTCCCATACTGCTCCCGACCCTCTGTATAAGGTTGCCTGCATGATACTTTAGGCATAGAATATCTTCCTCCAAGCAGTGCTGTGGTGCTTAATTAAAGCGTGCCCACAAATTGCATTGAAATTTGAAAAGGAGACTTGGTGTTTGGCGTTGTAATTCCAGCCATGGTGAAACATCACTGACAAAACAATGAATATTAAATATCAGTGAATAACAGCCTGCTTGGTACGAAACACCTGAGGAGTGCCACAAGCATCTGCCAGGTATATAAAATCCAGTGCTATAGGGCTGTGTCATGACTTTCTGCCCTTTTTTTTTTTTTTGGTGGCACTTCCAGTCAGATCTATGTCCTAATCTGGCCCATGGTACAATCACTCAGAATGGGATCAGACGGGGGTAAGATATTAGGAAGAAATTCTTTCCTGCAAGGGTAGTGAAGCATTGGAACAAGTTGTCCAAAGAAGCTGTGGATGCCCCATCCCTGGAAGTGTTCAAGATAAGGTTGGATGGGGCTTTGAGCAACCTGGCCTAGTGGAAGGTGTTCCTGCCCAGGGCAAGGGATTGGAACAAGATGATCTTTGAGGTGCCTTCCAACCCAACCAGTCTACAACTCCATGATTCTATGACACTGGGGACACACAGGGTCACTACAAAGATGTGAGTACGGGGGAACACCTTACTTCACTAAGAGCTCACTGAGGCTAAAAATGGATACTGATCTCACACTCTGAGGGTGACAGAAAACATCTTCGTCTAAGGGTATGGGCTATGTTTTCTATCCACATCTGCCTTGCTCACCAAGCTCCCCATAACGAAGTCATTAGCATGTGCAGATAGACCAATTTTTTACTGGAAAATTTTCCCTTCTGGTTAACATAAGCCAAGCGTAAACACTCCCTCAGAGGTTAACAAAAGCCAGCAGCCTAAACAGGGATAACACTGCAAGGAAAGGGGAGCGAGAGTCAGGGGGGAGTTGAAAAGACAATTAATCACAAGCTTTCATATACCATAACACATTTTTGCCAGTGATCAGGCATTTACAGAGACTGTGTTTCTCTTCATCCCCTTTAAACTCTGTTTGGGGGGAGTATATTCCAGGTGGAGATATCAAAATAGCAAGGCACAAGAGGTAACCTCACTATCCAGCCCCCACTGCCCACCTTCCCCACTCCCTTCAGTAAACACCACTAATTCCCCAACTACATTAGAATTCTTTTTTTTTTTTTTTCTCTTCCAAATCACCCTAAAAGCATTTTGGTAGCAAAGACAAAGAGAAAGCTGGGGGGACCCACTAAACCCAAAGTCTCCAGACAGCTCTCAGCGTCTGTCAAATACTTGCTAAAAAAGCCAACCAAAGACAAACCCGAGAAGCCTTGATACCTTGTGTTATCTTTGCAGGCTGCCTGCTGCCTTATCAGCTCTGACAGAACCCAGCATTTAAGAAAAATTCAGTAGACTTTGGGTGGAAGTTGATTCCTAAGAAAACACGCAGCCGAATTGCTGGAAGTTGGTACAAGAGGAGAGGGTGAGCGGGTTAGAGACGGCCTGAGAGCCTCCACCGTCGTCTTGCTGTTCCCTCTCAGGAAATACACAGCCATGTAAGATTTTTAATTCTTTGTTCATAATTCACTCCTCACATTTCACACCCATTACACATGCCAAGAGCTACAAGGGTGAACAATGGCTCAAAACGCTGCTCGCTCTCATTAGGAATGAGAATGGAATGGAACTAGGATGGAATCCAGGCAAAGCCACCAGTCCTTACTACCAGGTCTCGAAACTCATCAGAAATGGATGAAGATCTTGTGATTATGTCCGATGCTGGTGTTAAGTGCTGCTGTCCTGATGAGGAAGGATAAAGACATCTTTTACCCATCTTCACTTATAACAAAGCTGCTCCTTTTGGATAAATTCTCCATGGAAGAATTTGGATGTTAAGGAGCATTTCTTTCACAAAAAGCAAACGTTCTGTTTGCTCTCACACATAACTCACTACACACAGATTTTGGCAGCCACCTCACACAGGAGTTGGACTTTCCCTTTGCAAAGGCGTGAGGGTCCTGCTTTGGAAAAAGTTATAAAAGAGTTATAAAACACCTTTGCTTGACATTAATTGATGGGTAGAACAAGTTAGCAAGAGAAGAGCTGTCTCAAGGCCAAGGGCTGCTTTTCAGCGTCTCATTTGTAATGTGACAGAGGGAACAGCTGGGGGGAGGCTGTCTGCCTCTTGTCAACCCCAGAGGGAAGGACAGACAGACAGACGCTCCCTGGGGAGCTGCCCTGGCATTATAACTGCCTCTCATAGAGGGTGAGCCGGCTTTCTACCTCTGACCTGACCCTTCCTCCCCCAGAGAGTCCTCACAAATCTTCCTCAACAGCTAACAAAATCTGAAGTGACACAGCTGGTCCCCCAAAATGTCCTCTTTTCTTTGGTTTATTTTCAAGTTTTGCCTGAGATAATGTTGCAGGGGAGGCAGAGGATGAAAGCAAAGGGAGCTGCAAGTATGGAAGGTCCTCAGCAAGCATTTCTTTAAATATTTCAAGCACCTGAGGATTGCTTGTATGTGCCTAATACTTGGTAAAAATGGTATCTGAGAACAGATACTTCTGTAGTTGCAAAAGTGCATTGAAATCCTTGGGTTTATACTTCCCCTTGCGTGCCTCCGGTATCGTGCTACATGGGTTTCAGTGGATTCAAACTGGGGTGAATTCAAATAGATGTGTCATACATTATTTTTCGTGTTTTATTTGACTTTAATTACTTCTTAACAGTACTGCTGTTTGAAAAATCTTTCTCAATTGAGGGTGTTGGTTTTGCCTAGGGCTGCTTGGCCCTTTTCCACTGAAATGCCCTTTCAACAACCACCACGAGCCTTTCAAAGAAAAACAAAATCTTTTGGAAGAATCTCTTTTTTCGTTACTGTGTGAAAATTTGCCTTGCTCAACTCTCTTTCCTTCACTCAGATTTCAGATTGGTTGTTCTTTCCACCTTTCTAGAAGTTGGAAACCTATGGTGGGCTCCAGTAGGATGTGGAGCAACACTTGGGAGCAGTCAGACCTTGTTGGTAGCACAGATGAAAACACCTTGATGACGATGATGACAATAATAGTAATAATGCTTGAATAATCTCTGTAATTTTTTTTTTTCATTTCAGGACTTTTGATGCTTGTTTATGTAAAAAATAAGCACTGTGTAATGCCTACCTTTCCCTAAAGTCAATGCTGACTTGTACCCAGCGGAGAAGGGACAACTGGATTTATGATTCACACACATGAACCGCGGTGGATGAGCGGTGCCAGACTCCAGCCTGTGCATGAACAGTATGTTTGCATCTGTTTCACCTTGGGCACTTACACAGGGTTTGGGCACAGGATTATTGGCCTTGTGGGTCTGTACTGTAGCAGCAGCAAGAAATCTTTATCAGGGCAACATCTGCGTTGCATGGGGCACTGCCAGCAAATACAAGATCTCAGCTTTCTCAGGGGTACGTGGGTAAATAAAACTCAGCTGACCAATGGGTCTGGTTTTGGAGGGGGCCTTTGTCAGAGCAAAACAAAGTCACTATACAAAGAGCTGTTAGTAACTTGACTTTAAGTCTGTAGCTGCCTGCTGCTTGTTCTGGGTTTAACAGCCCTTAGCACAACAACAGGGCTTTGCTACAACGAGGACTTCCAGGCACTAACCCCAATCTAACTATAATAACAACTTTGCCTTACATTGTGTTCATCATATCAACCAAACCCACTGCTTAGATGCTGACCTACTCTCCAAGAGCAATATTAAGTATTTCAGATGTTGCAGTCCTCCTCAAGCTCTGCTTTAATATCTATCTTGTAGCAAAATAACCTCCAACACATGCCACAGACAGAAGGTCCTGCCTTAGTTTTAAGGCTGGGATAATTATAGCTGAAAACTTGTTCAATTACTTTGGAGCATTTTTCATCTCCCTCAGACAAGTTGCTGGGTTTACTGGTTGGGGTTATTTTGCATTTTAGAGTATGTGCATTACTTGCAGAGGTAAAAGGGAAAGTGCCTGTAAGTGTGCAAACAAAAAGATCCAAATCAAGAGGCCATTAAAATGCATTCAGGCTTATTCCTCTTTGCTGTTATGTCAATTAGTGTCTGATAACTAAGCAGTTCCCTTTTAATTCTGCATTGCACATTTTTTCTTTCAAATGCTTGTCTCAGTGAAAGTTTGATGCTGTTTTTCCTTCTGGAGAAAGAAACCCCAAAGATGTATTTTCAACCTCCCAGCTCAGTGTTTCCCAGATATTTTGAATCAGGGACTGTTGCCAAGATTCAGATTTTCCCCAGATCACTGCACACCCTCACAGTCTCAGCTTAAAGCCATCACAGATGTAGGGATGGACCGTGGAGTGGTTCTTATTGCCCTGTTCCTGTTGTCCTTACTGCGGTCCATGAGCTAGCATGGAAAACAGTAGTTGTCCCTCTGACATCTACTGGCATGAGAAGATTTGGCAGATTTTAAAGTATATTTAAGAAAAAAAAAAAAAAAGTCTTTTCCTTGCAATAAGTATAGTTACTGAGTACCAAGTTCTGATTTTCATGCCTGTACCAGAGTTTAGTCTTCCAAGGCAGAGTAACCCCAGCAGTCTCCATGTAGATACTGATACACATACAGGGATCTTCCCCTCTTTACAAAAAATTGGATCAAGAGGCAAAAGCCACAGTTTCTCCGGGGTGCCGGGTCATGTTTCAAAATGCTAGACATGTGTCAATCATCCCTGGACAGAATTCATGCACCACATCTCACAGGCCAACATAAATAACCCCTTCCAGAAATCCCCTTGAAGTGTTGTTCATGCAGCCCTGCAGCATTACCTGTATTAGCCTACTGAAAAAATATTTTCCCCTGGAAAAATATTTTCACCCACAGGGAGTATTTTTCACAAGTTGTTTTCTCTGCCTTATTTTTGCAACCTCCTGAAGCAGTGTCAGTAGTCAAAAGTCCATGTAGATACAAAGCCAAGGTTGGGGAGGGAACTTCCTGGTGACATACCACCTTCACCTTGATACCAGGGTCAATGCAATACTGTGCCTGGACCAGAGGGAACACCTGGTCACCAGTAGCCCACCTTTGCTGCCAGCTGTGCTCCTGATGGAGCAGCTCCTTCCTAGCAGCAGGCAATGCCCTAGGAGGGCCACGCTGACAGCATTAACTTGCCATTTTCCGGCTCCCCAAAATGATCCTTCTCCCTCAGAAGCCAAAAGCAGAGACAGAGGAAGGAAGATACCCATTCCCCCATAGAGTACTCCCAAATTCAAGGGAACACCGAGACAAACAGAAAATTGTCATGATACAGAGTGTGAAAGCCAGAATCTCCCAATGCAGACAGGTCAGCGATGCTCTACCCTCTGACTGAACTGAACCAAGACCCAAAGTCAACAAGGAATAACTACTGCCTGTTCAGAATGGCCCAAACCATCTTCTGGGTGAGATGTTTCTACCATCTTTTTCCAGTAAGATCCACAGAGGGAGCACTCAGGATCCAAATCTGATTTTTTTCAGTCTTCACATTCACTGCTCCCAGGCAATGCTACGTTTTGCAGTGGGGACCTGGCTGTATTTTAGACTCCTAATGAGTAATTTTATAAATGTTCCTATAAATACCCAGTCCTTCAAAGTACTAAGCCTTCCTGCCATAAGTGGGAATGGAAAGGACTTGCTGCCTATGGAGACCCCGTGATATTCCACAAGCTCAGCCCATGCTCCCCTAAGAATTTAAACCATCACATTTTTTTCCAGGTTGGCTTTCTGCCCTGGTTTCCTCCCCAAAACACCCACAGCAAGGTCAGAAGAGCTCTCATGATGGCACAAGGGAGTTCCAGGCTGGGAGCAGCGCGGGACAAGGACGAGAAAGTGATGGGGTCAAGTTCAGTCATCTTCAGCTGCCATGAAATCACACCTGAGAAGGATTTACTGCCGGGATCCAAGTGGCTGCAGTTGGGCAAAAGAAGGGGGGGTCCTATTTGTGCCTCTAATGAGCCAACTTAGAAGGACAGAAATCAAGTGCTTGACCTTTCTCAACATCATGTGAAGCAAATGCTCCATATGACACAGCTCCAGCATTATCTACCAGGCACAGGTGCACGACTGCAATTAGAAATGACCGGCATTTCATCCATAACAGCACCTTTCAACCCAACTCAGCCCGTCCAAAACCACCCGGAGACTCAGTTACCATCTTCTTCCCACCCAACCTCCCCAGCTCCTTTGCCAGCTCAGGCAGCATCAAATAACTCCCCATGAAGTCTCACAGCTGTTATTTGAAAATTAAACTGCAAGTCGCAACACCTTTCTGCACGCTGGTAGATCCTGCACTTGGCATTTGGTTTATCCCAACACCATTTCTCACCCCCACCCCTAAACCAACTTCCGTGGAGAACAATGCTGCTGGTTTGTGTCCACAACAGATTTATTCTCCCCCTTCCAGCAGCTCACAACGACTGTACCTTCAAGGGGGCAGTAGCTGCTTGAAACGAATGGTTCCTTGTGGTTTCTGGGAAGAAAAGGCTGCCCTCCATAATCAGGGTATTGTTCTCCCTAAATGGACCCAGACTCTGTAAACACACTCCTCTGCACAGCACTGGGAGGGCGAATGCCAGCATGCGTATACACACATGCAGGGAATGTGTCTTGTTCTAAAAAACAGTAAATTATGTTAATTCATTTCCTCTGCCTAAACAGTGGTAATAAGCTTCGGGAAGGGAGGAGGAAAAAGTAAACAAGAGTCAATTACAGAAAGGTGAGGGGGAGAGGTAACCAAATAACTCCACCAAATGTCTCCTTTGGGGAAGGACATTCACGTTACAGCTCAGATGGGCTCCACACCGCCCTCCCTCCGACCTGCTGGAGGTAGAAATGTAACTGTAACAATTTCTTTCATTTCTTTTATAAGGTTTCAGCCTGTTTGCCCGAGTGAACTGGAAAACGAGCCCCCACCAGTGCCCTGATCCATGGCGAGTACATCCCTGGGGGCTTTGCTCTGCATGTGATGTGAGTGCTCCGGTGACTGAAGCCAACACGAATAGTCAGACCCTATTTGTAATTTTCTAACAGGAAAATAATTTCACTGAGCAAACTGCCATGCTTTGACTCAAAACCCTGATTAGCACAGTTTGAAAACAGGGCAGCATACTGTTCTGGGAATTAACTTGCTTGACCCCTAGTCTATAATGGCACTCAAATAATCTGTGAGTCAGACGAAGTTGAAAAACTCTTGGAAGACCACACTGAAAGAATTTACTGGATTTACTGGATTTTCTAGGATAAAAGAAAAATAAGCCTGAAACTCCACTTAGTTAGACTGTGGCCTTCAGGTAGACAAGCTTTTTCTCCTGACAGTATCTAGAAGAGGAACACTGGCCTACACTAAGCAGCACTTTTTGTGTGTCTTTTTTATATATATTTTGTTTTCTTTACTGGAAACTCTCAATAAATAGTCACAGTGATTACAAATATGCAGGTCTATTGCTATGATTACTTTTGAGTAGCACCTTGCTGTTTTCTTCTTTGGTATTACTGGTAAAGCAAGAGCCAAATTCCCATCCCTGTGAATCTGCAATTCTCCTCCCAACAGGAGAAGAGCCCTGAAATTAACTGCAAATGAAATATCCAGAGTCTACCTTACCAACTGCATACAAGGACTAGTCTGGTGTTTCCAATGAATTTGGAAACATCACCATCACAAAGTACTGTTTTAAATCCTTCAGATCCTCTGGTCTATCCCTGTTTGAGCAAGCAGGGAATCAGGAAAAGCATTCTGCCTTAGGGATACAAGCAGGACCTTGCTCTGGTCTAGAGGAAACGCTGACCCATCTCTACCTTATGGTTTCTGCAGCTCCTGAGAAAAATGCTCTGACTAGCCTCTACTACTTCTTTGTGTCTCTTTGTATCCCAGAAGCAATAGCTGTGTGCTGAGAGCAGTGGCAAACACCTTCAGATAGCAAATCCAGCAATTAGATATCGAGTGTCCAAAGCCAGTCTCCCTGCATATGCAAATATCTCCCTAACAGGTTTACAATCCCTGTCAATCAAACAAGGAAGAGTAAACACCTGTCCTGGACATGATTAAGTTGAAAGTTTCACTCTCATTAGCCCTTAACAAAATGAACCCCGGCAATACTGCATTTCTGATTGGTTGGGAATACCAGGAGGAGGAAAGATACTCATCAGCTCCGATCTGTTATTCTAGTTTTATATTAACTATTGCAGATCACGATGAACCCTCCCATGGCGTGGTGCCACACTGTGCAGAACTGAAACTCAGCCTGGTTTTACGAGGCTCCAGTTTCTGCTCTCTGGTAGGATTACATATTTAAATCCTACTCACACCTACTCAGCCACAACCCACTGAACCTAAAGGGACTATCACCTTTGTAATGCAACCCTGAACATTAAAATATGAAATGACTTATCAGAGCACGGAGCCTGATCTACGTATGCTGGAGGAGCTGGCAACTCTTCTCCAGTTTCCCATTTTAAACTGCCCAAAAATATACATTAAGCACTTCCTAATATTACTTGTCTGGATAAAGAGACAGTGTTATTTCCACCAAAATGTAGTGTTAGTCTGCAGAAGAACAGGAAAGATTTTGATTCACCCAGACGGTGAGCAAGGTGGTTCACAGCACCCTCTCTCAGAAGCACATCCACACTCTGAAAGAGTTATAGCCACCAGTTTTACATCGACTGCTCAATGACAACCAACTATTCTTCCTTCCACAGAGAGTCTGCAGTATCCCTGGGGAGATATTCCACAATGTTCAGAGGTTCATCCTGTTATTCATTAACCCTTCCATCCTTGACATGCCGTTCATACACCTGTAACTCGTCTGACATTTGTCATTGCTTAACCAGCAGTTACAGATCTGTTACAGATCTGTGTTAACAGATCTGAGAACAGCCACCTAGAAAAACAGCTTCCTCTATTACTCCAGCTCCCACAAATCTATTAAAGAATGGGAAGGAGGGAAAGAAACCAGGTTACAGTGCTCCAGCATCTGCAGCAGCCTACCTCCAGTACTTTGGCTTGTGCAGCTTTGAGAGGCTGGTGGGGCTGAATAGCTTTCCCTTCTCCTTCCTTTGTGGTTGATTTAGCCTCACCCCATCCACCTCTGTCTAGAAAAAGGAAGATTTAAATCCATACAAAGCAATAATAAAATAGTAGTTAGCACAATGAAAGCGACACTTTTACATTAGAATGTTTTTACTCAGAATCACATGTTGGTCAAAAGCCAATCAAGTCTCACAGCTGTATGTGGGGGCACCTGGGAGGACACAGGAAAAAACAGAACTATAGCACAGATTTCAGAAAGCTGAATCCCAACCTCCTCTTTAGAGCCACACACTCTCCACTCAAGATCCTCTCCCAAGGACCACCAGGCCTCAAAAGCAGCAGTACATTAACTAATCTGGCCTAAATTTACTCTTGAAGGTTGGCTAATGTTTACATTTCCCTCCATGTCCTCCTCCAGCTTTTTCTTTCTGCCCCTGTTCTGGGCAGAACTAGCAAGCCCACAGGTGCCACAAAGATGTTGTGCCATTGCACAAAACTAGTACCTAACTCTTACAGTCATCAATTCATGGGGCGTGTGGAGCAAACTCAGCAAGGAGAATATGAATTTAAAAAAAAAAAACAAAGCCTACTGCACAATTTAAGTCTGCATTTCCATATTTGTCTGCTGTTCCTGTGTTTTTATCTAACATGCACAAATACTGATGGCTCCTAAAACTCCCACCAAATTCAATACCACTTAAGTGGCACCTAAGGTATGACACCTCTTGAATTACTCTCTTGACTGGATACACAAGACTGTGTAAACCTTTCATGAAATAAATTTACCAGACATCAGAAGAAATTTCTTGGGTCCCATCAAGCTAGAAGCCACTCAGAGAGAGGCTGAGAATAGAGGTGTAGCCATCCTGAGAAACATTAACCTGCTCCAAGAAGTCTCTGTTCCCAATTTACATTTTTCTCCTTCCCTTAGTGAAGCTCAAAATTAAGTTTGAACACTTAATGGAAGAAGTAGCCTGGAGTTACTGGCTGAAATTCTTCATGAAAATTGGAGTGGTTGGGATGAAATAAAATGTTAGGTTGTTCACAGCACTGCAGGATGCTGTGTTTCTACTGCGATACAATGGGGAGACTGTGCAATCAGGGCAACCAACCAAACTCCATGCAGCCCATGTTTATTTGACTGGGAAGTGCAGGGAAAAAGAAATAAAAATCAGAGCTGTGAATGGATTCGGTGGCACACATTAACTTATTAAATAACACACAGGCCAGTCTTCAACCCCTCCACACCCAGAACACTGCCCACAGAACAGCACCCTTCCTTTGGGGATAAATCTCTCTGTGGCAGCCCAAAGTGTAAGCAATGAATTTCCAAATTGTTTTCAGCCCCAGCAGTGCACGCTCCACCCACCAGCCAGAGTTCACAGTGGCAGCAGCAACATGCTTCTAGAATTAAAAAAAGTGAGTTCCAAGCTCTCCAGTCAAGCAGGCGGATGGCAGGATCCAAACTGCCACACTTAGCCCACATCTCCTCTGCTGTCATACATGAGGGATCCATATGGAGGTAGATATGATGGATACTCTGGGTAAACTACCCTTCAGGGATGGATCCAAAGCCCATGGGAGTGAGTAGGAGTCGCAGCACCAACACTCACTGCCTCTGAATCAGGTCCTAACATGTTAAAACTGGCATGGGCTGCATCTGCCTATCTCACACGACATCGGGACAGCAGGATCAGATTATTCAAGCTTGCTTTTGGAAATATTTTTGTTTTACCATAGTACCACAGTTGCTATGAATGAGCAGCAAATTCAGTAGGCTTGCATCAGACTGCGGTCTTTGCAACGTCTGCAACCACACTGGCTCCACTCTCAAAAAGTCCCTTATATGACTAAAAATGTTCCACTTCGGTGCAAAAGATTAGAACAGGTCAACACAGCTAAACATGTACAGGGGTGTTATTATTACAGAAAACTCCAAGTCAAGGCTGATTACAGAGAACAAGATAAGGAACAGAAATACAAATTAAATGTTCAAAACAAGATCAGATCCATTTCAGCTTGAGCAGCCCATCAGAAAACACAGGAAGAGTTCAGATGTAAGACAAATTCCTTGAAACAAGACAAAATGAGCAGGCTAATGAAAGAAAGGGGAGAAAAGAACATTTCCACCAACCGCTGTAATGCTGGGTTACATTTGCACAGATCTTTAGCTCAGCATGATTTTACAAGTCACTGCAGACACAAGTAGGAGCTTCATGTCTTACGAAAATCAGCTGCTCTGGTTCTACTCCCACTGAACAAATAAAGCTATGCCTAAAGGTTGTTGGGGTTTTTTGTAATTTAAACTAGGCACAAGAGGACTTCTGTATGATTATTTTCCCTGTTCGGTGGAAATTTTTATCTCTTCCAATAATTAATCCAAAAAGGCACATCCAGACTCCACTGTATTTACACTATTCCATAAGGATTGTTCTGCATCCAGATACACCAGCGTTGCACACAGTGAGACAGACGCTCAAAAAGGAATTATCGGACAGGCCATTGGAAAGGATCAGCTCTATCAGCCAATTCATGTCTAAAGACAAACTTCATCTTCAGTTAATAAATTAGCATCAATGGTCCCAAATCTTGAAAAAGGGGTTCTTACTTGCTAGCAAATGTCATTTCTACTTTTTTTTTTATTTTGAATGACTTTTTTTTTCCTGGAAGAACCACTGTTGTATAATATCTCAAGAACCATATGAAAGCTTCTTCTGTGGCTAAGAGTCAGGCTTTGGAGTCCAGCCTTTGCTGTGTACAAGTTCAACCCAAAAAAGACATGTTTTAATTTGCTGCTTGCGTCTTTTAGTGAAGGTCAAAGAAACATATGGACTCTGGAAAACAGAGTTATAAAAACTTTAAGGAAAATCTAAATGTATTTGAGCAATTTGCTGAGTTTTTTAATATTCCTAATTAAAAACAAATAAAATCAACCCTAATTTTCCAGTATGACGCACACTACATTTTAAGTTTAAACTCAGCCACAATTTAAAGCGGCCAACGGCCTCAGAAGAAGGGAGGAACCAGCATTTAAAAAATAACCAGGATTTTCTTAGATCGTCGTGTTGACTCTAGGTACAAGTCATGCTGGCAGATTATTCATGAGCAAGTTCCCCAAGAGAATGATCCAAAAAATACCCCAAACTTCACCAGAAGATGTGCTGCGTCTTACATAAAATCTGAATTGGGCTGTTAGATCCGAACATGCTTCTCTTTCACAAGTGAGAAATTATCTAATCATTACCTGGTAGCAACCACTCAACAAGAATAAAGGAGTAAAACAGAAGCCAACAACCATCTCCCTCATATTATCATTATTTATCTTTCCTAATTTTACTACCATTCACTCTTATAAACCTCAAAGTTACAGAATGGGAATTCCGTTCATCACAATGAAGAATTCAACTCCCAAGAAATAAAAAACACTTCCAACATCCTACTCGCTTTTCTTCAATACTAAGAGAAACAAAAATGGCACATAAGATTATTTCTGCATGAAACCATCAGATATTGAAGTGGCCCCATCAGCAAATTCCCCGTAAAGCAGGCACCAAGCAGGTTTGCAAGCCAAGGTCGCACAGAGAAGTGCCAGAACAGAAAGCAATTAAGGTCCCGTTCTTCCCCTCCCTACGCAATGCACCGAAAATGAAATCAACATCCAAACTAATTAGTTTCCAGCAGAATATCAGTTTACTCGCTAACAGGAGGGTGGTTAGTGCTCTTACCAAAACCTTCTAAACATACCATACAAAATCTTGTTTAAGCCACGGGACCAAGCCAAACACATCCCAGTGTTACCATATACGGTCACCAACGTGAATATGATGGCAACTTGACAGATTCTGAACAAATATTGCGTTGTCTGTCACTGAGATAACATAAGCAGGAAAATATCAGATTATATTACCTGTGTCCAAAGGGAGGTGTGGAGTGGCAGGAGCTACACTGCTGCAGGACATAGTCTCTAAAGGTTAGTGACCCAAGATGGCATTCGTCCCTGCAGAGGAGGGCTGGGGCTGGACACTGAGGACTTTTATGCCCAGTATGGGGCTGCTTGGAGAGAACAGGAATGGAGTGACATGAGGGACGAGCCACTGGACCTGCGCTGTTATCCTAGGTTCAGGGCTGACATTATCCCATGTGGCTGGAAACCAGGCTGAAGCTGCTGCCTCACACCTTAGCTGTCAGCCGGGAGGCACAATCCCTCTAAAAAACCACAGCACGGGTTTTGTTCTCAGAGAGTGGGTTTTGTGCACACAGACATTCTAGTCTTCATCCACAAGGGAAAGCAAGCTACCAAAATAGCTCCTGAGGAAGACTTTTTGGTACAGGTTCTCTCTAGGAGATCCTTAGCCTGGAATAAGATTGGTCACTGAGGAAGTTATTCCAGATTAAGTTTTCTGAAAGAGTTATTCCAGTGCATTTGCAGGTGTAGACAAGTCCATAATCAGATTCTTTAAGTTTTGACCCCAAAAGTATTGGTTCAAACTTATGCAGTTAGCCCATCCTTCATCCCTCCAAATACAGCCAGTTCTGCACTTGGACCTCTAAAATCAGACCTGTCCTCTGCTTAGCCCGGATACTTCAAAGGTATTGCCGCTTTCTTAAGAGCTTTCTTATCTTGGTTTGCTAAGATATCTCCCTTTTTTGCAGCGTCTTCTACCTCAGTGATGAGACACATTGGGTCACAAGAAGGGACAGAGCCAGTAAGCAGAGATCTGAACCTGGAAGAACGCCTCCTTTTGCTAGTGGAGGTGGAAAAAAATAATTGCCGCATTAGCCCAATCAGTCATCCCTGTGGGGCCCTTTGCCTTAAAAGGCATCACCTAAATAAAGATTTAAAAATAATACAACGTAACATTTAATGCAAGATTGCAGCTGAGTATTCAACTGTCAGGAAATATCAAAGCCAGAGCGCGTGGGCAACTTAACTCTGCCCCCTTGTGCAGATGCACTATGGCACAGCCCTTCCCCGAGCACAGGCACGACATCAGTTGGCTCCAAATTAACATCCTAACTCTAGCATAACCTACTTTTGCCTAATATGAGTAGAAAAGAAGGACCACCACTTTCCCAGAGAGCCTCCTCAGCCGCTTCCTTCACTTGATCACAAGCCAGCGAGCACCTATTTAACTTCCAATGCCTCGGATCAGGAGGTGTTGGCACACTTTGGGCCACACACGTCTAATTTGCAATCAGGATACAGATATTAAATGCCGTTTGGCCAAAACAAAGAGCCCTTCTTCCTCCAGAGAAGAGCCTCATGACCTCAGGCTGAGATTTGGCTGAGGAACTGTCTATAAAACCTGAGTGACTGAAACAGGTAACACTTACGCATCTCCAGTGGCCAAACCCGTTGTATGAGATGTTCAGAAAAAATCTCCAAGCACTTTAACAGTCTGGCATATTTTTCAAAGAATCTGAAATTATCCCAATGTAAATGCCTAATAATTGGAGATATTTGTCAGGACAAAATAATGTTTCAAAGTTCTGGAGAGTGCCTCATCTCCGCTCATATACAAATTTGATCTTCCATCTACATCTTCCGATATCAAAAATGTTCTCAACCCTAAGGACGTCCAAAGCAGGATTTAAATGTCAGGATATTGTCTATATTTTTACAGCAGTAAATCTTGAAATCAGCACATGAATGAATGACATTTTTCATTGGTTTGGCCCTGGTTTTTTAATTCTGTTTCTAGATAATTTTAAACAACCAGAACCATCTCTCCATACACTTATAGGATGGATTTTTCCAGCTCCAAAAAGGGTTCAAATAACCCAATTACCAATATGATCCTATCAAAGTTTTATTAAAAAGACCTTCCCATAGGAAAAATTATGATGGCCTGAAATTACCACAGTTAATTTTCTGTCACTTCTTCACACGACAACAGCCCACAGCACTTCATTTTCCAGGGGCAACAAAAGTATGAGCAAGACAAGTGCAAACCAAATTTAAACAGGGGCACCCAGTAAAGCAGCCGACACTCAGCTCACAACAGAGACAAAAATCTTTTTGTCTTCTCCTGCCCACTTCAGATCTTTTCCGGAACTCCACCAACTTCTCAGGTCCATTGCAATAATATACATCCATGAGGTCATCTCAATTCATACGCTGCTGCCCATCGCCTACAACTTAAACTGAGTCTCCATTGTAAACCTTGCCGGGAACTCAGACTTGCAGAACTGACAGCCTATATACTGTTTTCTTTTTCATCCAGCTTCCAGCCAAATCATTTTATAGTGCTTTTGCCTCCATAAAATATTTGCTTGGGAGCCAATGCCAAGAAGAAAAAAAAAAAAGCACAGTGCACTAACCAAACCTTGGGTTTTCAGAGTAACGTTCCCCCTCTTCTTTCCCACCCTACCCTCAAGGTTTATTTTTGGTGAGTTACAGCCCAAGTGAAGGACAAGTTTAAACCTTTTAATTCACAACTTCATCACGCTGGGTGATTTAAAGGTTTTACAACAGTTCATGAAACTCTGATACTGTTGGGAATTGCAGCTGAAGCAATCTGTATCCTAAAGTCATACCCCCATTTTTCTGGAACAATGCAGCCCCTTACATTGTGACCAGAGGTGGGGAAGCTGAAAGCATGAATTCCCATTCAGGCTTTCCAAGGACAGCACTCACCAAGGTACAGCACAGGCGAGAGTGGAGGAAAAGCCACTGTTCCTTGCACTCTGACCCCAGAGCTTTGCTCAAAGCACCTTCCCATAAAGACACTTCTTTTTTCCTACCCCCATCACTCCCAGGTCAATGTATTTCAATTTGCCTCTGGTAAGGAAACCTGTTTATTGAAATCTGATCAACTGCTGGAGCCTCAGCGTTAAAATACGCTCTCGCTGTTGGGAACTGTCATTTGTCTGTCACCAAGCAAGTTAATGGATGTGTTTGTTTAGTTTGTAAGTGGGAATACATGGGGCAGGGGCTGGAGGGATTACAGGAGGGGAGAGGTATTTCTGATCCACAGAGGAATGCAGATGCTTTTCTTCAAAATTGTCTGTGTACTTTTACACAGGCACAACAAAAGCCCCTGAAAGTTCACCTGCGCCTCAGAGACCTGAGCAAAAGCCGGAGTGACCGCGCTCCATCCAAAAGGATGGCCCCGAAACCACGCAGGTGAGGAGGCACCACCCGTGGGCACGAGCCTGAACCCCTGAGCAGATAAGTAACAAGCCTGTGCCGACAGCAACTCCCCTACAGGGTCCCTCTGAGGGCACCGTTTTCGGAGCAGGAGCCCAGCTGAGCAGAGGGAAGGGTGTGAGTCACGAAGTGTTTGCACCCAGCGCGGTCTCCTTACCTCTCGCCGAGTCCGAAAATGCAATTATCCCTGCGAAAAGGAGCGCGAGCTGCAATTCCATTTTGAAAACCAGATCCCACCGTATCGTACAGGCTACTGTCCTCTCAGACCTGGAGGCAGGGAAAAGGAGAGCAAAATAATTACTGGGGGGGAAACCCCAAACAACCCTCAACTTTGCAGAGTTTCAAATCCTGTTGCGAAGACTTGCGAGCAGAAACAACAAATGAAAGTGCAACGTACTTGTAATTCATTCCTTGGTGCTCAGCGAGTAAAACTTTGCCCTCCTCTCTGCTCTAGCCTGATATAAATCAAGAACCCACTGAGGTCAGTAAGCTCCTCTAAGTTTACAGTTAATGCATAATTCTTTCGTATCCTGTACAGAACCAGTCTGGAAGGCAAACAAAACACTAGCAAGTGGCCATAAAACAAGATTTCGGGTTAACAATTTGTGGAGGAACTTGAGGAAGGGAGAGGAGGAATGTTACCTCTCCCATCAGCAGCCCAGAAAACTTTGTGTTGCTGCTCCAGTGCCCCTCAGCCAGGCTCCGCTATGGGTACGCGCCTTCCTCCACTCCGAGACTTCTCTGCACAGCACTGATTCCTCCTTTCCTCTTCTTCGCCCCCGCCCCCCCCCCAGCCCCACTTGTTTCCGTGGGCTCCAGAGGTGCTTCCCAAAGCAAAACCACGCTTAATTACTCAGATTCTTGAAGATGCCTTCCCTGTGATACGCACACCCGGTGTAGATCAGGTTTACATTAATTACACCCTGTTCTCCTCCTAAAACTCTCACTCTCTAAACACTGTCTGGATTCCTCACCCTTGTTAAACTCCCCGGTTTAAACACCCCGTGCCCCCAGGACACACAACAACCCGCGTACAGCATCCAGCAAAGCAAACACGGCGTCTTCGCCCTTCGCTTCCCCGTTTTTCCGGCGGGGAGCGGGGCACGGGGAGCGGGGCACGGGGGGGCTCCCCCGGGGCAGCCCCGGGGGCGCAGCGCTGTTCAGCCCCGCGGCGGCCGCTAACGGGATATTCGCAGCCGGGAACTGGGGTCGAGAGGGAGGGAGGGACCCACGGGGTGGGGGAGACACCCGGCGCGATGCCACCTGGTGCTGCCCCCCCAGCCCTCGGCGGCTCCCAGCTGTGCGTTAGTGTTTCCCGGGACCCCGCGGGGTGTCCCGGGCGGGGGTGTCGGCGCGGGGGGCACTTACCTCGGGTGCTGCCGGGGCTCTAACACCGCGCTCTGGCGCTGGAGCCCATCCCCGCCGCTCGCCGCCTCATGCCCTCCGCGGCCACGGCGCCCGGCGGGCGCTCCGCCGCCGGCCTCTACCTCATCCCCCCCTCCCCGGGCGGGCGGGGGCTGCCTGGGGCTGCCCTCCCCACGGAGCGGCTCTGCCCCTTCACCGGCTTTCTACCGACACCCCCCCCCCGCCGCCCTTCGCCCCGGGGGCGTTTTTTTCCACTCGAGAGTCACGGAGCGAGGAGCTCGGGGAAAGGGGGAAAATCTTGTAATTTTTTTTTTTCCTGCTTTCCGGGCTGGGCTGAGAGTGTGTGTGTGCGGGGAGGGACAGCGGGGACCTGCCAGAGCCGCCGGGGCTCCCCGCCGCGGGATGCCCGGTGATGCCGTCCTGCGGCTCGCCCAGCCGGAATCCCGTTTAAGGAGCGAGGGGAGGAGGGGTAAGGGGCTGGGGAAGGGGAGGGGAAGGGACTGGGGGGGGGGAGAACCGGGGCGAGAGAAACCGGCGATAAAGCAACTTTCCCTGCAGGGTTTTGTGGCGGTGGGGGCCGAGCCGCCGCGGAGGGCGGCGCGGGGCCGCCCCGCTCCAAACTTCTCACCAATCCCCGGGAGCCCCCGGCAGCCCCCGCCCTCTGCCGGCCCCGCTCCCCTTAACCCTTTGCGGGAGCGGCCGGGGCGGCACCGGCGGCTCCTTGAGCGCCGGGAGTGGGTGAGAGCGTCCCGCAGCCCCCTCTGCAGCGGAGCCCCGCAGCGCTCCGCACCCCACCACCGTCACCCCTGCGGGCTCAGGGAGCCCCTGCGATGCTGTGCCACCCCGCTGCCTCTCTGTGCCCCAGAGCATCCTCCTCCCCGCACACCCTGGAGCCCCCGTGAGCCCAGCGGCGGTGGAGACCTCCAACCCCACCGCACCCCCCCTCCGCACCCCAGAACCCGTCCCTGACAAAGCACCCCTCTCCCCACGGCCAGGAGAGAGCCCCGGCCGTGGGAACCCACCGCGAAGGCAGCGAGGGAGAGTTGGGGGGCGGCTGCGCCGTTTTGATCTCTCGTCTTGGATGCAAATGATGCCAGAAAGAAACTGGCCTGAACTAAACTAAGCCAACAGGAAAATAAACTGTGGAGATGTCAGTTTCTTATATTAACTGTTACAATTATTTATTATTTACTTTCAAACAAGGCTCGGCTGATGTATCTGCTCTTACAGCAAATCACTCTCACACAGGATCAAAACCAACCTGGCAGAATTCACTAAACAGACTAAACAAACGACAAGAGAAAAAGTGGCCTCAATAGCTAAACATTTTGTATATTGAGAGAAACATCGTTACTGTTGATGTTATTGTTTCTTAGATCTCTTACTTGATATGCTCCAGCATGAAGACCTCCTTGAAAATGGAGCTGTCTCAATACTAATTGAATGTGATAGGCACCAGGACAACCCCTAAACCCAAGCCAAAAAGTAATTTGAACATCCATCTTATCTATTTTGTTAGGATTATCAAATCTCACCCTCAACTATTATTGTTATTACTAAATATTTTTACTCAGTGGTTCCTGATAGCATTAAATCTTGATACACAAAATCAATACGAAAAAACATCTAAGACTAAACACATAAACCCCCCAAGCCAGAAACAAAGTGGCTGACCATACTGTTTTTATATTTTGCATATTTATATCAACATTTTTATCATTAAAGTTAATTCAGCTGAGAAATCCCAGACGGACTACTCCTCCTATCAGGCAATAACTTCAGCCTCATTGACTTCAAAGACAGTGTTGACTGAGGGAAACCTTCAGGGCTTAGCCTATGTGGTCATGTTCATGCCATGCCTTCTGATAAAATCACCCCAACCTGCACCAGAATGAGAGCCCGACTCCACGCTACATCTTGGGGGATGATGTGTGAAACACCTCTCTGTAACACTTCCCTGCTTTTTCACCACAAAGGATTCAAGGTCTTTGTCCCAAGGACATCACCACACAGGTAACCCAGTCCTAAAACTATCTCCACGACCTCTGTTCCCCTGCAGACCAAGGTCTAAAGCAGCCTCAGTTATGGCTCAGATGTGGGACACCAGCTCACAGGCAGGTTTCTCACCAGGTTAGAGGGACCTGACTGAGCTCCTACTCCTCATCTTGTTTTTCTGAGCCATGCACCAAGATCGAGGTTTAATTCCCAGGTACACCATCACTGTGTTGTCTCAGACTGTCTAGAGACTTGGGTGAACTCTCTCTCTCTCTGGGCCTGAATCAGCTTCGGTCAAGAAGAAGAGACCTTCTTCCAGCCCAGGCTGTGCCCAAGACCAGCACCGAGCATCCAGCTCAGGTTGGACACAGCAGATAAAAACCTGATAGATCCACTCCTTACATCCTCACTTCCTTTGTGAGGATCACAAATCACATGTGCCTTTGTAGACTCCAACATCTCCCAGACTCTTTCTCCTCCTAATACAACTATAAAGCAGCAAAATCTTTTCTGCAGCCTTTCACCAGTATGAATTTCTGGGAGATGGAGGATTACAGAAGTGGTACACAAAATGGTCAAAATTACTCAGGTGACTGAACACCTTCAGATGTCCCTAAACCTCTGTCTTCAGGCATTCAGAAACTTTTTAAGAACCTGACTCCAAGTGATGTTGCAAAAAGATTACATGGGGCAGGGAATGGAGCCCACAGCTTCCATACCCCAGGCTAAAATAACCAGAAAATAAACCCTACTGACTCCAAAATGTCAGCATAATTTCTTTTAATTTTTTTTCATAGGCTCGAGTGCCTGACAGAAAGTCTGAAACGATTCTGTAGACTTCATCCATCTCATTCCCAATGCTACAGTGGATGAATAAATGTAAAACGCTGATACAAGAAAAATAATTAATATTCCCGAAACAGCTCCTACTTTATCAGAAACAAAATCTCATGCTGTTTTCCCAACACTTCTACCTAAATAAGGAAACACGCAGAGCTGTGTTTTTTCTGGGCTGGTTGTAATTTACAGGATGATTGAGTAGTCTGAAAGTCAACAGCCCCAGTTTGCTTCTGCACCCCACGATCCTGAGACAAGGCTGTGGGAAAACAGCTTTCTGGAGCTGACAAACAAAAACGAATGCTAAGCAACGAAATACATGTCTCCACATGGCCTGAGAAGCAGCCTAACAGTCCATTTGTATCCCAGTTGTCCCCAAAGCCCCGTTTCCAGAGCATGACTTTTCAGATTTCACATAGTTGTGATGGTCTAGTGAACATCCATCCCCAGAACGACTTTTCTCATGTCTCCAAAACCACAAATTGGACTTTTTCCAGCTTTCTTACCTCTTTTCTCCCAGGAACTGCTCACCTCCATCATCACAGAACTCCATTTCCCCCCGTTTTCTCCCTTTCATCTTAATTGTTTTGCCTTTTTTTTCCCCCCTACAGATGACCTGGGAGACACAACACCTCCAGACTGTAATTCCTAACCTCTTCCAGTGATTTTTTTCAAACTGTCGGTGGCAGCCATGCAGTTGAATTTCCCATCACACCCAGCACCCCAGTGGAGCTCTGGTCATCCAAGCGACCTGGGTTGGCAACAGTGCCTTGCAGGAGCACGAGGTCCCATGGCACAGATCCACAAGGACATGCCACCGGGGCGGAGGGTGTGCAGGACTGGGTGGCTCCGTGCAGCTGACGGAGCACGTGAAGGTGATGGAAGGGCATGGCCAGGATTAGCACATTCCTTCCACCTGCCACCCTGTTTTTGCAGCCCTCCTCTGGTTACCCAGGGCAGAGCAACCACGTGGTGTCAACCTGAGCATCCATCTAGGGATGCCTGGAAAAGGGGATTGCTCCGGATGCAGGGAAAGGTAAGTAACGTGATTGATGTGGCAGAGGGCAGGTTTCCCTGGGTAGATCAGTTCTGATAAAGTATTTGGCATGTGACAAGACAGCACAGAAAATGTCACAGCTGGGCAGACAAGGAGCACAACAGACATTTTTCCATTTGCACAACAGCAGAGTCACTGTGTTCTGTTTGGGTCTACAGCTGAAACTGAAACGGTGTTTTTCAGAGAAAGCAGTGTTTTGTGAGAGTGGAATCACTATATTCCCTATACGTGGTAACTGAGACTCAGCTATAACCTTAGGTAATATTCAGAGGGGATGTACGGGAAGATGGAAAGATCAAACAGGGTGATACAGTCCTGAAATCTGTATTTTCTTCTTAATAAAAAGATGCCATCTCTTCTCCCCACATATACATTTATTACCTCAGAGTATGCTTTGCTCTAAGCAGTGTTGCAAAGAAACAAATGATTCCTCATACGCATACAGTTCACTTTTATATATGAAACACAAATGCCATTGTCCAACAGAGAAGAAAGGATGGTAACAGGTTTAAATATCCTATAATCCAAACCTTGGGTCCTGTGCAGAATGCTGTGAGGTCCCAGTTCCCCATGGCCCTTGCAACAGGACTTTCAAGGTTTTTACAGGCACAAGTGATCCCTCTGGTACCTTGTGGTCTCTGTCTTGGTCTGAAGTACCACCAGGAGAGAGTTCCCAGCCCTTTCACCAAGGACTGGTCACACATGCTGCCCAGCACACTGTGCCTGGAGAATGTGCTTGGATTTCTCACTGTTGCTAAATTTGCACATGATGGCATCTGCAGGAAATCATTTCCACCATCCCCAGTTGGCCGGGAGACCCTATCTGTCTTGGCCAGGTTAGGCACGCTGTGTCAGCGCTCCCTGGCACTGGGGAAACGTGACAGCCCTGATCAGGGCCCAGGCAGTGCTCAGGGAATGCCAGCCAGCCAGCCCAGCCCAGGAGGATGCGTCCTGTTGGCAGCGCGAGTCCCTCACGCTGCCTTCCCAGGGGCTGCCAAATGAATTTCAAGGTCTCCGTGACTAGGACACACTACTCAGCAGCTTAGTTCGTGTTTCCAAGATGGATGACAGCAGAAGAAAACTCCTCACTCCAGGCTAAGCTGAATGCTCCTCTCAAAGGGGAAGTTTGCTTACACAGGAGAAACAGGGCATCCCAAATCAGCACCAGGAAGTACAGACCAGTATTCCCTGGGTGACAGCTTCAAACAGCCTTCTCTGCTCCAAAAGTGTGTATAAGAAGGTTGTAGTATAATAAAACACTACAATCCACACAAAATTCTCCTTCCTTGCAGGAAAGGTAGGAACAAGGAAGGGGCTTAGATCAAGCAATCCAGACAGAAGAACACAGAAAAGGTTTTGGCCCCACAAGGGTCAGATCTCACCTGCTTTTTGCCTGACTTCTCTCAGTAGACCTAAGATACTACATCTCCCAACAAAATCTGCTTCCTTTCCACCCAATAACTGCACCACTATGACTGCTATCACAGGAATAAACCTAATCTGACACTCAGGGCACCATTTCTACACTTCTGGAAGGTGCTCAGCTGTTCAGATTAGGAATATGGAATAAGGTACAAAAAGATTATGGAAGAATAGGTTGCCATTTGGTTAAAAGAGCTATATTCTTGCATTCTTTAATTGTATCTCATTCCTCTTTTTCATATCCCTTTGCATCACTCCCTACATTTTTTCCACTCTTAAATATTTGCAGGCAGTTCCCTAACTCAGCGGTTGCTCAAACTACAAGTAGTTAAAGTTTCCAAATGTTCTCCATAAACACATCCTTCCTCAGGCCCCTTATCCTTTATATCACTCAACACTGGTTTCTTGGAGTTGGTCTGACACTGATGTATGAAGGATTTGATTTTGCTTTCCTTTTACATCTGGCTAGTACAAGAATAATCCCACTGGAGCCATTGGAATCATTCTAAGTGAGAAAAAAAACCTGATCAAGCCAACAGACTCATACGTGCAGCCACTATTCAGTACAGGTAGGCTGAGCTGAAGACTCTGAATCTAAAGACCTTTGAATCTAAATGTCTCATCTCAGGAGGAGACCACTGTTTCGGAGACCTAAATCTCCTCTCGCTGCTCCGTCACATCATCATCCTGTGCAAGGAAGTTTGTCTGTACACATCGATGCTGCATTTAGCAAATAGATGTAGCAAACATGAAAGGAGAGTTGCGATAAATAACAAAAAAAAAATAAATGCCCAAGATCAACAGACAGAGTGAAAAACAGAAATGCCAAGTATTAATTGCTGGACAGAAATGAGGAATGTTAAAGGAAACTGTTTCGGGATTTATGTTCAAAAAAATAAGACAACTTCCCCAACTATTTCCTTTCAAATCTCTCAGCATTTTCCATAAATTCCATGTGCATGTGTGGTGCTCTCTGATAACATACAAATCTGCATGCATAAACTGTTTTGAAATGTTTGTACAGTTTCATCCAAAAATATGACTATATGTTTGTGTTTTAATTGTCAGCAATAGGAGATTAGGCAAGAGCCACATGCATCATGTCAGGGGCACTGACTAAGTTTAGGTGGTATGAGCACAACCTTCCCCTTTCTGGCTGGACCTTGATAACAAAGAGAAACCAAATTATCTGAAGGACGAACCTGTAATAAAGCAGCAGCACAGCCCCTGCTCTCAGTGATCGGGGTGCTGGCCCAGACAACCCCCCTGAAACCAATAAAGCCATTTCAGATTCATACAAGTGTAACCAGGAGCAGAAATTTGCTGATTTCCAGGTCAGGCGTCAGAGTTTTTGCAACTCTGCAAAAAAATAAAGATAAAGCCCTTGGAGGGGAGGGGAAGGGGGGAAAGAGGGACTGACACTTTGCCTCAATCAGTGTTGTTTGAAATGTCTTTCATTTATTAACATTTCTTGCTGAAGCCAAACTTTAGTTCCACTTTATCAGGAATATAATGCAGCTGCATTTTCTGGATGGGAACACCACCAAAAATATGGTAACTATATAGTCGACAGCTATGTCTTGTTTACTCTCATGCGTAAAAACCATACGGAAACGATCCTCATAGGAAATCTCTATCTGTATGCAAATAGAAACAATAGGAGAGGCTGGAATGGGATGCTTGCTGAGAAATGGGGCGGGAGAGCTGTGTTGCCCTCTCCCCAGTGAGTATCTTGCTCCATCCTGCCTGGACTGGCAGGAGCTTGATTTTGCCCTGAGAAAGTCTCCTTGATTCCCTGAAGTGCAGATCCAGCCAGGTCAGGCAGCTCTGGTACAGCAATAGGGTTTTCAGGGAATATGCACCATCTCCTCAATGCTTTCACTGTAGGACATTCCTCTTAGAGATGCATTATTCCTGAAGCAAATGCTGAGGGCAGGGTGCTGGCTTGTGGATGGCTCTCAGCCCATGCAACTGCAACACCACAATGGCTCAGCCTTGGCATTATTCCTCGCAGGGCATGAGCTGCCCATGGGGGAAACCATGGCACAGGGCATGAGGGCTGCAATGAGGGAGGCATCTTCGGAGAGGCATCCCCTGAGCTCTGTGGGGACTTCTCAGCCCTTCAGCTGCTCAAATGCTCATCAGACTCTCCTTGTCCTGGTGCTTCACCCATGGGCTTATCCTGCAGGTGCAGGGCAAGTCTGGGGGGGAGGACACTCACATCACAGGGACAAATCTTGGTGGACCTGAGGAGCACTGCCAGCTTGCCCACAGCTCAAGGAAGACGGATACAAAATCCACCATGATATGACCCACCAGAGACTACATGGTGGAACACCTGTCCCACTCTCCCCAGGCACAGGGAGTGTTCAGTATTAACCACACCAGGTCTGCTCAGACTAGGGCGCTGCAAGACAGCCCCTTGGGTTGGGCAGCTGCCCCTTTAGCCATCCCCAGTGAAGGGAACAGCAGAGAGCATGCTAAGGAACCCTGGAAATATGCAAGGACCTGCCAACATTTGCTGCCAAACACTTTTCTCTTTCGACAAAGATAAATCTGTTGCTTACTTAACCCAGCCTTCATGAAACTCACAGCTCCAGGTTTCCAAAATAACAGGAGCAGAGTAGGCTGGCTGGTGTCCTGGTGAACAGCAGATATATACAGGGTAGCTAGAAGGTGACACCGTATCTCACAAGAAAAATGGCTGGATAGTAAATCATATATGATAGAAATAAATAAGAACTTAACCTCCACGGGCCAGAGAACTTATCTTCTCATGTTTCTGTAAAGTGCAGGTGTCTGTTTTCTTAAGAGAGCTATTAAGGTACAGCGTTAATAATGAGGAACAAAAAAATCTGCTACTCAAAAAGAATAATGAAGAACATAAAAATCTTGCATGGCAAGGCAGATGTAATGCAATAGTAAAAGAGCAGAAAGGTACCATAAATACATAAGAGGGTATCCTCAGCTGTCACACGGCTTGTAACCCAAAGCCAGAGGGAAGAGAGATGCTGGGATACAAAAGGTGCAGCCCCCACAGGGGGCAGACCCTGAACTCCAGGGTCTGCTCACCCAGGTGCATTTATCCATGTTATACACGACTGTGAGTTCAAACAGAGTAATGTCATCTCAGGGTTTGGGTGTGGAGCTTTGGTGGGAATGTGGAGCCTGCCTTCTCCACAAGGCCCCACATCTGTCTGACCAGGCATTGCTCGTTTGCCAAAGCTTTTGTCAAACCTCAGGCTTCCTGCAAAAATGAGCTGGACTCCACTCTCATTTTCAGGTCATTTGCTCCTTTTTTACAGGGATAGGTGCTTCAAAACCATTACAAATACTGGGACTAGAAACTCCCTTTTTAGCTATAAACCTCACCAGTCTCAGTAAATACTAATTTTTTTTTAATACTAAAGTTATTATCTGGCAAGAATATAGCCCTTTACTCTGCCACCCGTGACCCAGGCTGAACCTGTTTGGCCCATGTTATTGTGCTAGTTTAATTCAGTGGAAAAGAGATTGGATTAAACAGGCAGCTCTGGAGGAGTAAATAAAAGGAACATGATTTAAAGAGTAAATAGACAAGTCTGGGTATAATGGAATAACTCCTGGTCATGCTAAATCAAAGAGAAAATAATGCCCTCACTAAAATCTGCACATTTGTTTGTCTCTGCCAGAACAAGAAAAAACAAAACCCAGAGGGGAGCAGAGGATGCTCTGGGGGTCTCTGCAAATCCACACTAGAAACAGTACCCCCCCAAAAAAATATATAATAATAATAATAATAATAATAATAATAATAATAATAATAATAATAATAATAATAATAATAATAATAATAAAGAAGCAAGATCTCTGTAACAGCCAGGCAAGTGCTGGGGAAGAAATCAAATTTCTGAATTATCTGCACAGGTTTTCTAAGATGAGTGTAGAGAAAGCCGGGTTGGCTCCAGTTAGTTCCTCACTGATTCCAGACCAAATTTGTTTAGCAGCAGAAATATTATTTTTTTCCTCACTGCCAGCCCTGCAGTTCAACCTGGACTGGCGGGTTGCGTCCTCAACTTCACCTCCTCTCTTCCTTTTATGCTGCTCCAGCAAAGCCAGGAGCATGTTTGATGTTTGAAGGCAGTAATCCCCTAGCACAGGGGATCCTATATGAGTAGCCAGTAGCTTCTGTCTGAGCCAGCAGCATGATGTCCTAAGGCAGGAGAGGGCTGGGAGGATTCAACACTCCCTGGCAGCCTCAGCATGCAGATTCCAACTTTGGGAATGGTGAGCTGCCGTCATCAATCAGCCCAGCTGTAAAGTCAATTGATTTGTCTCCCTTCAAAGGCTGTTTTACCCCCAGCAAAAATTTGAGAAGCTGATGATACAAAACTCACTGCATTTCCTCCCCTTGCTCACCAGGGATTTGTACTTCAGGATTTGTACCTGCAAGAGAAACAGGGTGCTCACCCTTCTGGGACCAAAACAAGAAAAAATATTTGTTTGTAAACCAGGGGCTGATTCTCGTTATGTTCATTCCTGTATAATCCACAGTGTATCCTGGTCTGTCCCCGTCCCTGGCCTGGCCTGCAGAGAGCAGGGGAAAAGATTTTAAAATCTTTTTTAAAATTTTGTCATACTGCTTATATGAGCAACAAATATCCAAGTAGGATAAAGCATATGTGGAGTCGCATTTCTGAGCTGACATTCTCATTTTCATGCAGTGGCATCAGGAAAAGGACATTGTGAATTACTCAGGGACATTTGTTTCCCATCAGCTGCAGAGGAAATTCTCTGCACTTTAGAGGTGTGAGAGTTCTTCCCATGGGAAAATAGGACACTGAATCTGGGAGCCAAAAATGAAGTTCTCTTCCTCATTTCTACAGTGACTTCAGTGACAGAGCTTTAACAAAGAGTTTTGACAATACACAACATTGTTATACGTTGCTTCAGCTTTATGGATGTATTGCCTCTCCTCTACTAACAAGGGAATAAGGATTAGGAGATAACAATGTAACTCACATTTTACACGGGTACAATCCTGCAAGGAAGAGAGTGCAAGTTCTTGAAGGAGGTGCTGTGTTGCTTCCATCACTTTGAGGACCCTTTGGTACCACTCTTCACATCGATCTTCTGGATTTAATTGGAAGGAAAGACCCCATTGCACTGTGCAGGAGGGCACATCATGGCTGTGCTGGAGAACAGTTTGCAGGTGTGATTCAGTAGAAATCCATCCAGGGCACAGTTGAATCTCCAACTGGTTTTCTAAGAGGAGTCACTGGAGTCCTATGCATCAGAACAGTGAACCTTTGGCTTGGACAGGTTGGACAACACAGTATTATAGCCCTGACAAAACTAGATGCCAAATTGCTTCAGAGTTAAACACAAACTTGAATGCTGGCATAGCTCAAATTTTTCCAGGAATAAACCACATCCTTTAGAAGTTTAGCTCTGTTTTCCCAACCAAGATTTTCTTAAAACAATCTGAGGTGTGAAAAGGCAGCCAAATCAACAACTCCTTATTCTGGGAAAACTGGTAAAGACACAAGGAAGTTAAGATGCTTGGAGCTGCCAGCTGAAATACCACGTGTATAATGTTGGAACGTCTTCAGCCTTACATGTGTGTTCTCTCCATAGACCTGGGGTTATCTTTGGATGCATAAGGACACCAGTATAGCCAATAGCCCAGTCAGCTCTTAGGCTTGTGTAAGAAGCTATTTGGTTGCTCTATTGATAGACACTAATCTGGTCACTCATGCTTCTCTAAGCATTTTACTAGCATTCATAAAGTAAATGTCAGTGAAGCCTCCCCTCCACTGATCTGGGAGCACCTACACTGACAGGAGATGCAAGATCCATCAGTGAAATTCAAGTCAGTTGGCTGAGCTCTCCCACTTAGCTGCAGCTCTGAAACCCAGACTCCCAGTCACCTAATAAACATTAGTTTTTCATTATGGACAAATCCCATTTCAAACAAGAGCAATGTAAGATGTGAGAACAGATTTGCCTGCAGCACACATGCTGCAAGAGGGACCTCGTGGTCCCAGAGCAAGGTGGCTGAAGGGCTTTCACTGGAGGAGGGTTTGCCACCAAGGACATACCCAAGCTGCAGCACAGAGCATGGATAAGCCAGATACCAGCCCTTTTCCTCTCACTGCCAGTTCAAATGTCAATCGCATGTAGGCTCCTGATTTACAGCAAGTCATGCCATCACTCTTGTGAGCTGGAAGTGAGAATGCCTGCGTGAAGCCCCAGATGCCACCGCAGAGTGCAGGACACATGGTGTGAAAGTGTCTCAGTGAAGAAGTAGGGGTAGGTGTAGGGCAAGCGGCTGACACCATCGTCCCCTAACAAGGGGAGTTTGCACAAAGAGCAAACATGAGCACTTGGGCCAAGGTTAACAAAATACTGGTCAGAGATGAGCCACAGACACGGATTTCATCTCCAAGTCTTTTCCAAAGCTCAGGAGGATTTGGGCCTGGAGCTGTTGTTCAGCCTGTCAGAGACAGACAGTCTCATAGAGACACTGTGAGACACGTGCTGCTTGTGTTTCTGGAGCCTGATCCAAATACTTACATGAGCCCATGGCACTCCCAGCATCTTCCTCTTCTCCTCCCATTGTCCTGACATGTTCTCGTCAACTCACCTCAGTTAGTATCATATTTAGGGAAGCTTTGGAAGCACTTCTCAGCTTTGCCAGAAATTTATCTCCTTGTCCCAGTTTGTCCTGAAGATAGCCTAGACCATGTTTGTCTGGGCTATAGGAACCACCCTTAGCTAATCATTCCACTTCCTCACCCCAGCATTGAGATAAAAGAGAAAGGGAGAAATAAATGTTGTCAAGCCTCAGTTATGGGTGAGTACCAGAGGGAAGGTTTATTCCCCTGCTTCTAAACCCTTCTGGTGGTGCAGAGACATCCATCTGAGCTCCATCAGAGCTAGTATGTCACCACTTTGCTCCCTACCTCTGATACCACGTGAACTGAATTATGTGATTTCCAGGGCCATATCAAAAGTTATTGGCAAGATCTCACATGTGAATAAACCCTCTGAGACCCAGGAGTGTTAGGGAGCAAAAGGAAAAAACAGGTAAGACGCTCCTCACAGTCTTCCAGATCTGCTAAGACAGGTATTGATGATCATTGGAAGGCCTGCACAGCTCTGTGCAGGCACGTCTCCATTGTGTTCCCAGTGCATTCCAGAGCTACCTCAGTTTCTGTCAATGTCTGATTATCCCTCCCTTCCCTTCACAGCTAAAGGAAACATTGAAAATGCCAGCACTTATTTTTGTTTATTCTTTTTTTAACCATGTCTCCCTCTTAGCTGGTAAGTACTGCACAGCCTCTGTTCTGCCATGTACAGCAGTAGTGTGTGAATAATAAATAACAATGATATGCTTTCAGCCAGAAAATAAACCCCATATGTATCCTCAAGTATCTCTTTTCTCTTGAAGTATTCATGCAAACATTGGTTCCAGAGACTGTTATAATCCTGTTTACTTGTCAATGCTTGGAGTGAGCATGTAATTACAGTTCCACTGTAAGATACTTAACATGTAATTCAATGGCAAAGAGCTGTCATGTTATTATAGTCTTCTAAGGTTGGATTTATGCCCTGAAACCTAAATTAGTCCCAACAATTTCTGTTTAGAGGAGGATAATTTAATGCAAATATTATCAAGCACACCAAAGAGCAAATTTTACCAACACAAGAAAAAATGCAAGCAAGTAATTTTTTTAATTTTTCTTTTTAAGCTTTCCGTGCCACCACAGTTTCCTTGTATCTCCCCAGACAGGCAAAGGGTTTGTGTTTGAGTAGGGTGCAAAAGTGAAATCAAAAATGTCAGTAGCAATCAAAGAAACCTTGGGAATCAGTTCTGTCCTTGGAGACAGACACAAAACCTCTGAGACACATCTCTTTATGTGATACCCAGTGTACGATCTTGATATCAGTACTGAGCTAAAAGGACAAGGATGTTATAGGTGTACCTGGCCTTTGCTCACTCATTCATGCTGGTGTAGCTCTGTCTCTAGGATCTGTTGTTAAGCTACTGCCTGTCATACCATCATCATCAACTTCATTAATTGGGTCCTGCATTTAAAATAATCCATCCTCAGCACCACAACACTTCGCACTCCTACAGGCCTGTTCATTCAAGACTCTCAGAGGGCTTTACATGTCCCAACTGCTCAAGCAATACAATGTGCCCAAGAATTTGGTCAGAGGCACAACAGGGGGTAGCTGTGTTTGTCACACGCTTTCCTACAGCCATGGCCAAGGCTGCTCAAGGAACAGTGGAGAACTGCAGGTCCCAGCTGCATTACTATTTACATGCCCAGTCCCATGTTTTGTTGTGAGCCTCAGTTTCCCATTTGTAAAAGGAGCTTCAGGCTTTCAGCCTTTCCAAGAGCGAGGTGACATCAGCCATGGGACCCCTCAAGAGTAAGTGAGTTATCTGTGAACATGGAGACACCTGGTTCTCCTTCACCACCTTTCAGCAAGGTTGCCCTTCCCGAGCCATTCCCTGACTCCCGAAGCTCATTGCCCCCCCTTTCAGTACAAAAATAAGGCAGGCAGTTCTGTTACAAGGCGTAGAGACCACAGCAAGGCTGAGAGTCCATGGGAGTCATGGGAATGTGGGCAGAAATTCCCCAAAGCTCAGAGGAAGGAGAGGAATGCAGCCCAGGAGCACCTGGGACCTCTGGATGCTGCCAGCAAGCCCAGGTGTGCTCCACACCGGCAGGGGGACCATGGCTTGAGCTGGTGATGACAGCCCAGGGTCCCTGGTACATCAGCTCTTGGGGTCTCTCATGCATCTGCTGAAGGGTTTGAGATACGCCGGGGGCCGAGAGGATCTTTAAGCAGGTGGGCTGCTGGCTGTCCAGCACGACTGCCAGACTCCAGGCAAGCTGTAAGGGGGTGTAACCCCATGGAAATCATGCAGCCATGTGGATGAATGTGCAATATCCTCACCCATACAGGCACACGAACACATGGGGAGAGGGAAGAGGGGAGTGCACACGCTGGCTTGGATACATTTGCTGAAGCACAAGAAGACCCCAGAAGAGAGATGAGTGACCAGCAATGCGGAAGCCATCACCTGAGAGCCACCATATGCCCCTTTGAAATTGTCTGGCTGTTTAGCTCTCCTCTCAGCAACTCTCCACCCTCTTATTTAGGGAGAGCTCCTGCTTGTCCAGGTTCATACAGCAGTTACATTGTGCCATCTTCTGGTTAAAGGCTGTGGACTCCCTCTCCGGGAGCTCTGCTTCCCTCCAGCATGTAAGAAAAGCTTTTTTATTATGCCTTCAAGAAGTGAGATCTGGAGATACTGGGGCAACTCGGTTGTTGTGGTGTAACAGCATTACCTGCAGAAAGGAGCTCCAAGCCCAGGGCAGGGTTTGTGAGGATCACGGTAGAGGAGCTGCCAAACACAGCTCTGGTCTGCCAAGCCTGCTGTTCTTGCCTCCAGGAGAAATAATACTTCAGCATATCTTTTCAACGAGACATTGAGATACCCTTATAACCCATTTGGCCAGCTGTGCAGCTATGAACCACCTGTAGGTGACGAGCAAACCCGCAGGAAATAGAAAAAGAAAGTAGACTCAGCGGGGTCCTCAGAGACAAAACATGTTCATCTCTCTAGCAAGGAAGACCATAAATATCCATAAATGCATGAGGACACATGTTCAGAGACGCTGCCAATTACTCATCTGGATCATGAGTATGGGGAACTGGATGTTCCCAACCCACCCTTTGCTGCAGAAAAATGAAGACACAAAACTGCATAGGGATATGTGATTTTGGAAAGAGCTCTCTGTGGAGAACTAACTGGTCTGAATGTGCAAGCCTAGACTTGATGCAGAAGAATTAACTGACAAATCCTCTTGATTTTCAGCAGCACAGTTTATAATGTAAGTTTTAAAGCATAGCTCCTGAAAGTAATTTCCAGCACTGCCACATCATGCCCAACTCTGACCTCACTTGCACCAACACAGCTTGCTTGATTTCAACAGCAGCATTTCTCCACCTACCAGGATTATTTTGCAGAAGCAGGTGTGCAGGATGATGAGTTCAAAAGGAGCTAATTAGGCACATATTAGAGAGACAAATTAGAAACAACGACTTCACTAAATACTGGTTAAGCAAGCACAGCTTCAGGGAAGATATATGTCGAGGATTGTCATCAGCAGTACTAGTGTGAACTGCATGAATTAGGTGCACAGCAGTCCCCACCAAAAAGCTGGCATATAATGATGTTGCTACAGGAAACAGTATGAAAGGATGAAATCATCTCCTCCTCCAAGAAAGGGAAATAGCCACTACATTTCAGACACCACAGAGCATGGGACCTGACAGACCTGTGGCTGCAAGTGTAGCAATATTTAATTATTTCGCTGTAATGAGCTCTGAAAACGAGTTTAGCCTCAAAATGTCTTTTTATAGTGTTCTGAAATTTCAAGTGGATCAGGATGGTTCTGAAAGCAGTCTGGTGATGCTACACACTGGTATCAGCCAGTGCCAAGGTACCCTTTCATTCTTAGCTTAACTAAAGCAGAAGCAGAGACAAAGAATTTTACAAGATTTACATGACTTCAGCCTAGTCTACCCGCTTATAATCTGCCTACAATTCCTAATGTTTCCTTGCACAAGTCTGTCATCAGGAGGAGATGCTTTTGCTTCCTGCAAGCACACCAAATATCAGTCCCCCTTATGTATCAGCTTTTAAACCTTGCAGCATTTTTCTTTTGATCCTCTCTGTGCCTACATTTAGATTTTACAGGCTAAGACTGATTCAAGTATTCATTATGGAGTCTTTAAGGGCTGTGGCTTCTGCAAGCAGCAATCTGAACTTGTATTTATTTTGTTATTTACTACAACTTTCAAACTTCCTTTGAACTCATTTTTTTTCCCTGGATCTGCTTATGGGTTGCTGTCCATTCACTGCTGCCACAGTTTTCCTCCTCTCCACTGCAGTTTGGCTCTGTCCTCCTCCACTATTGGCATCACAAGCTGAAAGTTAAATTGAGGTTTTCTGCCAGGTCCTCAGTGCTTGATGAACACACCCACCCTCGGTGCATTTTACAGGATCCCATGGCCCATGGCCTCACTCTCCCTTCCTAGAGGACTACCCCATTTCATCCCATCTCAATTCTCTGATCTGATTGCGACTGGAGTTTTTGACCCATCTCTCCCCTTGCCCTTTTGCTGCTTATTACCTGCAGCACTCCAGATTTTCACCACAGGGGAGTTCGTGCCACCACCTCACATCCCTAGTGAGTCCCCCTTCACCATCCCCTGCTCTCAACATTGCCGTGTCTGGAGGACCTGGCAGCTGGCTCTCGCTGGAAGCATCGCAGATGGTGCCCACAGCCCTTGAATCTCCTGATACTCTCTGGGACCAAGAGAAGGAGAGAGTCCCCAGACGACCGGGAACTGGCCTGGTCTTGAAGACATGAAATAAGAGTCACCTCCACTACTGACCTCCTTGGCACCCTGCAGTGCCTTGGGGAGCTCACCAACTGCAACAGCTTCTGCTCTGGATAATATATAGTCTGAGCAAGAGTATTTTTAACACTTAGTATTTTTATCTGGTTTCTAGCACAGTGCGATATCAAATGCCCTGCTGAATCCCAAATACATCATGACTGCACTAGATTCACTGCATCTACTAAATCAGGAAGGCAATTGTATATTTTTTGGCATGACCTGTTTCTAAAGTGCCCGTGTTGTCTGCTGGCCATTGGATAATTTGCTGCCAAATGTTCTTGCACAAACTCCTTCAACAGACTGTGAAGTCTGGACCCTAAAACACAACAAGCTAGTAACACAGGAGATACCAAGACCTGATTTCATGATCTTCCTAAAGACAGGTACCATATTCGTTTGCTATCAGTCTTCAGATGTCTCTGACCTGGAGGTTCATTGACTTAATTTTTTCTGGCATTTTTTTTTTCTCACTAGATGCCTGATCCTTTCATGTCATCCAATTCCCACTGACACCAGACAGAATTTCAGCTGATCCAGGGCTAGAGGACACAGCTCTGGCTTTTTTCAGCTCCCCTGGGTGCATTACATCTGTTGATTTATGTGAGAAATAGTTACTTTGCCTTGGTGGAGAAACAAAAACACCCAAGTGTGAAAAGAAAAGGCAACCAAAGGCACAATGGTCATGTCATTCCTGAAATGTTCGTCTCACTTCAGAAACAACATGCTGTGCTCAGACCAAGTGATAAGTGGGGACAGAGATTAAGCCAAAATAAACCTCCTTATCTTAAAAAAATTCAGCTTCCTAAAGCCAACCTGGATCTGATCTGTGTGAACAACAAGAGAAAGTGCAAGAAAGCTGAGATATTTCTTAAAATAATATTACTATAGGACCAAACAAAATGTAAACTCTGCTCGTGGGACAAAAGCTATTTGCAATTAGCACTGACATGATGCCCATGAGAGGTCAGATGGAGAGCAGGGCACTAACCCTTCTATGTCTTGCACATTTAATTTACAAACATAGGCAATGATCCTGTTGGGAGATACCTTGGCTGGACATCAGACACCAAGTGGTTCTCATTGTCTGTGAACTTCCCTTTAAAAGCAACAGGACTCCTCCCAGCACATAAGGTTAGAGGCCTTTGGTTAAAAACTCTGTATCGGACTTATTTCACCAACTCCACTGAGGCAAAAAGGATGCTTCTTAGTGTGTGGCATTGGTTAAGGGGCTTCATTACAAACCCTGGCCCTGTGAAAAAAATCCTTGGGTAACTTTCCCCAGCAAATTTACCTTCCTCTTTTAATCGCATTCCTTGAGGTTTACTTAAAATTTAAAAACATAACTCCTTGATGTTAGGACATCAAGTCAAACCCTCAGGTGCTGTAAACAGGTATAACACAGAAAACCACATATTAGGCTCAATAAGGTCACTGAGCGTATGGCAAGGGAGATGTCCCATGCCATGCCTTGAACTCATTCCTCCTTAGTCGCCTGATCCAACACCATAGGTTTCGACCAGGGGGCTTTGTCTTCACTGCACAGTGAAAACCCCTCCAGTATCAGACACAAATGCATCTGCCCCAACCCTCTACCCACCTACAGCACACAGATCAGCCCTGGGCTGGGACATCCCCTCCCTGCTCCTGCCTTGCTGAGAATTGTCACTTAAGATCTGCTTTGCTTGCCTGTTGTGCAGATTTCTTTCCTTTATGCATAAAATATGAATGTCAGGGGGAACACACATACATATTTTTAGATGCTCATACACCAACCTATGTGTACAGGATACATCTTTGTCTTTTAGTTAATATAACCTAATAATAAAAAAAGGGAAGTAAGAGATGTCATGTCATGAGACCTCTAGGTTCTCTGTGACTTCTACACCTGAAAAGCCATCCAGTTGCCACCATGAGTCACCGCCCTTCAGCCAACCTGACTTTTGTTTTTCAGGTTAGCAACACACTGGTCCACTCCAGGGTTTTTCCTAATGAATGTGCTGTAAACAGAAATGTCTGGTTAGTGGTTCACACAGACCCCGAAGCACTTTTAGGGTGACATTATCACACAACCCCACGGGAGGGCTATGCCAGATGTGAGGCCCCCAGCTGGCCCACCACCCTCTTCCACTCCAAGTTCACAGCAGCGTGAGCTCCAACTGAGCGATGCTGCAGGGGCACCACAACACATCTGAAGGAAACTGATTGTTTGACAAAGGTTATTGTCCACGTGGCACTGGCAGTGGGCAAGCTGACACCTCCAGATGGTAAACGTAGGGCTATGGATGTCCAGAAGGTGATAACAGTCCAGTGCAATCCCACAGGAGCCAAGTCCATCCCTGAGCTCAGACCAGGAAAAGTCTGTGAATTTGCCAAGTATTTCACAGAGAGAGAAGAAGATCTGCTGGGACACTGTTTCCCAGCAGGGCAGAGGAGAAAGGACACTTCAGGTGTTCCCACTAAAGCCCATGTCCAACTGGTATGGGTGCTGGAAGAAGTCCAGCTCCACCATCAAACCATCCACGAAGAGAAGACACTAATGAAGCAGAGGACCCCCTGGGAAAGACTATTTGTCCTTTTTTGCCTTGTGGAGAATCTCTCAACACAGTTTTAATCATATGACACACTCAGCAGTAATGTGAACTGAATTGTTGTTCCTCAGGGGTCTGTCTGCCAAGAAAACTGAGGAATGACTCATGTCGTGGCATTCAGAGTGAGGGGAGGGAAGGATCCAGAGGTGACTAATGATTCAAAAGCACAGAGGTTTAATTCCAAGGGAGGACAGGCCAGTCCTACACACGATGCAGGAAAATGCCTTGCAGCACATTGGGATGATGTAGCAGAGCAGTGGGTATGTGAATGGTGAAGTGTTTCCCTCTCCTAAGGCAGAGACAGCATTGCCATGAAGAGGCAAGTGATACACATCTAATCCACCACAAACTGGGAGATCAGAGGATATGGCTGGTTCAAAGCTGAACCAGATCATTAGAAAATAGATGAGGACTGTTTGGTGGCAACCTGAAGTGGAGATCAGAAGTTTCTCCTGAATTCCTTCCTAAATCACAGGAAAGACTCAGTGGGAACATTCAAGAAAAGGGCCAAGATGGTCTTTTCTCAGTAAGAGGAGGAAAATATGTTAGATCCATGTCATTTTCACTCCACTGTGACCTATGCAACCAATATCCATGTTAGAGAGAACCAGATCTGCCCAAGTGATATTTTCGGGATATGCATTCAATGAGCCCCTGAAATCAGGCTGGAGAAGGGAGAGAATATATCCTCTTTGTTTCCAGAAATCCTTGCTTTGCATCCACCACTTTACTCATAACAACCCTCTCATTTAGAGAGCCCAAGTGGCCCGTCTTTTGTGCTTCTTGCTGCTTTAACAAATCACATGTAAGAAAGCTGTTCCTTCTTTCCCATCCACTGTCCAAAGGGGGGAGTCAAGCAGGGGGAGATGGAAAACTCTTATAAAATCACTGGCTCCTTGTTACATCTCTGCTCCTCTGCTTTCTTGCATATCTTTGTTCATAAAAATCCCTCCCTGCTACACATACCAGCCTCCTCCAACCCAGGCTGGGCATCTCACAGGAGGCAACAGCACCTTGGGGGCCAGGAAGGGCCACGTCAATTTTACAGAAAAATGGGCAAGTTCTGGAGAAATAATAGAATACATGGCTGTGCTTATCTGACACTTGACACTGCCAAAAGGAGCTTGGAGTGGGAAGTCAGCCCCCACCCCTACACTTGCTGCCAGCACCAAAGTGTGCCCAGCTGCTAAAATGGAGAGAGCCCACCAGCCATGGGGCACTGGGCCAGGCTGCAGATCCCTTGTTGCTGGTGAGCATCAGGAAAAGCAAGAGGGGGCAGGTTGCCCGACAGTCCCAGGGCTGAGCGGCAGCCAAGCACAGCCCCATCTGGGCACGGGGCTGGTGTGGAGAGGTTGGGCTGGCTCCTGGAGTCACTAAAGCAGGGATGGGGTTTGCATTTGGCAGGAGGTGGAGGGGCTGCTGCGCCGTGGCGTCGTGGCCCAGCTGCTGAGACGATGTCTGGACCCAGGCACTGATTAGAAGTTATCCCAGACAGAGCAGGGTGAGGGCAAGGGGGGAGAGTGAGTGATGGATTAACCCGTTTTGAGTCACACTCTCTATAAAGAGCAGGTTACTTTCTGCTCCAACACTGAGTTATGCTAACAGGCATTGCTGAGACGGGGCCCGGGTGAGATTTATTTATCTTGAATCCCTTTAAACATTTCAACACCCTGTGGCTGTGCACCCAGCGAGCCTGTGAAACCACATGCCTCACAGTTCCTACAGTTCCTGCCCTCTCTCTGCTATTCTCTCCTGGTTGTTTCACTCCCTCTGCGCTTCAAGCCAGATTGCTTGTGAAAAAAACAAAGGCACAGGAGGCACGCACTTGGCTTTCCCCTATGCCCATCTGGTAGGGCCTGGTCCTGCCTGGGGATGGTGGGACCTCTCATCAGCACACAATCAGTGCTAGAAGACCCCATGGCCTCTTCTTTTCTTTATGGTCCAAGGCAATATGGATACTGGGGAGCAGCACAGCATGGGTCACTTCTTTGAATTCACGTTAACATTGGAGTGCCTCGTGCCTCATATGAGATGTGTTTTGGGAAGAGCTCCTACATCTGCAATCCATCACCCAAAGTTCCAGCAGAGAAGCTGAGGTGATACAGCCCATTTGTTAACTTTGCTGTCCCGCTGAGTAATGAAATGCATGGGATTGGTTTATGGGCTAACACTGAATGGCACAGGAGCCCCAGCACCCTTGTTTCAGTCCAGCACCTTTGTTTGGAGGACGCACTGAAAACATCTGGACTCCCTGTAGGAACAGAGAGCTGTTGGTTATGCATAAGGTGCCCTGCTCATTTCAGGAGGGTTGCAAAAATGGAAAAGGACAGCAGTTTATCCCAGATTTCTTTGCAAAGTTAACAGCCAAAGCGCACAAATTTGCCCTACTGTTGCACTACTGAATGAATTCTTGCTGTCAAACCTGAGTTGAAGGGCTTGCGGCTCAGCCTTACTATTCTAAGCTGCCCTCTATTCAAAAAATGTCTTCCACCCACCTCCAAAAACATGACAGTCACCACACATCAAGGCAAGAATTCCTTGTCAACACAGGTGGACATTTCAGGCTCCTTCCTCCCAAGCATCCTCAGTACCTTCACTGTGTGGCAGACTCTTTTGCCACACCAGCTGGTGAATTCTGTGCTTTTCTATCTTGCTGTTTCTACCATTTCAACATTCTAACACCATTTAGAACAATTTCTTCCAAAGATCTCAAAGTGCTTTATGAGGTTAAGTTAATTAAGCCACTGAAGTATTATTACATCTCTCTTACAGAAGAGAAAGCCAAGCAAAGATGTTAAATGACTTGCCAAACATAATATGAGTCAGTAGCTAAGTTGGGAAAAGAACCCAGGAGTCCTGACTCTTAACCCATGGCTGTAAACCATTTTTCTCTATAAAATAGAAATGAAGCAAGCAGAAGGGTGGCAGCACAGCTTTTCCTTTTACTTCAGCTGCCTTAAAATTAAGACAGCAAGAAAAATATTGGTTCTTAATCTCGAAATTTGGCACATTTGTTTCAAATGGACTGTGTGGATATTTTGAGGGGCTTGCTGTCTTTTGAAGTTCTCACATCGTGGTCATATTTGAAGAAGCTATTGTATGGGCTTCTTGTTGTGTTATCTGGGGAGTCAGAGAAGATCACTGAAACTTCACTTCAAAACAATCTGACAAATTTATGACATATTCCTGCTAACAAAACGCATAAACCCCACCAGAACAGGGTACCCTTTGTTTTCCCTTTTACCAAAGAAGCAAAAATGGGAATACAAAGGTGAATTCTCTTGCAAATAAGGACTCCTCTTCCTCCAGCCCAGCACAGGATCTGCAAGAGGAACTGCTCCAAGCCTAAAGATAAACACAGCGATAGCAAGGGCATTTCCACAAGGAGGCCAAGGAATTTGAAAGAGGAAGGAGCAACTGGGACCCCAATGAGCCATTTGCCTGTATCCTGCTGTCCAGAAGTTTTATAAATTATGGGAGAAAAAATGCTGTGCATAACTGAAAGCTGCCCCCAGGCACCAATAATTTGTCTGACCTGCGTTTAGGCGGCCAATCCGCTCAGCTCTAACCAGCCTTGGCAGCCTCGCGCCGGCCGTATTTTTACATGGATGAACTGTTCTTCGACAATTTCCTCCAGTGTGCTCGCGGCACAAACAGGCTTTTCTTTGCAAGCAGGTATACGTGTGTGCCTTCTTTTTCCAGTTATTTCTTTTCTCACGCACGTGATTCATGCGGCCATTTGAGAAGAAAAAACACCCTGCCCCCGCTCTCTTTCCTACTGACGGTGTTGCTACGAGCCCTGCTGCAGTTTTATTGACAGGGATGGAGGTCTGCTTAGGTTTGGACTCCCTTGTTTAAGGAGGCAACAGCATCACCTTTTTCTTCCATTTCTCCAAATCCTATTTCTCTCTTTCCCTAACATTTACCTGCAGTATCATGTTTTATTATTCAAGTAATAGTACAATCATAGCGAGAGGCAGAATTTACAGTTGCGAAATAACCATTGCTTTCCAGGGTAATTTTGAGGCAGAATTGGACATCCAGAAGAAATCACTGTGAAGAAGGGGAGAAAAAAGCTGTGCCACCACCTCTTTAAATACAGGGCTCCCATCCTATGAGTTTGCTCATCATGGCCAAACCTTTAGCCCCTTGGTGCTATGGGATTGAAGATGTGGTGAGAAAAGCAATAAAGAAAGCAAGCAGGAGACAAGGGCACTGTCAGATGTACAAATATACATACATATATATATATTTGTTCTTTCTGTGAAGGAATTCGTCATATGCCCCATGACCTCAGGGTGTAAGTGCAGGATTTAGGGCCTTGTAGGAATGTGCCCTCGTTCTTTATTTAACACCGAGTAGGATTGTGCCTGTATGAATTCAACACATCCAGTGGTTTCCCGCAGACATTTTGATGATGGATTGCTGGCATCACTTGTTTTCTTTTGAAGGCAATTCATTTATCAGAGACAATTACTCAACTGATAAGTTCAGTGTGTTCAGCTGTTCGTGGCTACACAGCAGCTACGAGCCAATAAATATGAGCTGCAATTAGCTTGATTAATGATTTCAGATCACTAAACTGCAGCTTTGTTTAAGATAAGGCTCTAATAAGCTTTTCTGCTGAATCTGGCAAGTTTACCAGCATTGGTGACACTACCTTCATTGTCAGAGGCCCAAGCCCAGCAGCTCCTTCAGTCTGACTTTGTGATAAAGTCCCAGTCCTCAAGACCCCTGAAGAGCTCAGCAGGTGTTTGGAGGGTGGAGTACAGCGAACGGGAACCCCCTCCCATCTGCCACATTGAAGCGTGCTAAGGAAATTGTTTCCAAATGTCCCTTAATTTAGAAGTTTACTCCCGACTCCAGCCCCCCATCCAGCCTCCTGTTTTACTCCTCTGGGCTGCTGACCTCCACCTCTTCTGCCATCCTTCAGCCATCGTGCAAACCCTGATGGTGAGCCAGCATCCTGGAGCATAGAGCAAGGGAAGAGAAAGGCAAGCAATAGAGAGCAGGTTCTAGGAGGACCACGTTTGCTTTAACATGTTGGCTGTCACCAACAGTGGGAGCACTCGCAGAGCACAGAGTGCTGACAGCAATCCCTTCAGATCAGTGGCATTTGCCTTTCATTCATTTTCAGTGTGTAAAGAACGAGCGTGAATGCACGTGTGCATATGCGTGTACCTACAAGCTCTTCCCTTGCTGCCCTCTGCTAAAGGAATCAACGCCACTGATTTTTGTGCCACAAGCCCAGACTGGTCAGGACTGTGCTCGTAGAGCAGCAGTTTTGGAGTTACAGCCCTTGCTAAGCTCCAAGCCACGAAATGAGCTGGGGTTCACCCCACTGTATCCAGCGTGTTTTACACAGACTCAGTCCCACCTCTCACTCCTCCCAGCAAAGCATTTCCAGGCTGAAGAACATCTGGGCAGAGACCTCTGGAGATTTGATTTCAGTGGTCTGGGAAACGATGCGATTGTCATTTTGCTTTGGATGGACTTCAGGTGAAATTCAAACCATTGCTATCAGATGTTCCTGTTATAACACAGGCACCTGCCTCCACCAGCACACTCAGAGGCTCTGAGTGGGGTGTCCTCCCTGAAGTCGGGGGAGAGAAACAGACAATTTGGTGCTAGTAAGAATCTGCTGTTTCTGAGCTCAAGGTAACACCATGCACAGGGGTATGGCTGCAGTCCCAGTCCTTTCTCGAGTTTAGGTACTAAATTATCCCTGAAGCTATTTCGTCCCAAGCTGAGGCGCACGTCTCCTTCCAAGGAAGAAATGTTGGGAGAAGGCATCTACCACTAGGACAAGGGTCCTGCAGCTGTGGCATTTGCTTGTGCAGTGCAAGATTTTGGGCTCAGTTCCTGCATCAGGATGGGGAAAAACAATGCAACAACTGCTGCATTTCACCTCCACATCTTCAAACTGTGTCTCTACATGGGCACAAGGAGCAGGAAGGAGAGCCATGGAGCGTGAACACAGCCAGGAGGAGGAGAAGTCTTTCTGGTTTGCTCCACCTTCAGGGCCCTTCATGCTTTTTACATGACACTTCAGAGGAAAATATGCTGCAGCTGGTAATGTTATGCCCCTCTCGTTTCTTGAGAATACATTTAAAACATGGCATAAATATTTGGAAATCAATACATTTCCCTGGAAAGTTTCCTCACAAAGGACAAGTAGCAGGTATGTTTTATTAGCTTAATTGGAATTGTTTTCTTCCATACCAGTAATCCAGTAATCTATTTGTCAGCCCCAGCCAAGCACTGAATTCTTTGCCCAGATGTCCCCAGGGACTCAATAAAGGAAAAAACCAAAACAAACCCACCCCAAACTGTAGGGACACGGGCTGTGTACTCAGGTACTTGGATGTGCTCATTTTGCAAACAAGCCTGAGGCCAGGAAGGCTCTAATGAACCCTTCAGGAGAAATCTTTGTCCTGAGCCATCCACTCATCTGCTGGTCTGAAGGACTGAGCAAGGATGACAGGAAAAGAGGGGACCAGGAAAGGAGGAATTGTTGATCCAGAGGTTTGATACAGCCCATCTTCTCACCTTTGTTTTAGAGAAAAGGGAGATTTTGGTGTAATTTTTTGTAACCTGTGGCTGTTTGATTACACTATGAAAAGGAAATATGCCCATCAGAAACTTCACCTAGAGTTCTGGGAGTGGTTCAGATGAAATCTCATGGTTGGTCAGACCTCTGGCTTTCCCTTGCTGGACAGATTTATCTACTGAATCTAAACTGGAAACCAACTGTATTCCAATAAAAACCTGATGATGTGATTAAAACTGTAGAACTGCCATGAGAATGCCCCAAAAGTGGGACAAGAAATCCTGTACAGTTTTGAGGACCATAAAGCCTTAACACAGAAATTAAACCCATTTCATCCACTTCTCAAGGCTGCTTATCTATTGATTTCAAAATTGCCCACCTTTCTTTGGGGTGATGCTGGCACATTGATACCCCAAAGAACCCAGAAGCATACTTAGAGTTAGAAAAGGGATATTTATATTTTCCACAGACCTCAAAAAGACAGTCCGTGTCTCACTGGGTTCCTATGGATTCAAGACTTGGAATTAATTTGCTAAAACCTCACATTCTTCTACAGCAAACCATCAGCAAACTGCTTGGAGCCAGTCAAATCGTAAAAGGAACTACCAAGAGAAAACAAGGTGAAGACCATGTATACTTTTAGCTCCCACAGAAAACCTACTGGTCCTATGCTGTAGCAGAGACCAAATCCAATATTACTACAGTATCACAGGGAAAAATGGCAAAGGAACACAGGTTACATTGAAGACTGGTATAAAAACATGAGAACAATGTTATCATGACACCAGTTTTACAGGGTCCTACACTGGTGACATTTTTGGGGAATTATTTCTAACATCCACTGTGACAAATGTGCTCAGAAAGTGGCCAAGAGGTGAATGAAGTCAAATCAATTTGAGACACACAGAGCCCAAATCCTGGGCTTGGCTACACCAGAGTAATTTCCAGCTGATCAGCATTGCTCTTCCTGGCTTCAGACATGCAAAGCTAAAGGTGGTCCCTTCAGCTGCACACAGAAAACATCTGAAGCAGCAGGAAGATGGACCAAGTGGGAGGATGAGATGGAAAGAGAAGGAAGGCTTCATTGAGATGAGAGACAGGAGCAGCAACAGTCAGGAGAAGACAATTTCTGAACCAATTTCTGCAGCCTGGTTTCTAGAAAAACATAGTTTTGGCCCATGTTTTATACTCCATCCCTTGCCAGCCCAGCTGGGATTTTAGCAGGATGATGACAACAATCCCCTGTGAAAAGAGAGTCATGCCAACACGTACCTCACTGTCTGGAGCATAGTCAGGATTCAGGGGAAATAGCAAAGGTGGCATGATGAGGTACCAAATCAAGTCATTGAAGAGGTCTCAGCCTAAGGTGGAGAAGCAGAAAGCTGTGGCCAGAGTCATGCTCCCAATGCAACCAACTCCAGTGGCAGAGAGAATGGTTTGGTTCAGCACAGAGGGAAAAATGCAGTAACAAGAGCAGGGAATACTCAGCTGCCCATGGGCTGCACCACACGGAGAGAAAAGTCAGCAGACTAGACAGGGAAAGGAAAAATCCACCAGTATGAAAAGCCCTGTTGGAAACTCTCCCTGATGAATGCTATCCTGAAGGAAAGGTTGAAGTGTTGCTCAGGGAGTGATGAGGCTTTCCATTTTGACCTAGACTCAGGGAGAGTCCAGACCCACAGGAATGTGGGGCTAGCCTGTGATTTGGGTTTCAAGAACAGAGAATGACAGCTTCAGTCCAGTACTTGGAAGATTCATCACCAGAACCATAAGCTAAGAACAAAATAAGTTTTACCAACTGTGTCAAATGAAAAAGTCTTTCCCAATCACCTTGCTCCATAAAGAAGGCACCGAGCCTCAAAGCCCATATAGTTTCTTTTCAGCAATTTGGTTTTTTTGGGAAAGCTGAAAATAATTGTGTCTTTAACCGAACATTTACTTTTAGTCAAGGCCCCATTTTCCCTTGCTAAAAAAAAGTAGCTTGAAAAACTTTTGCTAAATATTAGACTCAGTCTTGTGACTAAGGAGTGAACAGACCAACATGGTTTAATTTTAGTCCAGTTCACAACCTTACATTTCTCTCCAGTCAGTGTAGGGCAGGATCAGAAAGCAGAGGGTGAAGGATTTCCCTTACTTCTACCCTTATTCCCTCTTAAAGTGACTGGTCTTTTATCTTTCCCAGGCACTTTATTCACACCAGTTTAAAATAATAACATAAACCTAGTGATTACACCAGCAAAATATCCCCTGGGTACAGGAGGCTGTTGAAACAGCACTGAAAGTTTCTGAGTCTGCAAATGACAAGATCTTCCAGAACACTGGAGGGGTGGTGCAAAGGGGTTAAAGAGACAAAATTGCCCCATTCTCATGTGGAGGGACAGATCCTGGCCATCCTGTCACCACCAGCTGGATCACAGTTGTAATCAAGCAATGCCTTTTGTGAAGGGAGCTGGGACTATAGACAGTCCCAATTATTATAGAGTCATAGAATGGTTTGGGTTGGAAGGGACCTTAAAGAGCATCTAGTTCCAGCCTCCCACTAGGCCAGGTTGCTCCAAGCCCCATCCAATCTGTCCTTGAACACTGCTAGGGATAGGGCATCCACCGCTTCTCTGGGTAACCTGGTCCAGTGCCTCACTACTGTCTGAGTAAAGAATTTCTTCCTAGCATCTAACCTAAACCTTTCCTCTTTCAGTTAAAAGCCACTGCCCCTTGTCTATCACTATCTGCCCATGTAAAAAAGTCGTCCTCCCCCTTTTTTCTAAAACCTATTTAAGTACTGAAAGATCTCAATGAAGTCTCCCTGGATCCTTCTCTTCTCCAGGCTGAACAACCCCAGCATTCTCAGCCTGTCTCCATAGCAGAGGTGCTATGGAGCATCTGAGCATCTTCATGTCCCCCCTCTGGACTCGCTCCAATGAGTCCACATCCTTGTTATGTTGGGCACCTCAGTACTCTAGGTGGGATCTCACAAGGAAAAAATGGGAAGAATCACCCCCTGGACCTGCTGGTCACACTTCTTTGGACACAGCCCAGGATGCACTTGGCTTTCTGGGCTGCATGTTAACAACCCACAGGGAAGTGCACAACAGGGGGATAACAAATGGCCACAAGTATTTTTTACCAAGCAATCAAGAGGAGGGGTAGGAGCCTCCCAACCCTTATGCTGGGCAGGGGGAGTGTGTTTAATCTATCCAGTCCCCTCTGCTGACCCCGGATCATCTCCTCCTTCAACAGCTGCAGCTGTGGGGGATGGCAGAGCACAGAGACACACAGCTGTCCCTTGCTGATTGCCACACATCCCTGTCAAGGCTTGCTGGATCCAGCTCTGAGACCAGCTCCCCAAGCCTCTCCTCAAACCTCAGTCCTTGTGAGCTGTTCAAGACAAACTGCAAATGTTCTTTTTTTGTTGCCTCAACCACATCAGTTTGGAGAAAAAAAAAGATGCAGCTGCTCCTTGCAAACTTTGCCCATTTTATGGCTTTCAACTGGCAAAGCCACGGTGTGATGGTGGAAATACACAGCATTTCCAAGGTATATTTTGTATTTTAGGTATTGTACATAAACATGTTTCTCCTTGACCAGCACACCAGATGAGATGGTTCCAGCACATGCTGCTCTTGATCTGTATCCCCAGCATGTGAACAGGAATGATAGTGTTTGCAGAATTCAGCTGTCATGAAGCTCTTAGAGCAGTGTTAAATCTCCACTCCAAGGTTTACAGTCCTGTCTGAGGGAAAAGGTTTGGGTTGTCTGCATCAGTCTTTTAGCATCTGGGGGAAAGGGGATTGTTTCTGCCAATTAGCTGAAGGGGATTTCAGAACACGAGGACTCTCACGGCAGTGAATTGTCACTTCTCACAGGGAGGGCTTTTTCCATGGCAAGATTTGCACCGTTGGAATCTGAACAGAATAAACCTACAGACTGACCAAACACAAATGAGCCTTTTAAAAGGTCTGTGTCAGATTTGTTAACACTGGTCCACAAAGACCTGGCTGCAGTCGTGAGGACAAAGGCTTCAAAAGAAGACTCATCCTCAAACTGGGTTGGATTCACCAATACAAAGGGGACCAGAACAAGGGTACTAACTGCATTTCTCCTTTATTTTCTGTCCTATTTAATTTGACCCTACCCATAGCACAGTTTCCTGGCCTGGCTCTATATAAATGACAACTTTATAAAGTTGAACTGGTCTTTTTCTAACATGGAATTTTGGAGGGTTTTTTGGACACAAAAAGTTCAGTATTAGACATAATCACTTTTTGGCATGCCATATAAATATGCATTTTGTTAGATTGATTGGGTCTGTGTAAAGGCCTAAAAGGAATAAAGTTCTGCTATTCACCATTGTCAAAGCAATACCCCAGACTCCTAATCAAATCTGCTGCTGCAAAGGTAGGAAAAAAATAATAACCCTGCTATAATTACCTTGCCTGGAGCCACTGCTCTGACACCACAAACAGAGTTTTTCTGTGCTGTGTAGGGACTCAACTGATACATTTTTTCTTAATTCATAATCACTTTCTCGATGGCACAGCATTTTCTCCCAAGGGACATCAGAAGGTGCTCAGGTTACAGAGGGTTAGATCTCAATGCTGTTAGAGAAAAAGCACAACTATGTCATTGTACACCAGCTAAAGGCAGTCCACAAACTGCCCAAAATTGCAGCCACTTCCATATTAATGGTCCTCATAGCAAACTTAAACCATCTCATGTTCGGACCACTGAATTTGGAAAAAAATCGGTATCATCACTGTTCAGCTACTTTATACTGTTATCAGTAACAGACCTGTTCATGCAGTCAGTTCTATCCTGAAGAATTCAATGATGATGCTTTGAGATCTGGGCAGGAGTTTTGACTAGATGATCTAGTTGGAGGGTTGGAACTAGATCATCTTTAAGGTCCCTTCCAACCCAAACCATTCTCTGATGCTATCTCCAGAGATCCCCTCTCCTAGCCCCTGTTTCTCAATGGCTTTGTGGGTCTGTTCTTTCCTTTACCACCAGTAGGACTTCAGCCTTTCATTTATAGATAAAAAAATCTGCCTGGAAGGGATCACTGGACTCGGGGAAAAAAAACCAACAAACCACAAACCATTTTCATACTACTGTTTACATGTTTTGGAGTATCAAAAGAAATAAAACTACTAATTGTCATAATTGCACAGACTCTTGATTTATACACTGTTTTGGCCAAAGGTGTACATATTCGTAAGGTCTCATGCAGACAGCATGCAGACAGCCTGGAGCATTTCAAGGAAAAGTAAGCATTGAGAAACAAGATTTTTTTCAAAGATTAGTGATGTCAAGGCTTCCATTTGCATTTTTATGGAGTAACAGAGTCTAATTTTATCTTTGTACATAACACAACACTTGGGGTCAAGAGACCAATGTCTGGAGGATCTATTATGAATTTCTGGTTTTGAAGACCATGGCAATAAACATATGCCTGACTTGCCAGGCTGCTCCATTCTTTCCCCATTCTCCAAGAGACATAAAGAGTTTCTTAATTAGATTATTAATTACTGAACCACCAGACCAGCCTCACAGCAAACTGCATAAAACCAGCTTTACCAGTTGCATCAACAGCACTGTCACTTCCAGGAAGAATACAGGAAAGCATATTTTGCACCTGACCCTGCTGAATAGCAACAGTCAACTGTTTTACCTTACCTTTCTAACTCTTCCTTTCAAACAAAAGCTGGTTCCTTGTATTTCTGATCAGCCTCATATATGTTGTCCCCATTTCACACCAAAAATCTTCTGTGATTCTGTGATGTCATTTAAGATCAAGGGAGCAACAAAGCAACGTGCCCATGAGCAACAGCTTTCCTAAGCCCTGGGCCTGCAGCCCTGTCCAAAAGAAAAATTGAAATCAGAAACAAATATTTTGGAGGGCTTTCATAGGAGTATGTCTCTAAAAAAGTTCCCATTCACCAAAGCCACTCTTTGTCTACAGGATGTGGAAGCAGGAGAGGATATACAGGTAGGTATTAGCACGGCTGGATATCTTCCCCAAGCTGTCACAAAACTTCCCAAAACAACTTTGTGTTCCTGTTAAGGCAGGGTATTTCCAAAATACTGATACCCCCTGTCATGGAGGGATATGGGGTAAGTCCAGTTTTGATTTTAATCTCAGCTAAAGTACTACTGAAGCTTTTCATCAGAGAAAAATACTTATTAAACTGATTAAAATCACTTCTTATTGCTAACAGGAGGTAAAGGGCAGGGAGGAAATGATGGCCCTCATTGCTCCAGTGCAGCCCTCATGCTGTTGGCTTGGATACTTGCAGAGAAGCTGAAATTATCCTTAGAAGCCCTGGCCTCCTCTGCAGTTCAGTTATTGGGACCTGGAGGAGGAAAGGAACGTGGATGAATGACCATGAAACTTATCACACAAGCAGAACTCAGTGTTCCTGCCCATTTCCAAAGGGGTGAGGGGAGCCAGCCAGGAAACAGAGCAAAACTTAAAAAACACACAACCAAATTCGATTAACTGAAGAGGAGAAAGAACGGCAAGTTAGTCTCACTTTGAGGGTTTTATACCAATGCACAAAACCATGTTTGTATTTAGGCTTCCAAGCCTAAACTAGTTGTGGGAAGGAAGAGGGGGCTCTTTTCATCAAAAAAAAAAAAAAATTATTGAAGCTTTATTTTAAAGAAGACCTAGTATTCTTCAAAACATAGTTCTGATAGTGTAGTCTCCAGGTAGAGAGGAGATCACATCTTATTGGCATGATGGGGATGGAGGGATGAAAGGAATCAACATACACAGAACCTAGCAAGAACACATTGGCAGAGGAAAGGGTCTGTAATACCCATGGATGAGCTTTTCAGACACTTTAGCACCAAAGCAAGATGAACTTGTGCACCCATGTGCACCAGACAGTGAAGAGCCATCAAATCATCCCTGCTAGTATCCAGGCTACTGAGATGCCCTTGGTCACTGGTAAATGGGTGTTCATTGGGTGATTCACATTATCTCTTAGATTAGCAAGGTGGTAAGGCCACAGTCTACACTTATTCTTTGGGTTATCAGGGGGGCACAGCCAAAAAGCACCAGCCCTCTAAGTGTTTCCTACACTTGTGAATGTACAACATCCCTCATGCTATGCAGTCAGGCATCCCCCACACAACTGAAAATGGCCTTTGTTCCTCTGTGAAGGAGCACATGTTCCCCCTGAGCAATCCACAGCTTTGCTGAAAATTCATATCATCATTCCCATGCTTGCTGCACACGGTCTCCCAAACCGTATCCTGGGCAAAATGCACATTGGGCCAGACTCGTGCCCTCTCCCTGCTGCACTCAGACCACTGTCCCAGCAGCAGGCCTGACCTTTAGATGAGAAAGTGAGGGTCCTGCTTGCATCACACTTTTCAAAGAGCACATTAACCCTGATTGTCTTGGCTAACTCTCTGGAATTTCCTTCCTTGCCCCGGAGACAGAGCATTCTGTGGAAATGAAAATTAATACTTACAGGCGACTTGAGTTTGGGTGTGTTTTCAATTATATATTCAAAAAAAAAAAAAGAGTGGAAATTCAGTGGCTGTTACAAATAAGCCCATTTTAATTGTAAATTTATTTAGCAGGAGGTGGAATTAATCACCGAAAAGAAAGCGGGGGGAGAGCCCCAAAGTTGCACACAACGCAAGGAGAGTGCGAATCACACAGTTGGCATGAGATCTCGTTTCATATTTGTTAAGTGCAGGGGTTTTAAGATCCTGAATATCTCACTGTTCTTTCCCTCCTGTTCTCCAGAGGGAGAACAAATGCAAACGGTGTCGAGTTAGAAGGGGCTAAAAGGGCACCCTGTAATAATCCAGTGCGTGAAACCCCATGGATTCATCAAGGAGGGAAGGTGTAACAGCCCTCAGGAAGCCTGCAATAGCCTCTGTGTACACATAACACCTCCAAAGGAATTTTCTGCAGCTATTCCAGAACAGACCCAGGTCTATTTACCCCGGCTTCACCCCATAGCTCACTTGCACATGCCTCAGCAGCACATGGGGGAGCACAACAGAGGGCTGTGACACACTGAAATAACCTCAGCCAGATGAAAAATAGGCTCTGTTGTTTCTCCCATGGTGCCTGTGTTGGGGTTTGACAGGCAAGGGGAAAGATAGCGTGTACCCCACAGCACAGAGTAGCAAGAGGACAGTAAGCCCCCAGCAGTAGCTGGTTACATTATACCACTTCCCCACACCATACTCTGACAGCTCCTTTTCCACCCCAAGCAAGGACACGAGAGGCCAGGCAAGATCCTGGCAGCCACAATTCTCTACCACAGCAAGTCCCAGCTATGTGGCCATGGCACAGCAGGCTGCATACAGGATGAAGATCCCATTTGTGGAGTGGCAGCTGAGATGTGAGTCAGCTCCAACAGGTTTCCCATGCCCATTTCCCTCGAAGGCTGTGAATTAATTCAGCTTGGACAACCTTGCCTTCATCTGAGACTCCTGCTCCACAAACATTCAAGCTTTAGCTGTACAAATAGAGGAAATATATTCCATGTTTCCAGCCAGTGCTTAGTGAGCACTGAATCCTTCTACTGTTGATGAATTGGTTCAACTCTTCCTTGGACCTACTGATGCCGTCTCTACAACCTCCTGTGGCAGCACAGCCCCATCATTTGCTTCCTCTGCCCAAAAAAGCTCTTTCTAAAGAGAAAGAGCTGATCTTCTACTAGTTTTGCCCTCTAGCTTTCATATTAAGAGATCTGGTGAAGAACAGAATCAGAGAATCAATCAGTAAGGCTGGAAAGGACCACAGTGGGTCTTCACTGTTGAACTTCAAACAGTTCAGCTTATCCATTACCAAGAAGCTTTTGAAAACCTGAATTGCACTCTACAACCAGTACCCTCCTCCTCCCCAGGTGTTGTTTATAAAATATTGCCATTTTCTGCAATGACTCAATTCAGAGATCCCAGTCTCTGACCCAGAGGAGAGGGATCATCAGCCCACTTACTCACCTCCAGTGAGCAATATAACACTTAACTCCCCAGTTAGCTGATTTTTTTTAATTATTACTGTTACAAACTGGCTCTGAGAACAGCGTGTTGCACAGGTTTTTGTAGGAATCAAATTTTGAAACTGCTACATGCAAGAACAGATATCAGCTGTGACTGTGAGAAAAACTGTGGGTCTCATCCAGCTGACCACATCTCGCACGCAGAGTACGAGCAATCTGTCAGTTTGACTCTTGGAAAACACACACATCTCTCAGTCACAGGGTTTATCTTACAGGGGGAAAAATAAATCTCTTTTCAGTACACAAGGCTGAGAATCATTAATCCATCAGTTTGGCCATCAAGCCAAAAACATTTTGTTTGTGTGGGTTGAAGCTATAATTTTGCCTAGCCTTCCTTAAAACACAAGCAAGATATCAATCCCCCAAAACAAGGCACGGACAGCCTCACACAAGAGTACTTTTTTAGTTTTCAAAATGGCAAAACTGATCTTCTAAACCACTTTCTAGGAAAGACTCTGTGAGCCCTGAAGCGCTTCCCAAGAGCAAAGAGCTGAGCAGAGGGTTTGTGACACTGAGGAAAAGCTCCTATTGCCCCGGATCTGCTGCACAGTCCGATAGCTCACAGCCCTTCAAAGGACTAGTTCTTCTGACAGCCTCCACACCAGGGAAATGGTATTTTCCCCACTGCATGAAACAGACCTTAGATCCCCAAAGGACACCAAAGCAAAACAAGGTCAGCACCACGTGATGCGTGCCCCTCCATAGGAGAGAGGAAGCAGGAGCCTGCAAGGGAGACAGGCAGCAGAGAAAGAAAAAAGTAAGAGAAAGGCAACAATTACAGTTACATTGTGCAGCTGCTAGAAAGGCTGGGGGACAAAACGTGATGTCTGCTATAGAATTATAGTCTATAGCATTGCAGTATGGGGACAGGTCCCTGCAGCACGAAGGCACAGGCTGCATTCAAAGATTGAACTTGGTGTTCTCCCTAGGACTCCAGCAGCCTGATAGTATTATTGCAAAGTCACTTTTTGATAGAATAAAGCAAGCTTTCAAGCATCCAGCTATAGGAAAGTGTCCTGATGGACAGTGTGCCCAGGGAAGTGGTGAAATCACCGCCCCTGAAAAGTATTCAAAAGACATGTAGATGTGGTGCTTAGGGACATGGTTTCATGCCAGATGTGGCAGTATTAGGTTAATGGTTGGAGTCAATAATCTTAGAGATCTTTTCCAAACTTAATGATTCTATATATGCATACACAATACATTCAGATAATAGAGCTGGTTGACTGATAACTCTCATTTTAAAAGACAGATTCATATTGATGGAAGTGACCTGTGAAGTTCAAATGTTCAAATTATTTGGCTTAAACATGAGATCTGGGGTGTGTGTGTGTGTGTGTGGAAAAGCTCATGATTTTTGAGAGATGGACAAGCAACTTTTGAAAGCAGTGTCTGGCCATACTTTATCTAATGACACATGGTAGACTTCCTCTCTCCATTGAAATTCTGTCATTACTATACCAAATGTTTAATGTTTTCCAGTCAAGGTAGTGGCCAGTTCTGCAGGTTATTTGCAAGCAGAGGATAACCAGTTCCTAAACATTATAAGGAATTATAGAACTTAAGAGCACTGGCAGAATCTTCCTCAAACTCTCTACATTTGCTGTAGGCTGGGTTCCTTCAAAGTAGCCTCATGACTTCTGCACAGTCAGTTACCACCCCTGTGCTGGCCAATGCACCCATGAGCCTGCCAAGAACTAGAGATGTTCATGAAACTTTCCTACCCACACCCCCTTTATCCCTTCGCCCTCCCCACACATCACCATTTCAAGGCCAGCATGGCCACAAACAAGCTCAACCTCAAACTACTGGCAGTGATGCCACACTGGTTGCATTTCCCTGTCAAACCAGGTAAAAATGGTTCCCATGCACTTTCTTCAGAGCAGCAGGCTGAAATAGAATCATAGAATAGGCTGGGTTGGAAGGGACCTTAAAGACCATATAGTTCTAACCTTCCCACCAGGGGCAGAGACACCTTCCACTATCCCAGGTTGCTCACAGCCCCATCCAGCCTGCCCTGGGACACTGCCAGGAGTGGGGCATCCACAGCTTCTCTGGGCAACCTGTTCCAGTGCCCCACCACCCTCACAGAAAGAATTTATTCCATAACATACCAAGCTCCATATCTCCTACAGGCAGGACAAGGCTTTAAATTAAGTATTTTTTTAGAGACTATCAGTGGCACTTATTTACGTGCTATTTGATAGGGATGTGTGGGTGCATTTGTTGCCAAACCCCAGTAATCAGATGTTAAAGGTGTGCACTGCACAGAGCCCACTGGGGCTTTGCACAATGTTCTGAGCACTCAAAGCCAGACAAGATGCTGATGACGCCTTCCTGTGTGTTGTGCAAGTGCACTGAAGAAATATGAGCTCTCTTTTCAATTTTTAAGAAAAGAAGTAGAAAAAAAAAAAGGACAAAAGGGATGATATGGATCACCTGCCATATCCGGGGGGAAATTCACAGTAAAAGAGGCATGATAAACCCTTTGCTTGAAAATGAACATTTCAGCTGAAAGGAATTTTTTGGTGCTGCTTTTCAAGCCCTAAGAAGAACTATAACCAGACACAAAAACATGATTACATTGAGAAGTGCTGTGGGTAGGTGTTATTAAAACAATGTTCACAAGGAATAGAAATGTAAGAGGAGAGCAAAAGAACTGGTACAAAAGAGTCCCAAAGACAAAAACAACCCATGACCCCACCACTTGCAACACAGATATCAATACGTGGGAACCAAATCCCTTTGGCACATCAACATTATGCAGCCGGAAACTTGTGAAACTCGTTCCACAGGTCCACAAAGATACAGAGGAGATACAGCCAGATCACAGAAGACAGAGAAATGACACCAGGGAAAAGGAAGGTTATGGGCAGGGCATCAGCAAATTAAGCTAGGAAGAAATTAAATTGAGAGGAAGCAGGAATGGGCAGTTATAGATGACATCGCAGCTCCTTCTGCAAACTCTCTGCCCCAAGAGGACTCTCAGCCTTCAGCAATTATCTTTCTGCAGGTTTCCATGCTCCACTTCAGGAGGGGACACTGCAGAACCAGAGAAGGAGCTCAGCGTCCAGCATGATGCTACTTTTTTTAAAAATACAATCCAAATTAACTTGGGATGTATCAAGATCTGACAAACCACTAGAGATGGAAGAAAAGGAAGTTTCCTTCATCTGTACATTGGAAAAGCATTCCCAGTAATTGCCACTGCTCCTCCATCAATGACCCCTTTTCCCTGGCATCTCCCCTTACAGCAGACCCTGCCCTCCTTCCTCCACAGCCCAACATCATCACACAAAGTCACACAGCCACAGAGCACTACTGCCAATGGCAAAAACAGAGTATTCAAACATAAGTAGCAACAGATGCCTTGTTTGCAAATTAGCACAATTTCCCAAGACAGCAGGAAAAGATTACCAATTTTGAGATTCTCAATAAAGTATTTCATTCCCCTCTCTGTTGATTCACCAGCCTAAATATTACAGTGCTTGCTTAGGGAAGGAAGGGAGACAAAAGGGACTAACTCTCTTTACCTCATCCATCATTTTAAGGATGCAAGACCATCCTTGATGCTTTATGACAAGGTTCACTAGGCTTTGCAAGCAGCTTTTTTTAATTTGCCTGGCTGATAATGTGAAGGGAAAAAACACCACTTCAGCTTCTCAGCCCTGCACCATATAAATTCATGTTACGGTATCTGGATTCTTAGGGTAACCTAGCACATTAAGCCAGCACTTGGCCAAATTTGTAGGGGTTTTTCCATGCTCAGCAGAATTGCTTTACAGCAGAGTTTGTTCTTCAAAGCCCCCCATGCTGCCCGTGCTGCCCTTCCAATTTGCAGGGGGTTTCTGTGAATGTCAGTGAATGTCACAGTGGCATAAACATCATGTGATAGTGGGTGGCTCATAAAACAAGGTCTTCCCAGAGCTGCAACTCTTCAAAAGCAGCTGCTGACAATACTCCAACCACCACAGTTCTGCCAGCCAGCTAGTTTTGCCCTGGAAAGCACCTGATCTTCCAGTTTAAGTGTCTTTTCATCATCACAGTGGCCTATGACCTTCAGCTCTAGAAACAGCACCAGCCTCAAAGCACAAACCCTGCATCAGCCTGTCACAGCACATGCAAAGAGCTTTTGCTAAGAAGAAAAGCCATGGACCAGAGAAGTGCTCAAAGGGCATGTGTGGACAGTCAGCAGTAGATAAGGACTGTGTTCACTCAGACATACAGAAATTCATGGCTGACTAAGCACAGAAAAAAATAAAAAAAACCTTTATCATGCTTACATGGGCAAGTCTATAAATAATCTCAATGGATGGAGCACACTGCTGACAATTTCCTTGTCAGAGCTGCAGAAGTGAGAGCTGCAGTATCTACCAGACAAGTTAATGCCCTCAGATTTTAAGGGGTTATTAGAGTCTCCAGGGACATCAATGACTGCATTGCTCCTGTGGCATTTTAATACCTCCACAGCAGGGAGACAGCTGCCTCTCCAAGTACCTGTGTCCTCTTCCCTCCCTGGTGAACAATACCAACACTAAATCTGACCTCAATGCAACCTGGCAGAATTGTTGTGCAAGAGAGATGGTTCTCAAGTGCCTCTGGCTTTTTGCACAGAGCTATGCAAGGCTGGCACATGCCCTGTGGCTGTGCCTGGGAGCTCAGGATATATGGCAGCTACAGCCACTCTGCCATTACAGGGGTTAAATTCATAGAAACACCTTCAAGAGTCTTCCTGGAAAACAATCCTAGGAAGGAGGAAAGGCTCACCGAGAATATATGGACAGACATCAGCCCTGCACGGGAGAATCCCAGGAACCCTAATGGGACCTCAGCATCCCTTCCCGTCACTGCAGGCAGAGCCCAAACACGGGAAAGCTGCACATCAGATTAGGAACACAAACCCTGCTGTGTCCGTGGGCACATTAAAGCTAATGCATCTTCCACGTCTACTGGGGTGTTACACAGCTCACATAGAAAACATCTTCATGAAAGCAACGATCCCAAATATACACTGTGAGTATGGCCTCAGCAGAAGATCCCAGACCACTCCTCTCATCAGGGATAGGGGAAAAAAACAGATCCTATTTGATCTGTAGTGGGAAGGGGAACAGAGCATGAATGCCCTCATTCAGCTGGTGCCCTTGAAATTAACAGTACACCAAGAGGGAAAAGCTTTCGAAAGCCCCAGCCGACAGGGTTAACTGGATGGGTTTGGGATGGAGGGAGCAAATCTTCCCCCAACGACAGCTTAACAGTACCACCTGGTGGAGAAAGCCAAATTTGCTCTGCTGCCTCGGAGTGAGGCTGTAGAGAGATGCAAAGAAACACAGAGAAAGAAGATAAAGATGTAACAGGACTATTCAGGCTTATTTTTCCAAAGAAACTGAATTTTCCACCCCTTCTCAGCAGGCGCTCAGTGAGGGTGAAAAACACACTGAGACTGAGCTGTTTAGTTCACGTGTCCCACTACAAACCCAGCCACACAGCCAGCAAAGAGGCCCTTGATGTGGGGCATCCAGCAGCCTCCTCCCAAGCTGCTTCGTTTAATATATCCAAAAAAAAAAAAAAGCAACAGCCTTCAAGGATTGTCAGGAGGCAACCAGGCAGCTAACATCAGCCTACGTGGTACAAACAATTATCTCTCAGTGATACCCATCTCCAATTAAAGATATTTCATAACTAGGTATTTAAAGAAAAAAAAAATCAAGCTTCCCAATATTTATATTAACAAAGGAATTCTTTGGAGAAGCCCTGGATGAGAAAGGAAATACAAAAAACTACAGCACCAGAGGACTAAATAAATTCCTAAATCTGCACGTATCTAACGGTTTCGAAGTGTTTAATTAGCAATCTTTCCAGAATCTGCAGATAAAACATTCATTTTTGACAATGTGAGGGTTTCATTGCACTTAAGTAGCCTCATTATGCAGTTCCATCCTGGTGTTGAATCAATTAAGCATGGCAGCAATAAAGCAAAGTGGAACTAAAACTAATGTTCTAGTGGGAGCTAAATCACCAGGATTATTCAGAGTGAAATGCTGCTTAAGGAGACCCAGGCGAAGGTTATTTGCACTGGTGGGCATCGCTGTGCTGTGCCACGTAACCTGGAGAGCTTGACCTACTGCTGCACCCCTCCAAGATGCAGCAAATTAAATCCCTAAATCATGTGAGGTGTTTGCACTCTCACAGCTAATTGAAGGCTCTGAGTAACTTTATTTTTATATATATAATATGGATAACTTATATAAACGTGTTTTAATTTTATATATCTGAAACAAAATCCTATCTAAATTAAAGCTCTGAAGGAAAGTCTCGTTCAAAACTAGCAATATCTTAACAGAGACGAGGTAAATAACTTCCACTTTTTATAAAATTGTGCAGTAAAAATTCATGAGCAAGAGTCTTGGCTACTGCAAATCAGACACTGTTGACTTCTACTCAACTAAAACAACTTACAGACTCCTCCACGATTTGCCATGGCCACTAATTAGTTTATTAAAGACTCCCTGCCAGTCGTGAACTCCTGAGATGATCGAAGTTGGAGTGTTGGGGGTTTTTAACATGTAATTAATTTTTCCATTTGCTGTTTTCTCCCCTCCTTGCTCTTGGCTCAGCTCACACTGCTCTGTCTTTGGATCAAGCTGAGCTCAGCTCAAGCATGGTGCTGCAGCTATGTTGTGCTTAGCCCAGGGATTTCTCACCAGATGTTAATGGCGTTTATTAAGAGAAGTGATTGTGAACAGAATTGCTCTGGATTTCAGCCAAAACAGGCTTTCAATTGCTCAGGCTGTTCAGATCTGTAGGAAAACCAAGGTTTGGGTATTCTAAACTGAAAACTTCTTTCATTTGGAAATGCTGCAGGTAGGCAAGTTTTGGGAAAGAGTCACCTACTCTCCATCTTTGCACAGGGCAAATCAGATTTTACCTCTGAGTCTTTGGCCCTGAGATCCTGTTGCTTTCAGGGGAAAAAAGCTATGAAGCAGCCAAACTTGATCCTCAAGATGTTGCTGTGATGTCCTGCTGAAATCAAAATGCTCTGGTTTCCCACCACTGCTGGCCCAAGTGAAGTAACTTTTGCACAGAGACATTTATTTTGTGAAAGCTGCAAGTCAAAAGCTTAGTGCTCCCCCTCGAAAGACAATTTCATCAAAATATTTCCTTAGATTAAGTAATTTTAATAGCATCTCTCTAGATACCATTTACATACCATTTGCCTGGAAACAGACCAGCTTCCAGTAGGAAAGCAGGCAGTCCTGACCCCGCATCTCCCCAACCAGCCTGTGAAGACAGGAATGAAATTAATCCCTGGTTGACTTCCCAAAAGTTGAACAATTAGACAGAAAGTCACAGCGACTCCTGAGCCAGAAAGTTATCAAACTGGGGAATAGAAAACTACACCACTGCTTCACTTTCACAGAAAACTACACCACTGCTTCACCTTCATAGGTTAGCAGGAGCTTGGCCATTGAGCCAGGAGGGACTCAATGTGTCAGGACGGGGTGAATGGTTAATCTGGAGGATGGAGGACACCAGCTCTGAAGCATCCTGCCAGGGTGGGCTGTGAGGAGCCAAGGAGTTGGGTAAAAAACTTCCTGGCTTCTCTCACAGTGTCACAGAGGCAATACAGCCCTGCAGAGTGTTTCCATTGTAATGAATTGGCATTTTCTGATGGAAAAAAAAAGAGTACTCAGCCTGGAAGCAGTTCTGTAGTGAGTGCTGCCAGCACACACTGGAGTCAGGGTGTTTGAGAAGCCTCTTGCTTTCTCAGGTATCCAAAATGAAATTTCAGAGCCTAGGCTCAGGCTCTGCTTTTCTCACCCATTTTGGCTGCTCTTCATCTTTCCATCAGATGGGTCAGCAGCAAATCTTGTGGCCATCATCCTTTGTGTTGGGGTTGCTCCACGTAAGTCATCATGAGTCTTGCTTCTTTCCTGAATTAGGGCAGAGGCAAGGTTTGCAGATCCTGTCTCAGGAGGCTCCTTTCATCTTCTGTGTCCTTGTTGGTGTTCAGGCTCCAGGAAAGTAAGTATTTTTGTTTCCCAATCCCTCTCATGCTTCATGCGGTCATTCGCAGCCTGAGGCATCTGAAAAGATGTTGGAAAGGCAGAAGCTGTGTGCTCTTGCCCATGCAAGGAGAACTGGAAAAATTTTGGTATTTCGCCCTGCCAGCAGCATTGCTTCTGGACTTTTAGTGGTGCAAAGCATCCTGGTGATGCCCTCTCCTAGAGGGCATTCTACACAGAGGGGAGGAAACTGCTGTTGGGCAGCCAGGGCTCAGGGCCCAGAGTGAGCAGCAAGCTGGGCAGTGAGCAGAGGAGCTGGTCCAGCTGGCAGCTCTTCCCATGTGCTTCTCCCACCCTCTGCACATCTCCAAAAGATTTTGAGAAAGTGCAGGCCTGTCCACAAGCCTCTGCAAGCTCCACAGCCCCAGCAGAGAGCCTCACAGCTCCTGTCCCACAGCTCAGGCTATAAGTTCATGGGCCTCCCCAAGTGCCTGTCTTCTGGGCAAGACTGTCAAGAAAACAATCGCTCTCCAGATGTAGAATCCTCTGCCCTTCCTGGAGCAGCAGGGGACCTCCAGTTCCTTTCTCTTTTGCACAGGCATCTCTGCAACTTCTTCTTCCACTGCCTTCCCAGCCTCATCCCTCACTCTCCAGCCAGCTTTTCCCCCCTGATGTGGGCACCAGGGAAGACTTTCATAGAAGCATTAATCTTGGAAATTACCTTTAAGATCACTGAGTCCAACTGTTAACCTAACACTGCCAAGTCCACCACTAAACCACGTCTCTAAGTGCCATGTCTACCTGGTTTTTTGAACACTTCCAGGAACAGTGACACCACCCCTTCCCTGGGCAGCCTATTCCAACGCTTGACCACTATTACAGTGAAGAATAGTTTCCTAGTATCCAATCTAAACCTCTTCCAACACAACTTAAGGCCATTTCCTCTTCTCCTGTCACTTCTTACCTGGGAGAAGAGACTGACCCCCACCTGGCTACAACTTCAGGTAGTTGTAGAGTACCATAAGGTCTCCCCAGAGCCTCCTTTTCTCCAGGCTAAACGCCCCCAGCTCCCTCAGCCTCTCCTTGTGCTTCAGACCCTTCACCAACTGCACTGCCTTTTTTTGCCACCCATTGCACCCCCACTCTGCTACCTGGAGCTCAGAAGGACAAGGGACTCTTGCATTGTTTAGTGAGAGAGGACACACAGGTCTGTGCCAGTGTCAAACCCCATGTGGAAGCAGGACACAACCTGCTTCCAGCAAGTGGAGCTCACATTTCCAGCTCCACAGCCTTTCCCTCCCTTCAATATCCCGTAACAGAGCTTGACTGGTTCCTTCTTGGAAGACCCCTTTCCAGCTACTAGAACCCAACCACAGGCTAATGAATACTCAATACTGAGTTTTGCTGAGGACTCAGCCCCATCAAGTACTGGTAGATCCACTGGGCTTGGGGCACATGGCGGGATTCAGGTCAAAGCAACCAAAACCTGGTTAAGGGAAGTGATTTGGAGGCTTCCCAGGGTCCTAGGGAGCCCCTGTGTGTTTATGCAGCTAAGGGAAGAACAGCAGACAAGTCATCACACACAAGAAGGATTTTGACATGCCCTGCTGAGTTTCAGAATGGGACCCACCAGGGTCTGAACTTCCAAAAATCAAAAGGACTTACTAGTGTCCAGCAACTGGCACCATTTTCACTTCAGGCAGCTCAGCAGTGTTGTCTGTCAGTCACACATGCTTCAGACTACCCAAAAATACCATCTCTGGCTCACCATGAGGCCAAGCTTTAGCTCAGCCCCAAAGCTTTCCATTATCTGCCTTGTACAGACCAGATTTTTCAGGCTTTCAGCCTACAAATCAAGAGATGCCACCCAACCTCCCTTGGCACTAAATAACCCGGGTTTGAGCATGATGAGCCCTGTACCCCCCCACCTCCACCTGGGCAAACAAGTCACACCTGGCTCAGGTGAAGCTGAGTCAAACCTTCTTACAGGGTTGTGACAGTCTGTGAGGACCATCCCAAATGAAAGCTTGCTTCCAGAAATCATGTCCCAGCAAATGCTATCCACTTCCTCTCAGTATCCTCCATGGTGAAAATGTGGGAATTGGACTAAAATACAACCATGATAATGGAAACACCTTTTGCCAAGTCCTGGTGGCTGTCTAAGTGCCTCTTTCATCAACAGGTAACAAAGACCCTGAGGACTGAAACTGGAAAACTCTGTAATCATTAGAGTAATAGAATTAAGTGGTTTGGGTTGGAAGGGACCTTAAAAATCATCCCATTCTAAGCCTTCTGCCATGGGCAGGGACACCTTTCACTACACCAAGTTACTCAATGCCCTATCCAGCCTGGCCTGGACCTGGTATGAACCACTTGGGACTAAGGTAAAGGGCAGCTTAGTGCTACGGGATGGGAGGAGAGTTACTGGCCCCATGGTGAATCTTTGTAAGCCCTTTCTTTGGAGAATAAACACATCCTGCCTTCCTGACTCACTGTTATACTGTTAACATTTGGTGCCAAAGAGAATTATTTTGTTGGTAGCAGAGAGGATCCTGAAGGAAGAAGACCTGTTGCTTGACACAAATTAACCCCTGAAGGTTTGCAGACTGAGAGTGGTTACTGCAGAATGGCAGTGGTGGGGACCAACCAGCCAGAGCAGGGCACGAGGGATGGATGAAGGAGTGGGAAATGTAGGAGTGGGGTGTGGGAAGTCTGCAGGAAGGACTGGATATATTCAGAGTGATGAAGGGAGGGATAATGATGCCTAGGGCTGTGATGAACACACAGGAAAGTTCTACTGCCAGCATGGACGTGCCCCAGAGCTCTGCTGTTCCACTCTGCCCTCAGGACCCCATCCCAGATGGCTTTGTGATAAAGAAAAATTGCTCCCTTGTTGTTGTGAGATGTGTTATATGCAGAAGTCCTGAGAGAGACAAATTCCTCAGGTCCAAATTCGCACATTAAAAGGAATCAAAGCAGGGATCCTGAAGCCAGTAGCAGAGAGTAGGTGCCCAGGACCCAGAAAGAGTAAGATGTGCACCTGACTTTGAGCCATAGCATGTCCTGGGGACCTGCCTTTGCCAGCCAGGGCCACCAGCAGGAGAAGAGGCAGGCCTGGACAGGGAATTACACACCAGGATAACTGGGACTGCCCCAGTCTGTGCAGCCCAGTCCTGAAATAAATGAATATCCAGTGGAAGAAACTCTAAGCCCCAAACATGCATTAGCTTAACACAAAGGAGAGACAGATCTTCAAATAAGGTGAGATTGGGCAGCTCTCTAAAGTCCAAATTCCACTTCCAGGGCTGCATATAAGACTCTGAGCCCCATATGCCCTCTCCCTTCTTGCAGAGAATCCTGGGAATATTAATACCAGGAAAAATGAATCCACAAAATGCAGGTTTCCCTTCCTACCAGCAACTGTCTATCCCAAAGCTCATGCCCAGAATGACTCCCTGGTGTGGGAGCCCACTGGCAAGCCCATGTTCATAATGCTGTCCTCCAGAGCTGGAGGGACACATTCAAGCTTCTCTGTCCTGAGCCCCTGCCAGCTCCCAGGCCCTCTGCATTCACTGGCCAGGGACTGACACTTTAACAGCACAATTGAGTTGCAAGGCCTGAGGACATTCCTTGGCTCTGCTCAACTCGCTGGTGTAGCTGCAGTTCCTCAGACCACTCCCTTCCTGCCTTTCATAGCCAAGGCCTCTTTGATGTATTTCCAGTGTAGGTTGGGTCATGAAATTGCTACACAGAAAGACCCTCTCATGGTCCTTGCTAAGGGAGGACTTCCCATACCCACCTTTTGCATGGCTGCTCATCATTATGTAAATACTGCCCTGGCTACTCATTTCCACCAGCAGCTGGACATCTGCACAACTGTCTGTGCACCAAGAGCTGTGTCAGGTGTGCAGAAAAAAATGCCTTTTCTGGGAGTCAAGGGGCTGGATATGGCTTGGAGTGACTGCACAAAGTACTGCTGACATAACTCATGCACAGCAGGAGGTGGAAAAGCCAGGGTAGGAGGCAAGGGCACAGTGAGCCAATATTGCTGACGAAGACAGCATTGCATGTAACCACAAACCCAGCTGGTGTCTGATATGCTATTTGCAAGCTCACCCTCTTAAACTGGCATGGCAATGTCTATACAAGCTGCAGTCGTGCATTAAACTGCCATGCAGACATAGTCTGCATGGACAACCTCTTGATGAAAGTAAACAAAAAAAACCAAAAAAAGCATTCTCAAGAGGAGAGGTTATATTTGACCTAAGAACACTGTGGGAACAAACATCAGCAGTATCACATATAGGTGTCGGTGCTAATTTTCTTCCTAAATAAGCAATCTTTTGCTATTTAAAAAACCCACTTGTTCTCAAGAACATTCCATCCCCGAATTTCTCACACAAAGCTTGGATCGGATGTCTACTATTCATATATTTTTCCCTCTTGGTTTCAATATTAGCTGAGGAGCATTATCGGCAGGAGTTAGAGCCGGAAATAGGAAATGAGATGGAAATTGTTAACAAGAGGAGAAAATAGCTCAAGAAGGTTGATCCTTCTAAGAATTTATACAGCCTAGGATTATGTAACACTCAGACCAGAAACAATTTAGCAAAATAAAAATTCAAGACATATTTAGGTTTTGATCTTGTTGTGCTGGTCAGATACCTTGTTATTTGCTGTTTTAATGTGCTTTACAAATGCAGAATGTGGACACAGTCCTTACCCAAGAAGCTGACAGTCTAAGTGTGAAAGAAATGGCAGGTGTGTACATAGCACACAATATGAAGTGGAAGAAGGAGGTAAGAGAAGCCAGCAACGTAAACTGTGGTCTTAGCAGTATCTCTTGAAAGTTTTGCCACTGGCTCTTCTGAACAAACAAAACCTTGTGTCAGAGGTGGCACTGCACACACAGCAGTCACACAGCTAAAAGGCCAGTGGGATAGAGGCAGGATGTGGAAGATGGATACTCCAAGTCCAGCTCTGTCAGTTGCAGTCCCAATGCAACTTTAGTTCCAGCATTAGTGAGACTAAGAATGGCAGACAGTTATCTGTGAGAGGTGGAAACTGAAAGGGACATGCCCAAATGCATCTTCATGGGATGTGTTATCATTTAAGGTGTTCTTATCTATGTGAATAACAATCCAGGATGAGACTGTTAGAGAGATACCACTGTTCTCCACAGCTACATCTTTTCGTCTTTATGCCCTTTGCATTGTGTTAATAATTAATAAACAGAAAACCTGGAGGGAGAAAACCCAACCACAGTTAAATCTGAGTTACTGCTGATAGACATTAAACAGATGAAGTTGGTACTACAAGTCAGGAGGGCACTAAATAACAAATCAATGCAGCAGGCAATTTTCAGTGTTTCTTTCCAGTGCTTTTCCCATTTGTGCTCTGCTGGTGTTAATGTCCAATCTCGCTCCAAATAATTTATCCTTCCTGAAGACCAACACCATGCAGTCTCTGTACTCATACTAAAAACCTATCTCTATGCTAGGATATACCAACATGAAATAGAATCTCAAGGGACACTGCAGATGTTTATTGCTGGTAGTTATTTACAACTGGAGTAGAAAAAAGCAATAGTTATTCTCATATGCTGGAGAAGAGTCTTACCCTGGGGCAGGATGATTTAGGAGTAACTAACAAAAGATCATAAGCAATCAAGTTTGTGTGACCTGAAAAGGTAACCCCCTCTCTAACATAATGAAAACTGCTCACATGCAGCAACAGCAAAGTAAAATGGGCTTCCTTAAGCTATTATGAATGTGTCCTGTCTTATTATACACTTTTACCATCCAGAATGAACATAATTACAGCTGCAGGGGGGTAAATCCTTGCCATATGCCAACCTGATGATTTGCTCTCTGATCCTACCCTAACCCTAGGGGTAGGATGCATCAGCGGATGCTTAAATTCTCTCCGGTTCCCCAAGAGACAGATTGAACATATTATCTGTACATACACAGCCTATATTGTTGCCATTTCAACATATGTTGCTGAAATTATGATGTTTTGCTGGCACCACTATTTCAGATTCAATTAATACCCACAGGGAATCCCTGAGCGGTGTGGTTTGGCACCACCAGGAGAAGTGATGATGCTCCTCATTGGGTTTCTCAAGGATAAAGGCCCATCTGACAAACTGTGCAGAAAAAAAATATCCTAAATGTATAGACTGGGAGCTTAAGATGAGCAGAGATTTACTAAATGTGCAACAACCACAGGTTTTAGCTGTGGATTTGATCAAAATGGTGAGCATAATCCTAAAAACAGAGTATTTAGTTATCTTAAGCACAGCTGTGACAGACTGAGATCCTGTGGCTTTGATTCCAAGAGAACAAAGCTAATTTTGTCTTTCTTGACTTTGGTATGAGTAGTTCTGGGATCTCTGTAATATAGTTCAATTTGCAGTCTAAGCAGAAATTCAGCAAAAATAGTTTGCCTGACTTCAGAATAAAAACATCCTCAGTCATGTAGGGACTACTATGATTTCCATCTCAAAATAAACTCTGAGCTGCCCAGAGAAAAGCAACACTCCCACCTAAAATTAAACCCTATTCTTTCCTCAAAGTTTTATTTTTAATTGGTTTTGTTTATCCTTTGCTTCTGAGCTATGTACACACACAAATGGGATTTCTCCATTCTTTAATATTGAGTAAATTACACAAGACATCACAAGTGTGATGTCTTGTGTAATAAACAATCTCCCATTACACATCCACTCTGAGAACATGGCTGTGGACTGCCGTATGGATGTTTTGGTATGTGACATCCATATTTTGGCTCCCACCTCAGGGCCAATTTCTTCATATGCTGATGTATCTTCCATCAGACCAAAGCATTTCAAATCAAGAGAGACAGTTTCTGAACAAGGATGACCCTCGTCTCGCCCAGAAAGATGCAGCTTGAAGATTTTGGTCTTCCATAGCAACAGACATGAGGACAGTACCTGAGTGTGGGGGTAGACCATGACATTCACTTCCAGAGTAGTGAGGGACTTTGTACCAGTCTTTGTACCAGTTTTCCTGCTCTGGATACCACTGTTGTATGGATGTGATTTGAGATATTTTCCAAGGGACTACTTGCATTCCCAAGGTTTATAAATGGTATGCACTGTGGGAAACGAAACAAATACAAGCAAGGGATGGAGAGAACTTCCTCTTAGACTTACAGAAACAAAGCCAGCCCTGGGGATTCCAGCTGACATGATGAATCACTGCACGTGTTTATGTCCTAGGGGCTCTTTCCAGCCTCACTGATCTTGGTCTCTTTGAGCCATACAGTGCTCAAAGAGTGTTTCAGCCTCAGCTTTCCATGAATGGGTAGTGTACTGGCTTGAACTGGATCCAGACCTCCTAAAAATGTGTGTTTAGAAGAAGTACTGGTCTCTGAAATGAGCTGGGTTAGGGGATAGAGGATGCACACCTATTTTATTGATCTGTCCAAAGAATTAGTAGCTCAGGCCCCGCACAGTAACCTCACACAGTCTGGGGTTTGCAGGCTGAAGAATTCCTGTGTGCTGCTCTGTGCAACTTTTCACTGGGGTCTCCAATAGCATCTTTATTTCTATCCGATCTTCTTCTACTCACATCTCTTCTGCTGCAGCTGGTGTAGCCATCTCCCAAGAAGAGACACAGTTAAAAACCCTCAGTGCAGTCACATTTAGTCATTTGTCAGCTCTGTACGAGGTGGTCAGAGTGCACCTATAGAAGCTTTTATTAATTTAGCTTTCCCACACTATTGTTACTTTCCTGCTTCTCCTATTTAATTAGAAACTCATTTCCTGAGGGATACACGTCTCCAGAGGGGAAACAATAAGAAACATTGGGTAATCACTAGCCCATGCTATAAGTTTATTTTAAGGCTGTAATTGCTAGGAGTTACAAGGGATTTGGGGGATATTTATTGTTACAGCAGAGCAAGTCAAAGTATTGGCACTAGGACAGAAAACCTTTCGTCTCTGGGTCACTGATTCAAATCCAGAACAGGTAAACAGTGGCTATAAGTTGCCTTCATTCAAAGAGTCCTCAGGGGTCAATATGACATTCATTTGATGCCCTTCATTTATTGCCTATCAGGCAGATGTCAGGTTCCCAAGTTCACTGCCTCTGGGTGAGCCCACCAGCAGCCTCAGGAGGGTCGGTCATCACATGGGCTGACAGCAAAGGTGTTGGAAAAATTATTTATTTTCATAAAACCAGCTGTACATGTGCACTCCTGGAAGAAGGGCTTAATGCCAAGACTAATCAACTGGAGTCACAGTGCATCCGAGTTCCACCTTTCTCCCACTTCATAACAATCTTCTAACTTACAACAGAATGAAGAGGGTTCAAGTTTTCACTTATCCTCTCTGAATCCCCAATCTGAGCACCCTTCATGCAGCCAAAGGAAAACAGATGTTATTACTGTTATTACTGTAAAATCTTCATAGGCTTCACCACTTGCAGGTGGATCTGCCCCGAGCATGGGTCTTGTGCTAAATCGAAAGGTGTGGATCTGAGACCCAGTCCAGGCTTATATTGAAATCCCCCATTAGCCAACGAGCCTGTCAGTCCTTTAGGGTGACAGACCTTATGGGCTGCTGGCTGTGGAGTCTTTGTATCTCTTCGAGGGCTATAGACACCATATATCTGTCTCACGCTCAGCTCTCACCCTCCAGGGCTTTCCACACTTCCCACTGCAGCTTTGCACCTTGGACCTCGTCTCTTACAACAGTGACCTCCGAGTTGTCAAAGATGTTTTCATGCAGACACAGCACGAGGAAGCAGTGGTGCCAACACGGTATCTGAGGCTGCAGCAGGGCTGGCCCAGCTCCAGCAGGTACCTCAGGGAGGGCTGGAGTCTGGGAGCCAGTTTCCAGCCTTAGTTACATGAGCTTGACTCCCGCACATCTCTACCTAAAGTTCAGTGGCACAGCTGCACATGGAATAGACACGCAGTCCCAACCAGGACCTGGCTCCGCAGTTTCAAACACTGTTATTGTAAAATCTGGCTCAAGGACAAGTGGTTATGTGGGCTCTGCCACCTGGCAAGCTGGGCACACACACCTGCCTTTTGGGGAGCATATTTCCCATGTAGGAACTGAAGGCTTCTTCTCAGGCCCAGTGACAGCTCCTGGTTTGGCCAGGCTCAACTCGGTTTCTTGGGAATGTCTGAGGGCAGAGCTGTGCTTTGAAGCATTTAAACGATTAAAGATCCAAGTTTTCTGAACCAGAAAAACATAAGGCACACTCGGTCTTGACACCTTGTGCACAATTTGCGTATTTCCCAAACAAGCCCTCCCTAAGCCATCCAAGAAGTCAGCATGGGATTTGTAAATGTGGACAATTTGACAGCTTTGTTTTTGATGAACAGAGCTAAACTACACAACTTTTCTCACTCTGTTATTTAATTGGCTTAGATGTTTGAAATTAGACCTAATTACTTTTCTCACCCCATTAATGCCCACTGACAGTTGATTTCTGTTTTGTGAGAATAGTTGGAGCTTTTGCTGAATTATTCAACTACCACCTTGCTGTGAAGGATCCTAGGAAGTAATATCAACAACAGCCTTGGCTAGTTTATGCTAAAATACCTTGTGCACACAACCTGCCTTTCACCCAGGTCAATTGGCTGTAGTTAAGCCTCCTTGGATCACATGTTACTTTACTTTGAGGAGAGCTTGTTCTTTCTGGGCTGCTGTGGACGGAATCCCACCGCTCTCACTGCTGGAAAGTGCTTGAACTGCTACCCCACACTGCTTGGCTTGGCACTGGCTTTTGCACTTGGGTGTTCATCTTTGCCCCAGGTTATTCTGGCAGGATCTCTCCTCCCCATATAAATTCTTGTGGGCAAGAAGGACTTCACCATGTTGAGGTCAACGAGCACTGAGGTCGTGTAAGCTTTACAGCTGCTCTCTCCCTCTATGCTTGCATGTGCATCCCTTCAGAGCACTGCCTTTACTTGCTCTGCTTCTTCTTTTCTGAGATGACAAATTGTAGAAAGAGATTTGAAAAGCTTCTTAATATCCCAAAACAAACATTAGAGTATGAGGAAAAGATGGGAACAGCATTCACAAGCCGAAGAAATACAATCTCTCCATCATACTTGGCCTTAAGATTAGAACTGGGAACAGAAGCAGTTGTGCTCTGGCTCTCCTCAGCATCTTCCACAACTTGGCTGACACGAAAAGGGGAGCCATCACCTGCAAAGAGGGTGATCTAAGTCTCTGGGTGAAACTGGGAGGACATGAGATGGGAAAACCACAGCCATTCTAAGAAACGGCTGTCAGGACTGCATTTCCTGGAGCTAGTTCAGGGAATCAAAAAAGCAATTTTGCAAATGTACAATTAAGACAATTCAGAAACAAGACATAGCAGTGAAGGTCTTGCTGTTAGACAGACTATTTTCTGCTCTTCCAGTTTCCTGGAAAATACAGAGAACACTCTTTGATGAAATCAAGAGTTTTAGTCAAAATAGTTTGATCATGGTTTCAATTATTTGATCAAACCATGTGGCTACAATGGCTGTGTTACACAGTCAGATACACAAAAAACCTTATTTATATGCTTTTCTAACTTTTTTCCCTAGATTCAGTGCATTTTTATCAACCCTAATACATAAATTTTATGCAACTCATATGGAAAAAATATCATCAAAGTGCTGTCTAACACTTCTAAAACTTGACATCCTCCCAGAGCATTCAGAGATACATATTTTTCTTAACTCTTTTTTTTTTCTCTCAGCACATTTCAAAGCAATTGCACAGTGCACTCCTGACCTTCCTGTCATCATGTGGGGCATTTTTTTCACCTGTCTACAATATGTCTGCTCCAAGCCATACTCCAGAATCTCCCTTGGTACTACATAGTCTTCTCTATGAAGCTGTTATCTGAAAAGGAAACAGATGGGAAACAGCCACGATTAGCACAAGGCACTGCTTCTTATCTCTCTGTCTTCCAGAAATATATGAGGCCAGCATTCTCCTCTCAACTTTCTGTGTAAGGATACGTAGAAAACAATGAAAACCTGATCCTCCTCCAGAATGCCTGGAAAATCACAACTTCGTCCATGTTCGGGACCTGAGTGCAGCCATTCCCCAGGGGTTTTGGTGAGAAAGTGCTTGAACTGCAACCTTTTCAGACCGTTATCACATTGATATTGAGTCATCTTTGCATCAGAGGGATACATTGTTCCTGCTGAATGGCCATTGCCCAGGCTGTGGGGCATTCCCGTGCAATAGCTTCTTCCAGCTTCTCTGAGAAATCCCAGTAAGGGGAAATTGCCAACACATCCATGTGCTGTTGGGCTTTAAGTTCTTGGCACAGGGACAGTCCACACCATGCCTTCCTCCTGTAACCCAGGAAGGACTGGGGTTGCAGACTGGTAAGTGGCCCAGCTGCAGGATGAGACTGAGAGGCAAAAGCCATCATCAAAGAGATGCCAAGCAGGTCTGCATGCTCCTGAACTGTAAGAGAGCTCAAATCTGGCCAACATCTCCATACTTTCCAAAATCTGTACTACATCTCCCATGTTTCATTGTGGTCTCATCTCCAGGGCTGGAAGTGTGAAAAAAGTCTGAGTGGTTTCCTGACCTCCCCTTTTTCAGGGACAAAACCATCACTGTGCTGATTGCAGCCCATCCCCATGAGTCATGGTCAGAGCAGCCAGAAACAGCCCTCCACTGCAAAACACAGTGTCTGATAAATCATCCGGAAAAAATAACCACCTCATTTGTTTCTCCTCACCCTGCCCCTCCTTCAGCCACAGCAGAACGAGCTGGAGGAAATATCAGACCTTAACCTCTCCATCAGGGCAGCAGGCAGGGTGTGAGTGTGTCACTATGTTCCTGAAACTGGCTATTGTGATCCCACCGCTCTGCAGGATTCCTGGGAGCACTATCTGAACTCATGAATGACAGCAGAGGGAATATCAGCAAGTGCTTGTTTATCCTCTCTTAGTCTTTATATGTTGTAGGAGACTTTGCAACAGCTGTTACAAAGACCATCACAGAGCACAGAGGTGTGGGATGGGACTTTGAGCCATGTGCTGCTTGCTCAGGGCTGTCCCTTAATGCACAGCCTGATCTGTGGGTGTGCCCTGAGGAACGGGATCCCAAACACAGCTGAATTCCCCATCATCTTGAATCTTTGCCTGAAGTAGGGACATGCCCACGACAGAAACACTGAATTTGATATAGGCATCCCCTGTGCTGGGGAGAGGTCGGGGTAGTTGGGTATTAGATTCTGGTTTGACCTAGAAAATCTGATACCTGCACTTCAGTTCAGCCTAGCAACTGCACCACTAGCAGTATCCCAACCAGTCAGCACTGGGACACAGGACTGGAAGGACCTCCTGGGTTGCTGACACTTGCAATCCTAAGAAAAACCAGCATGAAAATCCTTCTATAAATCAACCACACTCCCAACTTCTACCAACACCTGTTTTCTTCCCTCCTGATTAGAAGGGAGATCGTTATCCCAATTTTACCACAGCCTTCCCAATTTCTAACCTAAATTTATTCACAGACACTTCATGCCCATTTGTTCTTGTGCCAACATTGTCCTTAGGCTGAAATAACTCTCTTCTGTCCCTACTATATTTATAGACAGTCGTCACATCCGCCCTTGAGTTTTGTTTTTCTAAACTAAACAAGCCAAATCCAGACATCCCATCCCGTGTGACAGCTTCTCCATAGTCCTGTTTCTGTTTGTTTTGTCCAGCCTCAGGTCACCATCCCCATTCCAGGAGCTCTGACCTGACCCAGATGTGCCACCTAAATGACCAGATCATCTCAGGTCCTATACATAGTGCCTGGGTGAGGGAGAAATGGAAAAAAAGATGCAGCCAGCTGGATTTTGACCCAGACACACATGCTAGCAGCTCCCAAGTGCTACCACCACACACAACTCATGCAACACCTGTGATGGGACAGAGCCATCATGCTGTGTGGGTAGCACAGCCTAGAGCCAATGTGTGAAGGAATAAGCCCAAGGGATGATGCCCCATGAATACCAGCTGAGCACTTCATACTGCAGGGATTTCTTCACCAGTTATGGGGATTTCCTAATGCATGTCCTGGGTTTTGTTACTGTCATGAGCCCATCCTGTAAAGAGATTTTGTCCAATGACTAAAGCAAAATACAGAACAGCAGCACAGTGACTTGCATTAAATAACGGGCAGACCACAAAGGAAGAAATAGTTTGTGGATATTTAGGAAAGCCAGACACATCTGGACACATCCAAGTGACAGGGAAGGGGCTGAAAGAGAACCAGCAGTGGCATTCTATGATCTGAGTACAGACTGCCCCATGGCAGTAAGTCTTTTGAACTTCCCCCTGGCACAGCCTCTCCCTGCACAGAAGCATACAAGTTGTACAGGGAGCCTTAATAAATTACAGCTCCTAATTAAGCTCCAGATGATTAGGCATCCAATCTGAGTGCTTGATTTTAGAACTCCATTTTTCTTCGGACATGTATTTTTCTTTATGCTTGGTCATTTTAAAGTTCATATTTTGAGTAAGCCTAGTTCTTGATTGTTCTTGGAGCAGCACTGCACCGCTGAGATGTACATCACTGACCGCAAGCTGCTGAGAAACAGGGAGGTTGTTATAATCACCCTGTCACCACAAAGAATCAGTCTTTTTTGTCAGCTCCCAAAGGCAGGGGACATAAAGATGATGCTGAGCTTTCCTGCTTCTGTGAATTTATTATGATTTTGCTGACGGATGGGTGTTTGGGCAGCTGATCCACCTAGGTTGGGATTTTCCTATTCATCTTGCCTAGGGAAGGTCGTAACAACTTCTCAGAAAACTTAGGGCTAGTAACTCAAATAAGGCCATGGAAAATTACTCCGAAGTGACCTGATGTCCCAAGATATTGTGTTTCATTGTTTATTTGTTTATTTACTAGGAGGAAAACCCAGCAGTAATTTCTGCTATGCAAATTGCTGAATGCTTTAAAAATTCTTGGCCTGTGCATGACTTTTCCTACTTAGTGACTACCAACAGTGACCTAATTCTGACTTGATTGGACTAAGCTGCAGGGCTCCAGTGCACCAGAAACGTCCCAGAACTTCAGCAACACACACTGCATGGCAGGGAAAACAGAAATCATGAATTTTAAGACCACATATCACTAGGAAGGGCTGCCTTTTGAATCAAGTTACCTGAGGGAAGAGTGCTGCTCTGAACACCTCTTAGTAGTGTTGTAATATGTCCAATGCTAGCCTGAAGGTGAGGAGCTCTTGGCCATCAAGGAATTTCCATTGCCACAATCCACCACCTGCTTGTCAGCAGTTCCAGACACACCACTGTGAGAGCAAGAGGAGTGGAGAAGACAGTAACAGAGGATGAGTATTTGAAGTTTCAGCACTTCCAGCAACCTGTTTTCCATGCTTCTAATTTTTTCTGCCCAAATTGTCCTCTGATCACATTTAGCTTTAGGATGTCAGTGCACCCCACGGGCACTCATAAAACTGACACGGGAGAAGGTCAGATAGAAAAGTCCTCCAGGTCCAACACTCCAAACAAAATTAACAAAGGCACTGAGTAAGACACATCCTGTGATTAGGAGTTCACAAATTTTGAGCTGTCATTGAAATCACAGTAAATAAAGGTTCTGAGCCACCTGTCATATAATGTTTCATTCGTGTCTGAATTATGATACCTCTTATGGGAGAGAGAACAGACAAAGTTGAAACTGAACATGAGAACTGAAATATAAGGACATGGAAATGTTGTGGTTCAGACAAGGGATATTTTAGCTATTTAATCAGATTTTATGATGCATTTGAATGACAGTGGTAAAATTCCAGACCAACCATTTATAATTAGCCACATTAGAATCCCTCTTACCACTTACAAAAGAGTTGAGTACACTTTCAACACAATTAATAATTCAGCTCCAGTCCAGCACTGAATCTGTCTTGCTCCAGCCAGTCCATTTGGTAGTTCAAGTATTCTATTGTTGGGTTACTTCAGTATTTTATTAATAAAAAAATATACCTTCAGTGATATTTTCTTGGGTTTTGGTTAGTTTATTTAACAGCTCCAATAAAATACATAAGAATGAAACTGATACTGAACCCATCTCTCTGGAGCAGCACTGCTCCCAAACCTTGGAGGGCCTAGAGCGGGTGCCAGTGGGTTGGTTCAAAGGCAATTTCCCCCACAATAAATCTGTGCTCTCACACTGGGAAGCAGTGAACAGTGGGAGTGGGGAGTTCTGCTCCAACAGGCTCTGGCAGCAGAGGACCACACAAGGTGCAAGACAAAGCTGAACTGGGCCATAAATTGTCACTTCATTGTGTTACTATTTAAATATCCTTGGGGACGGAGGTTGCCACCCTACCACCATACATTTTGCTGTCTTCCACCTCCAGAGCATCCCTCCTCTGCCCCAGTTCTTCCAGCCTGCCTGATGGAGAGATACTCCACACCTGAACATCACCATCCTCTCCATGGAGCCTCCGCTTCTGCTCTTTACTGGCACATCCTGTGGATGGGAACAACATAAAGTGAGAATTTCGTGCTTTTTAGGCATGACTTTAGTGTGGACCTTCACTGCATAGCAGGCACATAGATTCAGGTGCAGTGTAGAGGCCACTGGAAGGAGCATTTTGGAGTAGGCTGTCCTGACATTGGTGTTCAGAGAGATCACGTGAAATAGAAAATAAAAGTTGGTCCTTGGCCATTCAAAATTTGAGTGAGGAGTTGCTAAAATCCACCAGGTTATTTATCATCCACGTAAAACTTCTTTGGATCTCCTGGTCTTGGGATCACAGTCCTTCCCCACACAGTCCATCATCAGACTCAGAGCAACACTGTTCCATCTCTATGTTTTGCTTCTACTGCAGGAAAAAAATGAAGAAGAAAGGCAAATATGGTGCCGAAATAATTTTAATTTGGCCTAGTTTTCCAGAATTCTTTGGTAGAAACATTTGTAGAAAAGAGAAAATGTGAAGTTTCTTTAAAAGTATTTGGGTACTTACATCTTGCTTTGTCTTCAGAACTGGCAATGTGCCAGAAGGTAGAGCAGGGAGACAAGGGACACGGAAGGGAGCCTGGATTTCTGATTCCCTTGGAGTACGGAGAGTGGGTAACACCGTTGTTTGAGAACTGCAGCCCTATCAGCCTGTACACATACTTCAGGTAACCCTTTCTGCAGTGAAGACCCACATTCCAACGCTCTTGACGATGCTACAAGCATTTAGCTTCTACTTTGGATTACTCTTTTTATGTCCCAGTCTGTGTCCACATGTAACATGCTCCTTTTTCACAGATAGTTACAAGAATATAAACTTTGTCAGATAAAAAAAAAAAAAATCAGTTAAAACCACTCAGGTCTTCTACCTGTGACAAATCATTTAAAATGAGGATGCTCACACATCACATCAGCAGCTGGTAGATGGATTCACCAGGAAGGCAAAGTGAAATTACACTTCTCCCAGAAAGCTCAAGTCCTTCCTTCTAAGGATTCTCTCTGCTAGCACCCAGAAGAGCAGATGAACAGTTAGCAATCAATACCAAAGGCCTGAACAGTCTGTGACAGGATGAGAGAGGACTTCCAGTGGCTTCTCTCTTGTGTAATTGCACTCTGTGATATCCATGTGCTGCAGACTTCTGCGACCTCTTCCCTCCTGGAAGACACCTGTGCACCTTCTCACCAGCACAACTCTCAGGACTTTTTATTGATGCTGGGGCAGAAGTTATTGCTGCCAGCCTCCAAAAAGGCCACAAAGAATTATCAATAATTAGCAATAGACACTCAGAAATTGTAAAAATGGAAGAGAGCAGTGTCCAGCATTTTATTAAAACCATCCTTATCTATAATAAGCAAAGAGACCAACTGCAGGATGTGGATACTCATCTGGCCAGAAGTTCCCTATGCTCTTGTAGCAGGACAGGCAGCCAGCAGAGAGGGCAGGATGAACTGCCTCTACTCCCCAGAGGAGAGCTGATATTTATGGTAATTCTAAAAATTATGGCACAAGGAAATCAACAAGCTGGAAAATTACGCTGGCTGTGGCTCCATAGGAAACAGCAGGGCGGAAAAGCAAAGTTTGCCAAATGGAGGAGGAGGAAAAATCTGGTAGGAATGCCTTTTCTTTCTTTTTTTTTTTTTCTTACTTTATTAAAAATCGAGTTTCTTAAGATGTTTTACAAGCAATGAAGCACATAAGAAAATAGTGCATGGCTGGGGAAGGCATCTGCAGTCCAAGTGAAGTTGAAATTAATGAATGATTGGCACTGTCTTCTGATTCTTGATTCTACCATATCTTGCCCAACCTATGTTCAGAGCAGCACAGATATCAGGGTTCTCATTCCCTTTACCTGGCCAAACTTTCAACCTGGCCTTTCTCATTGCAATAAACGTAACAAGAGCATTAGGATAGCATTTCTCTCTATATCTTCCCAACCAGTTTTTGCTTTTCCTCTCTCCACCCCAGATGCAACAAAACATCTCTGCACCTGCTTAACTTTAAGCCCTGTGTTTGGATCCTCCTTGCTTTAGATGAATTCAAGCATATCCTCATTGCTGGGCTGGATCCAACACCATCACTGACAGTGTTATGTGGCCTCAACCTTCAGGGCACCAAATACCCAGACCTAGGCTCAGTTGTGAAGATTTTTGGGTTGCACTCCTCTTCTGCTTTGATCAAGACAGGGTGGGGCTTTGAGAAACCTGGTCTAGCGGAAGGTTGGAACTAGATAATCTTTAAGGTCCTTTCCAACCCAAACCATTCAAGGATTCTATTAAGAATGTGTCATTTAAAGAAGAAACACAGGTGATTTGTCCCCAGAAATCATTGCACAACCACAGACCTCACATGTAGCTTCCATCAGGTTTCTAAACCTTGGCTTTTCCCCTGTGAAACGACAACATCTGTGCATCCTCACTTCCCTTCTGTCAAGGCAGATTCATTTAAGATTGGGAAGTGTTTGAATCTATTGGAACAGGAATGACACATATGCTGTAAGCAGATTTGGCTGCATGTTCAAATATAGACCCCCTGGCAGGGGTATCCCTGGTTGCTGGCACCCTAGAGCATCACACAGGAAGACTGTGCCTCTCCTGGTCAATTCAGGCTCAGCAGCAACACTCCCATGCATGGGAGGCATTTGCCCATGTGAGGAAATTGTTGAACCACCCCTTGGTGTGAATCTGTCCCAACCCAGTTAGAAATATCTCCAAGCCATTCCCAGGTTTGGTGTGGGTTTGGAAGAGTACAGGACCTGTTTCCAGCTGGTGTTTTGGATGCAATCAACCTGGCGAGGTGGTGAAAATATTTGCTAGGGGAGCTGAAGGCCATCATCTACCAGTTGGCCTCAAGGCTTAGAAATGTTCCTAGGCACGTTTCATTTGCTGGAACTGATATAGCTGGAGAAACCACCACAGCCCTGCGTATATTTCCAGTTAAATAAAGAGGTAAGCAAATAATTTCCAAAGAAGAAGTATTAAATTAATCAAAACAATTTTAAAATTTACATTGAAAAAGTATGGTCACTAAAAACATTGAAAAAGTATAGTTTTATTATCTCTGGCTGAGATTTCTTTATAACATTCACACAGGAACTCAACCCAGAGTTTTGTTTCCTTCTCCTTTGATGTACAGGTTTAGCTGCTGCTACAATGAAATCTGACTTGAGTTTTGGTTTTAGTGACCTGACAGAGACTAGGGGTGGACTTTTCTCCCTTCTTATAGAGAACAATAATTAAATAGAATTCAGATATAGTCTTCAGGGGACATTTTCTTAAAAGTTTCCATAAAATAGGGCTACAAATCACTGTTCATCCAGGACTTTGTAGTAATTTTTAATGATAAGAGACTTCAAAGTTATTTGAGAAAGGAAAGTAATTTTTTAATTAGAAGATTGAACAATTTCTTGATATTAGACATAATTTTAAAATTTAATGAAAAAATATTAGAGGGGACCCCCAGTCATGAAATTCTAACATAAATTTGAAACCAAACTCAGAAGTCTGGGTGCTCACACCCAGGATTTTAAAGTTAATCTATTAAGAATGTGTCATTTAAAGAAGAAACACAGGTGATTTGTCCCCAAAAATCATTGCACAACCACAGACCTCACATGTAGCTTCCATCAGGTTTCTAAACCTTGGCTTTTCCCCTGTGAAACGACAACATCTGTGCATCCTCACTTCCCTTCTGTCAAGGCAGATTCATTTAAGATTGGGAAGTGTTTGAATCTATTGGAACAGGAATGACACATATGCTGTAAACAGATTTGGCTGCATGTTCAAATATAGACCCCCTGGCAGGGGTATCCCTGGTTACTGGCACCCAGTTGCAGCAAATATCACATGGTTATATGGTATCTTCCACCCTAAGGCGTCCTGAAACAACAGCACCTGAGGCTCTTCACCCCTCAGTGCAATTCCATCCTTTCCCTTTTGGAAGGTGCCATTGGTTTAACAACCTCCAACATAATGAGAACATTTAGAAGTGAAATTTCAGCAGACAGAGTCCAACTGAAACCTTACAGAAATGCCCCCTTTCCTTTGCAAATACAGACTGGAGGCAAAATTTTAGGGCATTAGTTTGGTTTCCTGCTCCAGGGAAAGCTGTTATATAGAGAAAAACCATCCCTGTTCATAACCCTGTATAACCCAGCTAAAATCAAATGTCAAATCCCCATAAGCATCTGTCCCTCAGCCAGAGGTTGTTTTTCTTCACGGATGAATCAAACATACTGAGTAAATCACATGAATCACCAAAGGAAACATCATCCTCACAGCTTCATCTCACACTTATGAATAAGGAGCTTGTTCTGCAGGTCCCTAGAGAAGAAATAAAGCACTTGGAGCTCAGGGAGGGGCCCAGGACTTTCACAAGCATTTTGTTTTAATAGATCACAAACAATATGCTATCTCCCTCCTCCCATCAAAAGAGTTACAGGCAACTGCTTTACAAACCATCTCTCAATTTAGCAGTACTTTTATTAATAAGAAAATGCTTGCACTGATGACATAGTTCAATAACCCAGTTATAAATCACATAAATCTGTTGCAATGGTTACAAATGAGCAACGTGATTTATGAACAGGGCCACTGACTTCTGCACCTGACATAAAACTTTGTAGGCAATCAGCCACATGTTTCATTTTAGTTTTATATTTGACATATAAATCAGGCAGTGAAAGGGACCCTCTCTCCACCCCCACTCCTCCCCTTTAAACAGGCAGAGCAAATATTTTACAAGCAACATGTAAGTCACTGTAGCAAGGACACAATATGAGGTATGGAAAATATTATGCTGTTATTTCATCAGTTACTTGTGAGCCAATATGAGGTACAGTGACCTGCCCTGCAGAGCAGGCAGGATAGCAGGCAGTTAAGGGGGCAATAACCCTGCAGGACACCATGGCAAAACAAGTTGTCCTGCACTACATCCCCCATTTATCTCCAGGTCTTGCAAACCTGAGAAAGATTCCCATCTTTCCCTCCTGAGCTGAGTGGGGTTTGGCCCTGCTTTTGAGATCAAGGTGCCCAACACAACCCCACAAAGGTGATGTTGTCATCAACAGAATGAAGAAGAAAAGTAAACTCAACAGTAGCGAACTGGATTTTTGAGGGCTGCTTTCCATAGGTGTTAATAAAACAACTCTTTGCCCAGCATGTATCACAGGATCCCTTCCCTCTTCAGATATTACAGATGTACCAAGAGTTTAGATTTTCAAATCTGACCACCAGCTCAATGCTGAACAGCCATAATTTAAAAAAAAAAAAAAAATGCACTGGGAGAACACTTCAGTCATTTTAGGGGATTCTGGGTTAACTGGCAAATTTCTCCTGAGTTAAACTGTGAACCAGCTCCAAAGTGTGTCAAAACCAGAAAGACTCCTTCATTCATCTAAATCTCAAGATGAGTTAGATCTTTGTGTGAAGTGCTGTATGAAATTAGGTAGTTAGATATTCAGCTTAGAAACCCAAGGAAATGCTTCTTCAATTGTCTAGATGCAAATTCAAATATCTGGTTTTCAGTAGGTTTAAAGTCAGACCCACAAATACAAGAAATTTGCTAAAGAGAGGATGTACATAAGTGAGATGAAGTGTGAAATAATATATAACAACCTAAAGAAAAGGTTATTTTAAACAAGTATTATAAATCTGTAGTACTTTCACCCAATTGCATGAGTTACTTTATCTCAGCTGGATAAAGTCCTGTGGAAGGTTTTTGTATGATCTCCTCCTGGGATGTGAATTTTTCCATAACAGAGGTGTTGGCCATTTCTGGAAAGCTCTTCCTATGAGTCAGGCATGTACTACTTTTCCATTTTCTCAGAAGAACTCTTTAAATACCCCTGAGGCAATGGAAAGCCATCTGGAGGCAGAGGTTGAAGGACGGGTTATGACTGACTTGTTCAGTGGTGCAGAGCTCTGAAGATGGGGTGGGAAACGGACTATACAATGTAGCAGTAAGATTTTTGTCAGAATTAATGCACTATGTCTTCACTTTTAATCTTCAGTGATTTTATGTGATATATTTTATAAACACAGGCCTCTTGGAAACTCCAGTTAGGCTCTGATCAACCATTCAGGTTACACCACCATCTAACTAGTGCAGATGAGGCATTTGCATAACCTCAGGTGACAACTACATCTTAAACAGCACAAATACCTGCAGTCCCACTCAGCCTGTTAATGGCTTGTCTAGTCTAAGAAATAACGTATGCTCCAGCTTAATCAGACACCATCTGATTTCTCTGGTGTGTATTCCAAGTGGAAAACAGATTATTTGTTTATAAAGATGAGCTTCTTGGACCATAGCTGTGATCTCATTATTTATTTAAAAATAAGTTGCAAAAATACTGGAGAAAGCCAAGCTAAGAATTCCCTTTGTACATTTTTCAGCTGCTCGTGACCTTATGTCTTTCTCTTTACTGACAGGTCACAGAGTCGATTTCCCCATACACAGAAGGAGCACTGGATACTGGGAACTTTACACCTCTAAATGTTTGTCCTAATTAAATATGTTCAATGAGTGCTGAAAGACTGATAATTAAGATGTTCTTTGCATGCAAATTGACATTTAGTTGAGGGTGATGGGACTGAAGCAAACAGAGCAATGAAATAAATCAAGGTCAGTGTAAGACTGAGCTGCGAGGGTAGTGGTTGAGTATTAGAACATGTCTGGATCTGACAGCAGAGGAATCCAGTACCCACCAGTATGTGAAGCCCTTGCCACGACAAGGAATGCACTAGGACAAATGCTTCCACAGGAGTCCATAGCCCAGATTTGCTTCTTTGGCAGCCACTCATCAGGCACTAGTCTTTTCAGCCATAATTTGCTCTCTCTCACCTTCCTACTCTGTGAGTCCTTCCTTAAGCATGAAGTTGTCCTTGCATTAGCTCCCTGTAGTAGTAGGACTGTGTTGAGTTTCTTCAGTGGCCCATCAGGCCATCACATGGCTTGTATTACGTCTTTCCCACTGCCACAGTGTTTAAAAGCCTTAAATGAGCTTCTGCATTTCCACAGGTCTTCCACTGGAGCTCCCATTCCTTCTCCTCTCCCCTCCATGTTGACTTCAAAACATGGTATATATAATGACCAAGAGGGATCAGGAGTGGCCAGCCATGATTTACAAAGGGGAAATCATACTCGACCAACCTGATTTCCTTCTATAAAGAGGTGACCAGCTTTGGGGGGTGAGGGGAGAGCAGTGGATGTTGTTTACATTGACTAGTAAAGCCTTTGTCCCTGTCTCCCATAATATCAAAGATAAGATGATGAACTAATATGTTGGGTAAGTGGACAGCAAAACGGATTAAAAACTGGTTGAATCACTAGACCCAGAGGGTTGTGACCAGTGACACAGAGTCAAGTTGGAGGAAAGTCTCTAGGGGTGTGCCCCAGGGCTCAATTCCTGAGGCCAACACTGTCTAACATATTCATTAATGACCCGGATGATGGGACAGAGTGCACCTTCAGCAAGTTCACAAGTGAAACAAAACTGGGAGGAGTGGCTGGTACACCAGATAGTCATGTTGACATTCAGAGGGACCTCAACAAGCTGGAGAATTGGGCAGAGAGGAATCTCTTGAAGTCTAACAAGGGGAAATGGCACATCCTGCACTTAGAGAGGAATGACCCCATGCACCAGCACACACTGGGGATGACTGGCTGTAAAACAGCTTTGCTGAGAAGGACCTCGAGGTTCTAGTGGACAACAAGCTGATCATGAGCCAGCAATGTGCCCCGAAAGAAAGGTCAGCAGCATCCTGGTCTGCATTAGGCAAAGTACAGCCCACAGGTCAAGAGGAGGTGACGCTTCCTCTCTACTCAGCACTGGTGAGGCCACACCCTGTGCCCAGTTCTGGGCTCCCCAGTGCAAGAGTGACACAGATGTACCGGAGCAAGTCCAGCACAGGGTCACAAGGATGATTACTGGATTGGAGCATTTCTCATATCAGGAGTCACTGAGAGAGCTGGGACTGCTCAGCCTGGAGAGGAGGGTGAGGGAGTCAGACTCTTCACTGACTGGACAAGAGGGACTAAACACAGTAAAATGTTTATTGTGAGAAACGTCAAACACTGGACCAGGTTGCCTGGTGATGATCTGGAGATAATTCAAAATCAGACTGAAGTTATGAACACGCCTCTCTAAATAACCCTGCTTGAGCAGGGTTGGGCTAGGTCTCAAGGTTGGACTAGATTTCACAAGCTGCCTCCAACTTCAATGACTCTATGATTCTGTGAGTCTGTAATAACACATGGCAGCATTCATCTTTGAAGGCAAAGAATATCCAAAATATGGCATTGCTCATTAGCTTATTAATTGTTCATTAGCACAGTTCTCATTGCCATATTTATGTACGTTTCTAGACTGTGTTTTCAGTTGCAGGCAATTTGACACACTATTATACAATAATTATAACTGGAAGTGCAGCAATGGTCAGATCCAAGAAACATTTTGGCTGTAGATTCCCAGATTTTCAGGAAGCTCCAGTGCAGATCTGCACCTCACACCTGGTTCCTGTCTGTGTAATGGGCAGAACCAGCATTTCTTATCTGAACAGCCACCTGCTATTTCAAGAAAACCCAAACATGGAGACATTCTTGTTTAGATTCAGACTCAAGGGTTTTTAGCCAAGGTCAAGACTGTCACTGTAAATTGTTCTACCTGCTCCACTCAATCCTGCACCTCTAAATGCATTTTAGAAATGTAGAGTTTAAAATGTTGCAAAAGAAAATATTATAGCAGAAAAGGGGACATTGAATTAGAGCAGAACAAGACAAGAATACAAATGTTTTTAAACAGATTTGATTTCCATTTTTTGGCAAGTTTTTCAAATATCTTTTGGTGACGCATATTGCTAAAATGGAGCCAGAAATAAACTGTTTACAAGGATTTTTTTTCCAAGTAAGTGAAAATCCAATTATTTTGATTTGAAGGTTTGTTTCTTTCTCTTTTTTTTTTTTAATTAACATTTTTAAATATTTGAGGGATCATTCTTTAAATGAAATAAGCAATCACAGTCTGCAGAGGACTGGTCTTCCAAGGTGATTGCACTTCTCCACCTGAAGAACCAGGCAGAAGAAGAGAAATTCTGAGTCTCAGATCTTCAGTAAGAATTATTACATTATAGGAAGGTCTGACTTCACAAGCTGAGAATGCATTTGCTGGGCACCTTTTTCCACAAGCATGAGCTCCATTACGAGTCAATGTGCACTATTACAATAATATAATTGCCCTGATAGAGTGCAAATTCAGATTGTAATTGTTTCTCATTTTGTTTTCTGCTGGGGTCTTCTGGTGACACTTATTTTTCTGCACCTGCCTATATTCCCATACCACTGGAGTTCTCATAAACCACAGCTACTGTGGATCAGCTCTGAATCAGGTCTTTTTAAAAGATATCTCTAAAAGAGAAATTCTCACTCGAAGAGCATTATCAGTGGATATTTTCTGCCTAGACTAGCAGTGGATATTGTCTACCTGGACTTCAGTGAGACCTTTGACACTGTTTCACATAAGATCCTCACAGACAAGCTGATGATATACAGGTTGGATAAGCAGGTGGTGAGGTGGGTTGAAAGCTGGCTGAGCACCTGGGACCAGGGTTGGTGTTCATTGGCATGAAGTCAAGTTGGAGGCCAGTAACAAGTGATTGATCCTCAGGGGTCAGTACTGAGTCCAGCTCTGTTTAACATCTTCATTAACAGTTGGGGGGATGGGGCAGAGTGTACCCTTAGCAAGTTTGCCAGCAACACCAAACTGGAAGGAGTGGCTGGTGTGCCAGGGGGTTGTGTATCCATCCAGAGGGACCTCAGTGGGCTGGAGAAATGGGACAACAGGAACCTCATGGAATTCAACTAGGAGACATGCCAAATCCTGCACCCCGGGAGGAACAACCACAGGCACCAGTACCTGCTGGAGAACACCCAGTTGGAAAGCAGCTTGACAGAAAAGGACCTGGGGCTGCTGGTGAACACCAAGTTGAACATGAGCCAGAAATGTGCTCTTGAGGCCAAGGTCAGTGATATCCTTGGCTGCAAGTATAGTCAGCAGGTCAAGAGGGGTGAGGCCAGAGCTGGAGTCTTGCTGTGTCCCACCCTTAGTGCAGACAGTCAGACCCACTGTACTACATATAGTACTAGTGGTAGGATGTTGCTTGACCACGTGTTCCTTGTCTCTGACTGCTCCCCATCGGTACAATTTCATGCATTTTGTCCCATCTAATTTAAAAGATACTTTCCAACCCAAGCCATTCTAGGATTCTATGTGCTGAGCCTATTACCATTTCTTTTTCATGACTGTGTGAATCTAACTAAATTTTGGCACCTAATTTTAATAAAGAGACCCCTCTACTCTTTTCTACATTTTGCAAAATACAGCTAGCCCACTTTGGGAGGATCAGAGAGCAGCCTGCATGACCATACACCTCTTGCTGTCTTTTTCACCCCTTTCCCTTGTGTCAGTTTGGCTCGGGAGGGTTTTACTTCAAGAGAGACTATCAGCAGTGCTGGTGATGGAGACACCATCCAGAGGTGCAGTGTCCCATCCTCACTTGCGTGCCAGCTGTTTTGGGCTATGTCTCCCAGTACAGGCTCCTTGTCCTCCCATAACCCCTGGCACTGGCACAAATCATGCAGCAGGCTGCTGTGTCTGCCGTAGCAGTTGGTTTTCTTTGGTGTTGAAATTTCATGAAGCCTTAATAACTTTCCCTCACAACTTTCCAGCCAAAGCATCACTGCCGTTGACCCTGAAAAAATGAATGTATAAACAGAAGTCTGAGAAGTGAATGCAGCTGAGCTGAACTAGCTTACTGATTAGGGCTATAATGTCTTAATGGGTAAAGCATGTGCCCTCTAAGTCTCTTGCTTTGGCTTATTTGGGGTGATGGAGAAGAGATAAAGACCAGCTGAACATAGGAAATATGCAGACAAGATCCACCTGTCATTGCCTGTTAGTAATTTTGTTACTGCAAGGACTCTGAGGGAAGAAAACCTGACATCTGACAAGATTTGTTATGAGAACCATTGCCATCATCTCCTTATTAACAGTTTTACCACATTCCAAAAGAAGGTATTGGGTAAATACTGTACCAGAGAAATTAGATATGTTTGTAAAAAATACCTCCTCTGTCAGAGTTTGACAAGTCCTGAAAACACTGAGCTAAGGTACATCATGCAATAGGTAGTCAGGCATAAAACCAAATAGAAAACATCACAAGTTGGGTTCACAACTCAACAATAGCTCCATATGACCTCATCTACCAAATAGATAAGGAAAATACCATATTTAAGTAAAAGCACAGTGCCATTGTTTTCCCTTCCTGATACTCAAAACTTGGCTCCAGATTTACCATGTGTTTCATTGACTACTGAGAATGTGTCTGACAAACTTGGCTTGAGTTTTGGGCTTTTAACTAAACAGCTGGTATCCTCTATAGAGCTACTTGTCCCCAGTCCCCCAACTTAGCAGCCAGAGTCAGTGCAGCTCTACCTTCAGCTGCTGGAGATGTTGATGGTTGATTGTTGCTATTCCCTCTTTTGTTTCTTTCAACTGTGGTATCCTCCTCTGGAAATTAATCCCATTAGCAATGAAGGTAGTCTTGCAAAAATAGGAATGATGTAAATGAAGGAACAGGCTGCCTAGCAAAAGTGGATGCCCCATCCCTGAAAGTGTTCAAGGCCAGGTTGGATGGGGCTCTGAGCAACCTGATCTAGTGGGAGGTGTCCCAGTCCACGGCAGGGGGGTTAAAACTAGATGATCTTTAAGGCCCCTTCCAATGCTAACCATTCCATGGTTCTATGATTCTAAGATAGGACATGTTTGGAGAGGGACAGAGATATACAGGGGAAAAAAGCAGCACTGCTCTGGGGAAAAGGAGGAGACATTTTACATGCTTCAGGGATATTCAGGCTCAGCCCGTGAAGTCTAAATTTATGAATCCATTCTGATTTTCTGAAATGATTGAACACATACTTTAATAATATGGATTCTTGCTTTCAAAGCCCAGCCAGCATAAATTACAAATCTGCACTGTCTGCAATATATATGTCACATTTTATTACCTTGGTTCACGGCCGATACTTAATTTAATGCTCACCCTTTCATGTAATATATTCCAAGATATGCATCACTTCACGGTTCTGCACCACGGCGCTCAAATTGCCTATGGTATTGATCCATACGATGATTAAACCTCAGCATTCTTTAAGAACCTGGGCTTTCAGAGCACTAGATGGTGCTAGAGAATGCTCTTAGCCAGCTCCGGGGCTGCATCCCCATAAATTCCCTCCATGTACAATTTATTTTTCTACAATCAAGCATCTATATTCTCAGCAGTGTTTCAGACGGGCTGCTGACATTGCCCATCACTCTCCCTTGTCGGGTGATGAGAAGTTGTTTGTTGTTGCCAGAGGCAAGCTGTCAGACTCATGAGTCAGGCTCCCAGGTCATGAGACTGCCTTCCAAACCAAGGGATATATAAATTTTTTTAAGTGTACTTTTATTTGCACTCTGGTTCCTAAGCTTTAGGACTGTTATGATGCTATTTATGTGCTCCCTAGGAAGGCATGGAAGTGCTGGGCACTAAAAGAATCTATGATCAGAGCCAGGCATGGGGCTGAGCTACAAGGTTCAAACCACAGCTCAGAGCTGACCTTGGGGGTGTTTGGAAGTTTGGCTTTGACCCATCCAAAGTAAAGAAACCACCCTAGGAAACCACTAGATGAAAAAGACAATTAGGAAATGGAGTAGAGCATGGTACAGTTCTGTGTCTGCTAACAACTGTAGTAATTTTTTGACAGGAGCACATGCTGGGAGAGGAGTGTTTGAGGGAGACTAGAGCAGCCTGCACCCAGCAAGAGGTTTTCTCATGTCAGCTGGTCCCAGCAGGGTTAGGCTGGGTATGTGTCCTGTCATGTCCAGAAAGGAAAAGGAAATGGGCTGCACTTCACCTCAGAGATGACCCTGGCATTAACATCAATGGGTCATTTTGTCACCAGCAGCTGCCCCACATGAGGACAGTCTCTTGCAGAGGAACTCAAGTGTCACTTCTTCTCCTGCCAGGTCCCCCAAAGATGTGGGGTGTCTCAGGGAAGCAAGGCACACAGACTCTGGCAGAATAACAGAGATGATACAGAGCATTTCCACCCTCCCTCCCCAGCTCATCTGTAAGGCTGCACATTGTAGGCTGTACAAGACTCAGGTGCTTACAGGGCAGCCATAAGTATTTTGCAGACAGGTGCCAAACCAACAATACTTTCATGCCACTGGCACCATGGGAGATGCTCCCCAGCTGTGCCTATCCAGAGTGCCGGAGACACACAGGCAGCCAACAAGCCACAGACAGCAACTGCTGCCGACAGCTGGAGCTGCCAGTGGGATACAGGGTGGCCTTGGGGTCAGCCCCAGGGGCACAGTTGGCAGCAATCACCCCTCCTTCCTCCTCCTCCTCCTCCTCCTCCTGCCTGCAGGGCAGCTGCAATCAGCAGGACAGCAGCTTCCCCAGCAGCTTCCCCAGGCCCTGACACCACACGGGCTTGGTCCAATCCTGCCCACGCAGGATGGGCTGAAGCCTCCTCCAGCTGCAGCTCCCCCATCCCACTCGGCTGCAGGCTCTGCCCAGGGAGCCATCCAAACCATGACTCCCAAGTATGTGGGCAGGTCAGATCAGGCGTGATGGGGCCAAGCAGGTGATGGGCACATCTTCTGTGGCTGGTTCTTCTGGACGTGGTGTAGCTACCACATGTTCATACAACAGCCAGAGGCACACGTGGACAGGGGTGCAGCCACTGACCATGCCATGCTTCATCCCACCAGGAGTTCCAGTGAAGAGCTAGTGCAGAATAAAAGTCATGGCTTGTAAAACGTGGAAATCCAGATGGGTATTTTGAGCCCTGCATTTAAGTGCCTCTGATATCATGGACTGAAAGCAATCACTTCCTAGGGCTTATTTAACCTTGGTGTTGTTGGTGATATATGTTCCCATTCTGACCCTGATTCACAATGGCATTGAAACCAGATGGAAAAGGTTTGAAGAATTTAGATATGACATCATGGAATTACAACATCATCGCTAAAACAACCAATCAGATAACAGCTAAAGAAAGACATTTCCAGGGAACAGAACTTGTGTTTTCAGCACCATTAGGACATTCAAGAGGTACAGTCAGACCACATTAGATCCGTAGCCTCAGACTTTTTGAAACATCACTAGAAATGTACTCACCATTTTTCTTCTAGTTGAAATCAAATCAATTGTTTATATGAATTTAAAGGTATACCTGAAGAATTCCCAGAAGGTGAAACTGTGAACCAAAGGGGAAACCCCACTGCTGGGCTGGTTCTCTCAGTCAAGTAACGTGTCTAAAGTTTCTGCACTACCCAAGAAACTCGCCACGGTGTCTCATCCCTGTCTCATATCATCCACAGCCCTCTAACATCACACAAGGAGGGAAATTTGCTTTTAATTGATTGTTAACCTACCAGCGTTCCTCTGTGTGCCTTTTATTTACATTAGCAGTCTGAAAGAGCAAAGTATTCCCCTTCACATTTCACTCTGCTGGAGAAACGGGTTTGCTGTCATCACTCCTCACAAGCACAGCCTGAGACCCGCTTTCCTAAATCTCTCCCTTCCATCGTTTGTCTTTACTACCTCATAGCTGTCAGCTTTTCTTCTAGCTGCTACTACGAAAGCAGCACAGGGTCGTTTTGGTCAAAAATCACTCAAGAATCAAGAAGTAGAGGAGGACGGGATCAATTATTGATCTTCGAAGGGAAAACTTCAGTGGTAAAAGTATCCTTGATGGAGGGTTGCAATCCTCAGCCTCCAGACTGAAAATCACCGTTAATCTTACCCAACAACAAATTCAAGAGAATTATAAGTGAGCATTTATTCCAGCATCACCAAAGTTCTCAAATCCTCCTGCCACAAAGAAGCCTCTTCTCTCCTAAAATTATTTGATACATAGAGAAGCCCTGAAGTGGCTCTCAGTTCTCTTACTGCAGCAGCTGTGTTAAACAAAGATTGACAGTGCTCTATGACTCCCTTATTCAACAAAATTTTCCTTAGGCAAGTTATTTCATCCATGCTGCCTCAGTTTCCCCACTTGTAAAATGGGCATAGTGGGAGCTGCTGGTTTGACAGTGGAAGATGTGTCCAAGGAGGAATCGAGTTTTCTATGAGGTGGTTGATTTTCTTTCCCCGGCTGAAGGAGTACTCAAATACAGAGAAAATTAGCTAAGAAACATTCCCAAGAACCTGGGAGAAGTAAATAGCCCAAATTACTACAGAAAGAGCCCTCTTTGGACCACCTCATGAAAAAACAGCATGTCATGTTCAGGCTCTTTCTGTTCAAATGATAGATGATTTATTAGACAGATCAATATATTTATTTTCCACAAAGAAAAAAAACCTTGTGCAGAAAAACCCACTACATTTTAATGTCACTGCAACTTCCACTTGGACTAGAAAGTCTAAATATTTCTTTCCAGGCCTTTGGCTTCCCAGAAGGGTTGCTTTTTTTTTTTTTCTAATGGCCAGTGAAAATTCAGACAAATGTGTCAAATACTGCAGGGATTTCAGAATGAAAGAAGGGGTCCTCCAAGACAAGAAAGAGAAGGCATCTTCCTTTAACCTGTTCAAGCTTCTTGGCATCCTGCTGGGTAAAGCACCCCCATTTTGGGGGTGCAGGAAGAATCCTAGGAAGACTAGAAGATGGAAGGGAGCTGAATTCTCACTTTTGCATGAAATCCTTAGGTAAGAACAGCCCATCAGGTGTGGGGCTGGTTCACTACCAATTAGATATAATCAATAAAACACCCACTCTGTGGTCTAAGTGGGAGCCAGCAGGAACTGATGGTGGTCCAGACCATCAGCCACCTGGGTGCTGCTGGGTGCTGTCACCTGCCTGCGGGAGGATGCTGGCAGTGCCGTCTGGAGGCGGCTCTGTGCCCTTTTCGAGGGAGCCCCCCTGCTGCCACACACCATCCCAGCTGGCCAGGCAGCAACCCTAACCTGGGTCTGTACGTCAGGGCGGCCAGCGCGGAGCCAGGCTGTCCCCTCACTCCCCTCCCACCTCCCCCTCGCTGGCCGCGAGGACTTTGTGTCCTAAAAGCTCATTCTTTCCATAGCGTACAAAATAAACCAGCATGTGCTCCGCTCTCCAACGCCGCCCGTCTCCACAACGGCCCCGGGTGGGTTGTTGTTCGGCCCTGTCTCTCCTTAAATAACAGAATTACAGCGGGCCTAATCCTGCAAAGTGCTGAGTAACAGCTCGTTCCCAATAAATTAAGCAGGCACTCAGCGCCGCAGCCTGATATTTGTATCCATGTCCTCCTGGATTATCAGTCTCTCCTTCTTGCTCTCTCCCCGGCCCCTCGGGGAGCAATTATCTGTGAATGAGAACAGAATAACTCTTTTTGCAGAAGGTTTCCACACTCTCGCACAAGGAGCGCTCTGAATGGATTTATCATGCTTGCTAAAAAGGGAGGTGGTAAAAAATCCGCCTTCTCTCTCTCTCTTTTTTTTTTCTCCCCTATATTTTAAGGAGAAATCCCTGAAGCGGCAGCAGTTCCCCCGTGGCTCCACGCACTAGGGAGAAAAAAAAAAAAAAGGAAAAAAAAATAGAAAAAAAATGGATATAGTAAAACTTTTTAAGGGAGGCATGAATCGGTTCTTCAGAAAAACAAGGCAGCGGTGCCAACTGGAAATGTTTGCTTTGGGGGTGAGTTAGATGGCTGGCGTCAGCCAGGGCTAAAGACATGCCAGCGGAATGCAATATTGGGGAAGCAGCAGGTCACTCAATCACTGGCAATTTGCCCAGGAGCAACTGGATGCCTTCAGATTTTTTTTTTCCTTGTGTGTGCATGTTGCTTTTTTCTCTTTTTTTTTCTTTTTTTTTTTTTTCCCCTAGGCAAACAGAGCCCCAGCAGTTTTGAGGCTGGGGAGCTGAAGAATGGTATTTCTGAAAGGCACGTTCCTGCAGGAATACCCCTGTGGTCTGCTCGGCTGCACAGTGGTGACATCTGGCAGAAGCTGTTGCATTGGGATGGATGAAGCTGAATCCTGCCCGCTGCTGCCTCCACACTCAAGACAGAAGATGCAGCAGAGTGTGCTGGCTCTTCCAGAGCAATGGGCAGCTCCAGGGAAGGGATGGGGAAGAAGGGTGGGACAGCAGTGCCAATGCCTCCAAAAATACCCTCCAGCAAACCAGAATATTTTTTCCTCCAGTAACAAGTACTAAATCCTAAAGAAGAGACTTTTGTTTATATTTTGGGGAGGCAATAGGATTTTATTCAAGGTTAATATGCTCACAGGAGTGGAAAAATTAGGTAAAAGACAAAAAGAAAAATTTCCCCTAATAAACAGTGTCCATTAACTCCCCACAGCACAGGAGGAGGAAAAGACCCCACAGGAATTTTTGTCTGCACATCTGTAGTTCTTCATTGCTCTATCATTTGTGCTGAGTGCCAGGCTGCACACAGAGCCCAAATAACTCACAGAGGGGGACAGAGGGGGGGTGTCTCAGCAGGAAAGGCTCTAAACGAGCTGGTGGCCCACTCACCAGGATTAGGGATTTGCCCTTTTTGCTAACATGCAGCAGAATGCAGCACAGTCACCAGCACATGATGGGCTGATGTCAACTGTGGCAGTTCTCCAGAGGTAAAAAGAAGTGATAAAATTGCCTTCTTTGTTGCCTTCTCCGTCCATATGGGTGAAACACAATGTGTGAGAGGGAGGGGAGCTACTGTGAAAGCAAACCCGAAGACAAAGCTGTACCTGAGACTCCAAACCCACAGGGTTCAGTACCACTCCAAAGCATTTTCACAGTTAAACACCAGCACCCACCCATCTTCCACCACAATGTCACCACTCCACAGGGCACCCAAGGGGATTGCTGCTGCAAACAGAGGAGAGGTGATCTTCCACAAAGGCAAATCTTTTCAATCCATGAAAAAAATGGAGAAAAAGCATAGGTGTTTGGAGGCAAATCACAGCTATGGTCAGCAGGTAGGGATCCCTGAGGTGTCTCCTAAGCAGAGTCTCTACATATGCTCTTCTGATGTCTCCTGACCTGGCAGTTGCCCTTGCACCTACCCTGTTGTGCCACGGTGCCCAGTGAGACAGCCACCAGCCCACACAAATCCAAAGACCATCAGGTTTTGAACTGCAGCTTCAGTTCAAGACACAATCCGCACCCAAAATGCAGGTTTTTCCCCCCACTTCTGGCTTCCAGAGCCATTGGTCCAGCAAAGATGATTTTAGCTTGATCGATCTTGTCTCTCCATCAACACCTTTCTTTTTACGTTTTCATCCTGGTTTTGGATCTTGATCCAGCTACGGGAGAGAATGGACCAAAATGTCCTCAGTGTTCAAGGCCTCCTTTGCTCTCCTTTTCTGCATCCCTTTTCATGTTATTAAGATTCATACTTGAAACAAGAGCTTGTCATTAGATCACTAGAAAAGGGCTTTAGTAAAAATGGACTGCATTCCCGGGTCAGTTTCTTGTGTGATCTGCTCTGCCCCAGATCCTGCTACTGTAAAATGGATATTGCAACCTTTTCTTTTCCTTGCTGTCCTTTTTTAAGTCTTAAGGAAGAGACTCTCTCATGTAAAGTGTATGCACAGCAAAACAGTGAAAATTATTATTTATTATTTATTATTTTTATTGTAAAGTATCTTTAACCATTATTTAACAAAATACCCAAGTTCCTGACAATGTCTTGGGGGGAAAAAAAAAGAAAACATTTTAGCAACTTCTTCTCTGCGTGATTAATCCCTGTAAAAAGTATCACACCAGAGTGCCCAGGCCATACAACTGTTCCAGGTGCTGTAGTTGTCCATTCAATCATGGCACCTAATCACCTGCCTGCAAGTGCCTCCTTTTTCTCAGGAACACTTTTAGTGTGGTCCAAGGGAGCACTGATGGGCAGAGAGGAAAGAAAGTGAGGACACACTCAATCACCTCCAAGGGTAAATGTCACAGTGAGCTCTCCCACCCAGCCCTGTGCTCCAGGGCTGCAGATCAAGGCAGGGTGGCCAAGGGAGATGGGCAGGACTGAGCCCTTCCCTGCTCGTGCCTCGGTGCTGCTGTGTAACTTGGGGAAATCATTTTAGTTTCACATACCTCAGTTTCCCCATCTGGAACACGGAAATAATGATCTTGTCTTCTTTTTAAAGCCCTTTCAGATGAACAGCCCTTTTAAAGAGGTAGGTTGTATTATAGGCAGCAGACTCTCACGTCTGCCAAGAACCAAAAGTGATATGAGGGTGATGAAATTCAGGCCACCTCATCAGCAAAGCATGTTGTCCTGGCCTTCAAGACAAGGTTAGGGCTCTTGGAGAGAGCCCATTCCTTTTTGGGATAGAAAGGAGTGGACACAGACCCAGCACATGCTTTCCTATTATTAGTCATTTGTATCCATGTATTGCTGCAAGTGTGCACAGATCTAAACAACCCACCAAAGCAAGGGCATAGCCCAAAGTCATCCAACCCAGGAGCTCAACCACGCAATGGGTGCTGAGGAGGAGTTGCCAGCTAATTTCCCCATTATGGCTCGAGCAGGATGGATGCAAACAGTCCTCAAAAAGCTTGCAAGCCCCAGGATCTCCATGAGCCTTTCACTAGGACTGGAGAGGAACAAGAGCAGGCAGAGGGACCTGCCTGGGGACCAAGTGGAGAGCATGACATCTGTCGAGGACCAGGTGGGTGACTCACATTTGGCTGGGGGAAGGAAGCTGGAAGCAGGCGAGATGCAGGCACAGGCAAGGTTCCTGAGGACCTCACAAACCGGGCTGGAAGCACGACCGAGAGCTGCTTTGCGCGACAAGGCCAAATCCGTCCCTGGCACAGCTCCCCTCCAGCCGCGTCCGTGTGTTTGTGTTAAGGATTCAGCTCCGGCTGCGTTGGGAGGCACCGGCTGCTCAGGGCTGGCATGCCAGCCTGGAGGCCCAGACACGAGGACAGTGCCAGATGCCGGGCATATTTTGTCAGCTGCGCGGGCTGCGGGCTGTCACACGGGGCCGGGTGTGCACCTGCGCGACCCTGGCCCGCCCGGCTATTAACAGCCGGCGACAGCGCTCTGATGCCGGATCACTGACCGCTCCGTCCCCGAGCACGGAGATAAATCAGCCTCCCCGCTGACAACCCCGCGGCTCTTCTGCGGCCGGGACCGATGCAAACGCTAATGCACCTAATGCTCGCTCCACGGCAGGATTCGATGTGTGCGGCCAGCCCAGCCCCACCGAGTCCTGCCACCTCTGGTCACTGTTCATGGGATGCCCAGTGCTCCTGCTGCTCCTGGTTCGGTCCCTTGAGACCCAAAGGTCTCCTGATGCTGTAGGTGAATGTTTGGGGTCCTCCAAGCAGAGATGAGACCAGCACAAATTTCTGTGAGAGGAGCTAACACAGGGAGGACTCACACAAGATGTGAAGTGGATGGGGCGTGTTTGAGTACAAATGAAGCAGCCAGAGGCCAGAGCTGCAGAAGGCGTCGTGTATTTGGGGGCTAAAACCTTCTCAGACATTGGGGATAGCATCTGAAGGGGTCAGGGAAAGAGGCACTGATGGAGGAAGATGCATTTACGTATTTCCTCAACTCCTCCACAACAACCTAAGCATCAGTCCTGTGCAACCTTGAACGCCCAGAGGAAAAGTCCTGACACGTCCAGGCCTTTTGGAAGAAACACGCAATGGGTGATGGCCTCCACATTCTCTCTTTTCTTTTGTTGCTGACCCAAAATAAGTGCAATCTGACTAATTAACAGAGCTAGTTAGCATCAGGATGAAACGCCCAACGTGGACCACAGGCTCTTAGGAAACAGATTTTGGTGCTCTGGGACACAGAAAAATGATTTCCCAGGCATCATGTGCACAGCACAGCTGGCTCTGTGACTTTTCCTCTTTTTCATCATCAGTTCTTGGTTCTAGCACAGCAATAATTTTTAATGCCAAAGCATTGTGCTTCTTCCCTCTTTATTTCAGGCTGCAGGCTCACCACATTCTGGACTGGTTGCAACCCATCTGGTTTCACTAATACTTCTAATATAATATTTATAACTAGCTAAGGGCTGATCATATGACGGGTGTAATCAATAAGTCATGTGCCAGTTGTGTTTATTCTAACACCTCAAGCTATTTTTCTGTCTTTTGGTGTCCATGGCCTGCTGGGCTATTTGTATGTTTTGTTGCTGTTGTACCTTCCCACCTCTGCAGCCTGCCCGTTAAAAAAGGCTGTCTCAGTAATTGAGAGAAAAAACCCATCGCTTCGTTTCCACCCAAAAAAAGGAAATGAGATGAGAGAATCAACCAAAGGCTCTGCTTGCCATCAACTTTGGATTTTCTGAAGGAACTTGTGCTTAGTAAAGTTGTTCAATCTGAACAAAATCATCTTCTCAACAAATTCCTCCTTCCCACTGCCAGAAGAATCATCCAACAGAAACCACAACCAGCTCTGACAGTTTTAGCTCACCCATAGCCAGCTGTGGCAGCCCAACTTCATCATCAGTGAACACAGGACATTTCCTGGCAGACCATTGGGTATCAGGGAGGAAAGATCTCCTACATCAAAAGGGGAGTTCCCATTGCATGCACGCACTTCCTTCTTGTTTTTTCTGCCCTTCTAACCCTATGTTGCTAAGATGGGCAAATAGGAGTCGCTTCTGGATAGATGCTCAGATGCATCAAGAGGTTTTCTTAACTCCTCCCAACAGTGCTTTATAAATACCTTAAAGACGTTTTGGGTGAGACCAGATTTGAGGAAAAAAACAAACAAATAAACAAACAAACCCCACTTTTACCTTAGTTTTGAGAAGAGTGAATATCATTAGTGTTAAGCCACTGGCAACAGGCTGGGATTTGGCCCTGTGTGGCTGCACAGAGGCAGATCGAGACTGAATTCTCCCTTTCTACGGGTGCTTGTAGTTGGACACAGCCTGTAAAAGCAAATGATTTAATGATTCATTCTGGCAAGAAGGGAAGGATGACTTCAGGTTTGAGCTTCCCACATCACTTCCAGCAGCTCCCCCTGGAGATCCAACACATCAGTGGCCAAGATGATTGCACGTCGCAGAGCCAAGCGGTGCTGCCTTCTCTGCCTCTGGAGCAGGAGCACAAAGGAGGGTCCCTCTGTGGCACATGGGAATTCAGCAGCAAAACAGAGGCTGTGCATCAACCTCAGGAGGACAAACTAAACCTCTCCTTTTTATGTGGAGCCTTTCAGCTGCTACCTTGTGAGTCAGTTTATTCAGAACAGCTCTGCACTAATGGGATTAAGAAGCTCTTCACTGCTTGGATCGCTTTGCAGTGGGAAGATCCAAAATCAACTGATGGAAAACAGGATAATTCCTCCTGCGGAGGGAGCGAGATTGTTTGTGGAACCAAACGATCAAACAATGACTCTGAGTGCCTCAAGCATGCCATGCATGGATGTGAAGCTCTGTGGGTGCTGGGCAGGGTGATGCAGGCACCCAGACTCTGTGAGTGCTGGGCGGGGTGATGCAGGCACACAGCGTCAGTGCAACGTTGGGACCCCATGCCCTACCCCGGGGTGCAGTTCTGTGGGACTGTGTTTGAAGGTAGGAGAGGTTATGGGGGAAAGGAGTAGTCATTCTCTCCAGCAAACCTCAGGCTGAAGGCTCAGATCCAGCGAGGAGTGCACACACCTTGAAGGCACTTAAAATCCTGAACTGCCTCTGCACTGCTTCTGAGCAGCCACAAATAACACATCCACTGTCACGCAGAATATCTCAAAGATGGTTGCCAAGAAGATGGTGCCAGACTGTTTTTGGAGGTGTCCAGCAACAGGATAAAGAGCAGTGGCCATAAATCAAAACATAAGAAGTTTCAATATGAGGAAGAACTTCTTTATGCTGAGGGTGGCAGAGTACTGGAACAGACTGCCCAAGGAGGTAATGGAATTTCCCTCTCTGGAGACATCCCAAACACAGCTGGATGTATTCCTGTGTTACCTGCTCCAGGTGACACTGCCTTGGCAGGAGGGTTGGACCAGATGAACTCCAGAGGTCCCTTCCAACCCTAACAATTCTGTGATTCTCTGATCATATCAGGATGTGCAAAACACTTCTCTTCTTTGCAGAACTGGGTTTCTCCTTCCCCACAGACACCGTGTGGCCTTGCACCTTGCACAAACCTTTCTCTCCAACGAGAAAGATACTCTCAAATTCCTTCTTTTTCAGCCTTGCCAAACTAATTTTCTGGTTCATCCAGCTCACATGGTAATTTGCACTGAAGAATTGGCTGAGCATCAGCACCAGTGGGCACCTAGAGCTTGTGACAGAAGACCAAGGTAAATTGTGGAGACCATCAAGTCTCCACCATCAAGAATGGGAGTCACTCAGCTGGCCTTGTTTCCTGCTCTGGCTGTATCTCAACCATTTGCCACATAGCACAAACAAATATAGGGCCCTGACAGCCCAAAAAATCCCAGTGTGTGGTACATCAGTCATCTCAACTTGGTACATGTGGTCAGAACATCAAAATGCTACACTCTAGTGTAGCCAGCACCACACTATCTTGCCAGCACCAAGCACCAAAAGCAGCTGGTCACAAAAAGGTCCTCAGGCTGTCACCTGAGGCAACATGGTAGATTCCCTTCTCAGGCACATAACCTGGTATTTGGAGCTCACTTCTTAAGAAAGAAAGACACTCAAAGAGCCTTCATCAGTACAAATATTTTACACTAAAGGTAGTCATACATTTAACATGTGTGCATGATTTCAACCCTGAGAAGTTTTAGGATCTTGTTACAAATTATTATTAGAGGTTTCATACATGTCCTGTTTTCCTTTCCTTCCTTTCCTGCCATGGCAGGCAGTTAAGCCATGTGACAGACATGAGTCAAACCTATCTAGCCAGGACCCTACTAGGGGTTTCCAATGTTCACACAGAGCTTGACACCTCAACATGTCATTATTCAGGCTCTTCTCCATCTGGAAGAGTGAATGGTCTGAAAATGGAGTTTTCTTCTTTTCTCACAAAAATTCAGACTTTTACTTAAAAAAAAAATAGAAACAGCTAAAAATAAACTTTCTGCTTTTCGATGAAAAACTTCAGTAAACACCTGAAATTTCATGCTGAAAACAGACACTTCCCAAAAAAAGTTGCTTAATCCATGATGGCATTTTCTGACAGAAAATATTTTAGAGGTAAACCTTTCGGAGCAGTCCTGGAAATGCTCTTTTGTCCAGCTCAGTTCAGTGCACATTACTTATTTCAAATATCAGTGGGAACACTGTCATCTGGATCTTGAAACAGAGAAATCATTTTTACCCTCCCTTACAGGTAAGCTCAGCAATAGATCCTCATAATGATTCTATAGCTTTCCTCCTATCCCATTTCCACCTTGATTGTGACCAGGTTTAATAGTTATCAGGATATGTACCCACAGATTTGAAAGCAAATGAGTATCTCAGGAATTTGTCAGGGGCTCTGAATGTCATTAGGAGCAATCAGCAGCAGTAAAATGGCTGTAAATTAAGGTGAATGTGAAAATTAAGGGGCCTCAATGTCTTGCTTGTCTGTGCATCGTGTTTGGCTCTGCTCAAAGGCGGGTGGAAAGCACAAGAATAAAAATGTTCACAAGAAAACTGGAGTCGGGTCCACAGCATATATTTCAAAAGGCTCCTGTTTCAGGGCAGCTAAGGTTAGCTTTCTGGTCGGCTCAGCCCGGTATCACAAAGAGGAACATTATCAGCTCTTTCTGTTGTGCTAATATCCAATTTATTTTTCAGCAGTGCAATTTCCTGCCTGCTCTTTGAACAGCTATCAAAGGACAAGACACCAGATCATGGCAGACATTCTTGTAGTGCTGACATCTGCTAAACTAGTCAGTCTGTTCATATACAGCCCACTCAGTGCATCCTAAAATATTTTATAAGCCACCAGTGGAACAGAGAATGGTAATGTGGGTCCCTGACCTTTATTTGAGCCATCTTGATGTTCAGTACAGATGGGGAATCACACTTCAGCAGCCAGAATTTCTGGGTCCATTCAGCTTAGGGTTTCTGTGTTACCTCCAAACCCAATAAAATTCACTTAATGCCATCTGGCACTTCATATCCTTCACTGTTTTTCATCCAAGAACACTGGTAAATCTGCATATGAGACTTAATCCAAAAGCCTGTGAAAACCAATGGAAAGATGGTTTTGGATCACGCCTAAAAGTGCAAGACTTTATATAGAAAACTGCTTTCTACAGCTTTGCTGGAAGGTGTTCCTCCTTCGAACAGGCACTCAAAGAGCAGTGAACATATTCCAACAAAACATCTGGACACCTAGGAAAAGGTTAGTCTAATTACATTTAGAGAAGCCAAGAAATACCACTAATGAGATATTACCCAAACTCTTGTGTGTTAGCTCTGTTGCTATTTTTGCTTTGGGTGACGCCACTTAATACCATGAATATCAATGTGTTTCACAAACATAGTCAAGTACTCTGAGGGACTACTCACAGCCCATTTTCAGAGTTATTCATGGGACCTGCAGTCTCTGTGTCACTGTCTCTCATGTGCTCTCTGGCTACATCCCAAAATGTTTTCCATACCAGTACTGACTTCTGCCTTAGTTTTGAGCCCTGCAGCAAGGAAAAAGAAAAGAAATAAAAGAAAATAAAAAAGTGCCCAAGCACCTGAGAGTTTTCACTATTCAAGGAGTCCTTCTAATTGCTTTCTGTTCCTCACCGTCCTTCTGGGTTGTGGTTTTATGTCCTGAGTATGATCTCTCCTATGCTTCAGACCTGCTCCCTGATGCACAATTGCCCTATCTCATTCCTATTCCATCTGTCCTTCTCCTGGATCCTCTCCTGTGCCATTGCTCTTCCTAATCTTCAACTTAATTCCAGGCTAAACTTTTATTTTCTTCTTGAAAGAGTTCCTATACATATTTTGGCAAAATTTCTGGCCACTCACTTCACTTACCTTGACGACTGTATTCTTCAAATTTGTATCCATTGACCTCATTTGTCCTCATTCACTTCTTTTGAGCCCTGCCTGACTTGGTCAAACTTATATCCAAGACCACTCAAGAACAGCAGAAAAGACTCCAGCTGCATACATAATGATAAATGAAAAAAAAAAAAAAAAAGGACATTTTCCAGCCACAAGATCAATCAATCATAGCATAATTACAGCTCCGGATGGCTAAATGTTCCTCACCCCCACCCAAGGGAAAAAAAAAGACAGAAAGGAAAAACTCCATGTTGGCCCACTTGGAGCTCAGAGAGGGGCCCTCTGATGTGGTGTGCACGTCTGGATGCAGACTGGAGGATGGCCATGGTGCAGCAGTCCCTCTGCTCTCCTGTGAAAGCTCCCATGGTGGGGAAGAAAGGCCTGGATGGGTTCACTGACACAGTCCTGCTGAAGTGCCTTCACCAGGCTGAAGGGACTGGAACAAATTCAACAACAAGAAGCCAATCCATATTCAGCCAGCTGAGAGACCATCACTCCTGTGACTTGTCAAGGAAGGAGGTGCCAAGCCACAGATGTGGCAACTGATAATCAACCTCTTCACATTGCCTTCATGTCACCCAGGTGGATGGATGTGCCCAGTTCTCAGCACTGAATTACTCATATCCAAGATAGTAGGATGCCAGAACACAATCCTGAGGCCAAAATCCCACGCTAAGGCTGCTTTATATTGACAATGGATCAACAAATTTTAGCCAAAGCTTGGTTCTCCGGCAGCATCAACACTCTCGGCTTTATAGAGATACTCTGTGTATAACAGGTTGACGGCTTTACTTCAACCCATCACTAATTTCTCTTTCCCTGTTTCTTTTTGGTACACTGTTCACTGTTCACAGGACCCTGATCAGCACAGAAGTGAGAAGCTCACAGACCAAATTGTCAGAAAGTTGGTACATGCTGTGAAACATGTTAGGAGGCCAAGGTGGAGAAACCATATGCAGAACTGGCCTGGATTTTGGCAGGGGTCATATTTTATAACATATTAAACCTAGGAAGACATTTACTGACTAGTATTAACCCAAGTCCTGCGTTAAACTGATGTATTGGTTATCAGTCATATCTTTCATGTGTCAAGTAATTGAACTTTTTTTCTACTTTTAGGATGCTGACAGGCAGTAACACAAAACTGAAGAGTTGTACTGTAAGGAAGTTGAAAGGGAAATTTAAGATGGTTTCAGGACTCATAGAGTTTATTTAAACAGTACCTAAATGTTAATAGAATGAACAACAGAATAAAGTCTATTAGAAGCGAAGTATGGGGATGAAGTTCAAAAAGGGAATATGGAAGAAACATGAACATAGGTAAACTAATGTTAAAATCAATATAAATCTATTAAAAGCATTCTGAAGAGCAATTTCCTAAAGCTCTGGAAGGTAATAATAAAAGCTGCCTCAAACACTTCAAAGCAAGTAGTTTGCCAGACAGCTGTTCAGACTGATAGATGATCAATATGCAATAGATGAGCACTCAAGACACATTATCTCATGATAGCAAAGTCAAATAAATACTAAGGATGCACCCCACACTGCAGCCTTTCCTTACTGGGAACACATCTGAAGAGATACCTCAAATTGAAGCATGAGTAGAAAAGATTTTCCAACAAATTGATAAAGTGAATAAGACCAATCTGCAAGACGAGACAGTATTCACTCAAGAGCTCTATGAAAATCCAAAGAGGAAATTGCTGCATGGTTATCTGTGGTGCAGAGCCAACCTGCTGTTTAAATCAGCCTTTGTCAAAAGAATAGAAGCAGTAAATGTGATGCAAAATGAAAAAGTTTCCAGAAATGGCTCATAAAAGGAATGAATACAGACAAGTGTGATTCTGTGTAAGGCAAACTGAAAAGTGTTCTAAAAAAGAGCATCAGACACATCAGAGAGCAAGGTGTAAAGGGGAGGAGTCAAGTATTGCATCTGTAGGTGGAAGTCACGTCTCACAGATCAAGTTCTTTGAGGGGGTCACTGAGTTTTGGGGGATAGTGATCTGAGTAATACCATTCACTTGCCTTTCCCAGTGTGGCAACCTATGAAAAAATTAAATTGTTCTTGAACAAGGGAGAAGGTCCTCTTATGACTCAACAACTGGTTAAAGACAGGAGACCAAACAGGGAATAAATAACCAGGTTTCACAATAAAGGGAGCCAACCTGCAGGACTGGTTGAGGCTCTAGGCTTTAGGACCTCTGGTGCTCAGTCAGTCATGGCTGGGCTTCGCTCAACACACACATTTATTCTAGAAAAGGCATAAGAAGTCAAAAGCAGGATGATTGACTTTTTCTGATGATACCAAACCACCTAAAATATTCCAAACTAAAGCTGTGAGCAAAAAATTCAGAAGGACCTACAATGCTAAGTGGCTGCACAGTAAAATGGAAGACAACATTCAGAATAATATAAGTAATATGAAGTGAGCAATCCTTAGGATACATTCACTATAATGAGCACTGCCTTAGCTACTCTTGTTGGGAATAAGATCCTGGAGCTAGTGTGGGTGGTTTTCTAAAAATGAGAACTTAGTGCTTTATGGGAATTTAAAAAGCAAAGACAAAATTAAAAACCAGTAGGAAAAGGCTTCAGAGCAATATAACAAATTTTTGCACATAGCTCCAAAGCACCAATCTCATATAGGATAGAGCAGAACTATAAAAGGCAAGAAAGGGTAACAAGACACCAGAGACAGGGAACAGTTTCCAGAAAAGAAGAGCCAAAATAGGCTAAACCCCTTCATCTTGGGAGAATAAACAGCAGAGGGGATCTGAGAGAGGTCTCCAAGTGATGAGCTGCACAGAGAAGATAAATGGAAAATAATTGTGCACCATTTCTCAGAACTTCAAGGGCCAGACACTAACTAATGAAATTATGAGACAGAGAGTTAAAGACAGAAAAAAAGGACATTTCTCTCACAAATGAGTTATGAACACTAAAAATTACAACTTAGTACAAATGAGTTTAAAATAATAATGGTGGCTAGCTCTAGAAGGGCTGTTAAATACCAGAATCCAAACTCAACTTTTAGTTCAGGAGACCCCTTAGATGCTGACTGCCGGAAGCTGGGATGATGTACCATGGGTAGGACTCTGCATTCAACATGCTTCTTACTTTTTTTTTTTCAATTTCTTACAAACTTTCTTTTTTATAAGTCCAAGACATCACGATCCTGGATTCCCATGACCTTATTCACTAATATACCTCTGAAGTAATGCACCCCAATGTGAAGTTCAGCCTTAACCGGAAATAAGCTGCTACATGAAGTTTTGTGGAAAAATACCAAGCTACAATATTGATATACTCTAATAATAAATTCAGCCTATCTGATGAATGATTAATACAAGAAAATAATGAACTTTAGCAGATCATAAGACCTCCTTCATGAAGATGAGCCTCTTTGGGAATCCTCTACCTTCTCAAAACCTCAATTTCTCCACCATTGTGGTGACAGCCCCTGGAGATGTGGGAACATTAGCTCATGTAAATGAAGCTTTCAGGGGTAATACTCTTCCCTTTTCACCATTAAAAGCTCTTTTACATCTGGAGCATCTGACTAGAGACTTTACAATAAATATGCACCCAATTGCACTCTTTTTCCTGTGACTACTAAGAGCCATGGGGAATTCTTGGGACCTCACCAACCACAGTCAACAGCCACCACTGAAAAATCTGGCAAACAAGTGCTTGCATTACACTCACCCACAAAAGTAAACTTCCACCAAAAATCCATAGGTTCTAACTAAAAGAGAGACTCTCCTGTACCTATGTTCTATTTAAGGTCCACTGTCCTTTTTCTAAAACAAAAGAATATTGAGTGAAAGACTTAAATATCCTCACATCTCATCCTTTTTTCTGTTTTTTTTGTCAAGGGACTCAAAACTCTAAAAAGCGAATCAGCAAAGCCCAAAGGATGCCCAGTGCACTTGGGGAAACTAAGTTTGAGCTAACTAATGTTGATCCTGGGCATCCTGTTGGTGCTGTAAGGCAAAGGCACCGCAGTGAGGAGGTGGGCTGGGGCAAGGAAGGACCCAGTACTCCTGCTTGCCAGGATCCACAGGAGACCAGGAACACTACAGGGAAAAGCCGACTAAAGGAGTTTTGGCAGAGCTGGGGCTGCACCTCATGTCCATCTCCACACGCAACCCCTCTCCTGACCACAGGAAGAACCTCTCAGCCTCAGACAGGTCCTAAACAAACAAATAGGAGGATTTTTACTGGTTTTAATGCTGGATGAGGTCAGATCGAGCTGAAGCCAGACCAGCTGCCAGTGCAACTGTGCATAAATCAGTGGATTGGCTCACAGATGGAGAAAGAGTTGAGGTTTTTGCAGGTCCTTACCCAGCTGCTCAACCTCCCATACATCTCACATCCAAGTAATTTTGGAGCCAATATCTGCTCCTTCTGAAGTCAAGGGATGAGTTGTCCTTGGCCCTGATGGCCCCAGGGTCGCAGAAGGGAGGCACTGAGGCTTTGGTTTGGGTAAGGCAGTACTTCCACTAGGGCTAGGCTGAGAAATTCAGGCTTTTTTAATTTTAAACAAATTCATGTTTTTATAAAATTGAGCCTCTCAGCCTGCAGCAGAGTGCCTCCAAACTGATTTGCAAGACTGTCAAGGACCCAGTGTCTCCCACCAAGAAGTGTGTTGATGTATCAGAAAATCAGATACCTGTTGGGGATTCAATGATATTAGGGCCAGAGGGATCCTGGAGGATTATTCAGTCCATCTTTCCACATAAAATAAAATCACACAATAACGCCTGCACCAAGTCCCCAGCTTAAACTCTAACATATATTTTTAAAAGGCGTCTAGCTTTTATTTGTGCAATTCAAGCAGTGTAGACTCCACTGTTTCTTTATGTAACATATTGCAAAGATCATTATGTTCAGCATAACTGCTCAGCTCTTATCACAAGCCTCATTTGTTCTGCTTCTGGATATCACTGACTTCTTTCTGATGGACTGGAAAGCTGCTGGACAGCAGCAATATCCTCCTCATGGAGACGTGAATGGGCCACGAGCACCTCACCCTTTGCTCTTTGTTGAGATACACTGACAAAATATATTTTTCAGACACTGTTGCAGAGGAGAAGAGAGGAGGAGATGAGAGGTTTGGAGAGGAGAGGTTCGGAGAGGAGAGGGATTAAATCTCATCATTCAGGCTAAGAGAATAAAATTAAGCCTCAGACTGTCATCAGCACTTTTCCCTCTAAGTGCATATTGACTGTATCAAGTAAAAAATAAGCATTTAAAAAGAAATAAAATTTTTAAGTCAGTGACAGATATGACTCCAATTTACACTGTGTGTGAATAATTCTCATTTCCTACCTCACTTCACTATCCTTCCTCAGTTTCATATTATCCAAGAGGACTATCCCATAATCCTGCCCATGCACATTTGCCAAGTCTCCAAATAGCTTTAAAAAACCCCACTGATGAGAGACCACCAACTTTACGGGTTCTTACAACTCCCACTGTACATTTTATGGGCATTTAGCAATGCTACAGGGTTTTCCTAATGCTGGAGAAATTTCACTTCTCTTCACTAATAATAGACATGTGTTTCAGCAGCCTTTTCTCACTTTTCCTCTCCTCGCCTGCCTATATTCTCAAATTGCTGCTTTTTAAGATGTATTTTTCATAGAACTATAAAAACAGAGCCATTTTTTCCAATTTTTTTCCTTTTCCTTTCTATTTTTTTCTCAGATCAAGGACTGAACAAAACCTCTAGCCTGCCAAGCTTTTTCTTTATTTCTTTCTTTTTTTTTTTTTTTTTGGTTGTTGTTTAAATACTTCACAATAAAAGAATGTGCTCCCAACGGAATTTTTACTGCAAAAAATGAAAAGTTCCCCCTTTCTCCTTTCTTGTATCTTGCACACTTCGAAACACATACTGGAATTCTGAAGCCTCCCGAGGAAGACGGCTGCTCACATGCTGTCAGACTATTAATGATAATGTCAGAGTACATGACACGTATTTAAACATTAAAAGAAGAAGGATTAGGGTTGCATCTCAGTCTCGCTTTGATGATTCAACTTTATGTTGATATCCTCAGCATGCCACTTGCAATCAGACTTCTGGTTTTGCTCTTCAACAGCATTTTAAAATAATTCCCCTTGCACAAAGAGGATGTTGGAAAATGTACATGAGAGTAGATGTTCCTTTTTAACAAGTGCAGAGCTCTGGTTTTTCACAGGGTTTGAAGTGTGTTCTGGTTTGCAGAAGTACAAACTGTCACCAGCTGAATCACCTCTCAGAAATGCTCAGGATGCTTTCCTGGGGGAGATGTCCTGTCCTGGCTCGCTTGGGAGACATCTTTCTGACACCCACCTGCAGCATGCCTTTCCCCCATCGCTTATCCTGGGCACTGAGGACAAGCCTTTAAAACACCCCAACTGCACCTACAACTAATTCTTGCCACTTAGTATATTCTTTCAATTTCCTTTTCCTTTCTACTTATTTATCTTTTAAAAAAAATACATTGTCTGAAGACACATTCCAGGGTCTCACAGTCACTTCTTGCAACTGCATCAGTTTTTATCAGGGCAGAGAGCCACCCAACAAGGTGTTTCACCCACTGTCAGAAGGCAGTGGTGCCGTGGTGATTTAGGGCATGGTGCTGTGGTTTCAGGGAGAGCTCGACCCTGTACTGGACAAAGTTAATCCATGACTTTGACTAGCACAGTGCCAGAGGATGCTGAGATGAGAGGTTAACCCTTCTCCAGTGATTTTTACCCAGTACTCTTTTGTCCTTCACAGGGAACTGGCAAAGCGTTTGTTTCCTTATTTATAGAGTCATACAATTGTTTAGGTTGGAAAAGACCCCTACAATCATCAAATCCAACCATTAACAGGTCCAGCACTGCCAGGGCCACCACTAAACCATGTCCCAAAGCACCACATCTACACATCATTTAAATACCTCCAGGGATGGTGACTCCACCACTTCCCTGAGCAGGCTGTTCCAGAGCTTGACAATCATTTTGGCCATGAAATTTTTTTTTAATATCCCACAGAAACCTCCCCTGGTGTAACCTGAGGTCATTTCCTCTTGTCCTTTATTTACCCTCGAAGGCAGACGTATCAGAGTTGCATGACAAGCTTCTTGGCTGGTGCTTCTACTGAAGCTATTTTCTTGGTGGGCATCAAAGCAGAGAAGCGACCCCTTTCCCACCTCACCAGCGTGCAGTTGTGGCCATGCCACCACGTCACAAAATGCCAGGCATATTAAACAGGACTGGGCTGGGACAGCTTTGCTCACCTCAAGCACAGAGAACTCCAGAGCTGGCAGAGGGAGGATATGGAAGAACAGCAAGAAGAAGGCAGGGCAATGGGACAGGACAGTGACACCATCAGATGGGCTCTGCCATAGATGTGTCTATGTCCTTCAAGTACCTGCCTTACCCATATCTGTGAAAAACAGACCCATAGGACACCGCAGGACTGACAAAATGATGCAACTCAGTGCAGACAAGGTTGACATAACGTGTTCTGCAGAAAGGAAAGGTCAGAAGCTTTGCTACAACTCTTAGCTATGGTCCCGTTACTGTGCATTACTCCCTCATAGCCAGGTGATTCCCTCCATCTGTTTTTCACCTCATGCCATCATTTTGCAGCAGGAAGAGCTACTGCATCCATATGGCACAGAGCAGTCAGCTCCACCTGGAGATTCTTCTGCATTTGCTCCTGAAAGCCATGCTTCTCCAGTGGCATGGTACAAGGCTGGAAGCATGCTGCTCCTAGCCCAAATACCAATGCCAGCACAGCCACACTGCTTTGATTTCCAGAGGCCAGGTGGTCTCTGTGAGCTCAGGCATGGCTTCCCATCTCCACTGCATGTGGAAAGCATGCCCGTGGTTCTGGGGCATGCATTGAAGAGCTGGGTTTGCTCTTCAAGAAACTCATTGTTGCTTAATTGAAAAAGTAACTCTCATCTTAATAACGTAGGCTGACAGAAAAGATTGCATGGACCCTTTCACTGCAGTTTAAATCTGTCTCTCTTCAGTTTAGTCTCAGGCAAGTTTCAGTTTCAATCACCTTTAAGGCAAACAGGAGCAGCCCAATCGGGTGGTAACAAGAGAGTCCACACACAGTTTGCACAGCTTTAACTATGGAAGCAAAAGCGGGTAAATGCAGTTGATGCAGGTTTGTAGGTGCACAGTGTCTGTCTCCTCGGTTGGCAGCTGTCTCTCTGTACCCTCTAGGAAAGGGGAACAGGCAGGGACGGGCTGTGTGCACCACACAGTGCGTCACTCTCGGGGACAAGGACCATCGTGACTCAGCCCTGACTTGGGCCTCCCCAGCCATCCTGTGATACCCATAAGCACAAGGATACTAAAAGGAGAGAAGGGGAAGGTCTGACAGGAGGTTATGTGACTGGGGACACTCAGGTTTAGGTTTCTTCTTGGAAGCGCTCCGTAATGCAGTGACCGCCAAGGGAGCAGCTTCATAAGCAGCGCCCAGAAGACACACATGCCTTAAGGCAAAATGAGAAAAAAATTGTGAAAATGGCTGCAAATGTCTTTGATTTTAATGGGTTTCTTCTATTTACCACCCAAAGGGATTTGGTCCATGGAGTTAAGCTGGAAGAGCAAAGGGGATTTTAGGTAGGTAGAATTTAATGGCTGAGACTGTAATTTTGTCCAAGATCTTGGGTTTGATCCTCCTCTTTTGAGAAGAGCCACCAAATGTTTAACACAGGCTTCCACTGAAGGACAGACCCTGCTGGAGGGGCTGGCGCTACTGCCACTCATGGGGACATTTGGGAGAAACCCAGTCAACTGAAAATCCCTTTGTTGGCTCTCAACTTTGAGATTTAGAGGAACTCAGATGAAAGATGGAGAAAATAGTCATTAAGGCATGCCCTAGCATTAGCAGCAATAATTCACAGGTTCTAGCTGAGGATATCAGGGCAGTTTGCCAGCACCACCACAAGGCAGGGGGGTGCTGCTACCCACACTGGGAAGTCAGGCACTTCTGAGTTCAACTGACTCACCTGAAATCCTTCTGCAAAAGAAAATCAAGCTGCAGTGACACCTGGGACACAGCATGTAATGGAGGAGGCAGCACGGCTGTTACAGATGTGGTGCTGAACCAGGGCTCAGCATATCTTCTCCAGTACTATCTCCAGTACCTCTGCTTTCTCCACCTGAAGAACTCCTTGCTATGTCTGCTCTGGGGCAGCCTGGTCACAGTACCACCAAGCAGAGTACATTAGTCACCAGGCAAGAGCTCATCTTGCATCATGGACCTCAGCTAGGTTAATAGAAGAGAAGCTCCCTCTGCTCACCCCATGTGGTGCTGATGGCTGCTAGGCTGACATGCCCTGGGAGAAGGAGGTTTAGGAACCAACATGCCCTTTCTATGCTGAGGATTCAAGCATCTCACAGCTTACATCCCATTGATTCTCAGTATGACTTAATGTCTAAGTGGTTTAGGTGACTTGAAAGCAGAAGCCAGGCACCTAAATAACAGAGATACTTTTAAAAATGACAGAGGATCTCCTGAGGTCCCTTCTGTCCTGAATTTTCCTACAATCCCAAGAAATACATTCTATTCCCAGCTATGCCACAGCTCTGATTGTGAACTGCACTTCTTCATCCCTCCCTCCCACCCTGCCTGCCCACCCTGTACAGACCCCTGGCCCTGCTCCCCCCGGCGTGGCTGGGGTAAGGGGAGTTAAGGGGTTTCGGGGTGCCAGCAGAAGGCTGCTCACGACTGGTAGCAAGTACCCACGCGTGCAGGCTCCCTTGTTATCTCCGTGAAAAACAGGGCAGCCCGTTGCTGTGGAATAATTCTTCCAAGTAGATCCGATTCGGTAGCGGAGCAGCAACCGAAGGTTTCCAGGAGCGACGGGAGGGATGTCTGCGAGGTGCTGGAGCTCCCCCAGCTCCCCGTCCCGCCGGGGTGCCCGTCGTGCTCCCGGGCGCATTTAGGAAGACAACGTGAAGTCAGGCACCCCCCGCCCCGCAGATGAGGGTCTTGATGCGGGAAAGCAACGATAGGAGAGGAGAAGCGGGATGAAGTGGGTTGGAAACCAAAGCAAATCACAGATTTCCCTGGGGAAGCCAGGCGGGGGGTTGGGGGGGAAGCGCACGCGGTGGGTCGCAGCGAGTCTCCGGGGGGCAGGATTTCTCTTCCATCGCATGGAAGAGCGAGATTAAAGAAGAAAGTGGGAGTGGGGTGGGAGGGAAGGGAAGGGGGGGGGGGGGGGGGATGAACAAAGGAGATTGGCAGCACAGCTGTTTTGGGAAGAAAAAAAAAAAAAAAAAAGAGGCCAGCCTTCCTGTTTCTTTAAAGCCGCTCATCTGCGCGGCGGCCGGCTGCCGGCGGCGGGAGGCAAGGCTGCGGGGAGCTGCGGGCGGGCGCACGTTCGCTCGGAGAGGACGGACGGACGGGCGAGCGGGCGGACAGACAGACAGACAGAGGGAGCCGTCCCGCCGGGGCTGCGCTGCCCGCCGCGACCGGGCGGGCTCCGATGGGCGGCAGCGGGGCGGCGGCAGCAGCAGCACCGGGAGCAGCGCAGCGGCGGAGCGGCCGCGGCTGAGCAGCGCCCCGCGCCATGCGGAGCGCGCCGCTGGCCGAGGGCGAGCCCTGGCCGCGCCTCTGCCCCGCCGAGCTCGGGGGGCTGCGGCGGCTGCGGCGCAAGCACGGCGGCTGCAAAAGTTTCCGCGTGGAGCTCAAAGTGCTGAGCGGGAGGCGGACGGCGCTCCGCGCACCCCCCGCGCCGCCCCCCGCCGCCGCCGCCCCGCAGCCCGCCTGGGAGCCGCGCAGCGCCGCGCTCGGCCCCGCCGCCGCCAACAGCAGCGCCTTCCCCGCCGCCCCGCCGCCGCCGCCCGCCGCTTCCCCGCGCCCGCGGCCGGGCGAGGCGTCCGGCGTCTCGCCGGAGATCAAAGCGCTGCAGCAGACGCGGCGGCTGCTGGCCAACGCCCGGGAGAGGACCCGCGTCCACACCATCAGCGCCGCCTTCGAGGCGCTGCGGAAGCAGGTACCTGCCGCCGCCCCGGGAGCCGCCGCCCGCCTGCGGGGGGCTCCGGGCATCGCTTCGCCAACCCCACCCCCCGCGTGGTGCCGCGTGTCGGGGGCTGGTGGGTGCGCAGGGCGCGGGGGAGCGCCCGCGCTGCCGGGGGCCAGGGGAGGTGAAGGGCAGGAGCCGCCTGACAGGAGGGGAAGTCGGTTCAAAATGCCTGGAAGTACCAACCCTAGAACTGTGCTAACGCTCAAGATAAATAAATAAGGGCTTTTAATATGCTTGCAGTTAGAAAGTTTTGGACCTTTTTTTTTTATTTATTTATTTTTTCCCCCGGAGAGGGAATGGTGTGGAGAGGGAAGAAATAAAACAAACCCGAGAAATCCCTCCAAGTGAGAACAGAGTGTGGAGAGAGGCACTTGGCCAAGCTGCGAGCTGGGGTGATGCTCTTGTAGCAAGAGCACGTGTACTTGCTAGCTCTCTGGCTGCGGTGAGCTGCCCCAAAGGAATCACTGGGAATTTGGGCAGCACCATGTTCTTGCTGACTTCGGTGCAGGGTGCCTGACCCCTCAGGGCGCTTGGGGTTCCTGCAGCAGCCTCTGAAACTTTCCATGTGCCCTGTCTGCCAGGGATAGCCAAGTTGAGTTGTAGTCCTTTGCCAGTTAGTTTCCCATGGGTTTTACTGTAGGGCATGTTTGAAGCGTGTGCAGTGCTGGGTTTGCCTGGTGAGAGGACTTGAAAATCCTCATGGTCATCTGTGAAGCATAATAGACAGGTTCTCACTGTCAGGGTGGAGGTTTTGAAAGGTAAATGATGTTTTGGACTAAATTCTTCTATCATCTCCCTGAGATGAGGAGAGATCCAGAGAAGCCACAAGGTTCTTGCATCTTCTGCAAAAGGATAAATTAGTGCTCTGGCCCCAGTACTCAGCCCTCACTGTGTGTAGGCACTGTGTAACAGCTCACTGATAGACAAAGATGTGCTGTCACACTCTGCAAGCCCAGCTGTTCTAGCTGTTCTGCCTTTCTGGTCAATGCTGATGGGGCTATTCCAGGTGTGTGGAAAGGACAAGATGCACAGGGCTTGGAGGGCTGTGAACTGCAGATGAGTCTGATCATGAGAGATGCTGAGCGCTGCCTCTCCCAGGATGGTCCTTCCAGCCTGGTGGGAGCAGCGTGCTCTTCTCGCAGGGGGGCTCATACACCCAGGCTTTTCACTACCGTCTTTCAAACATTATTAATCCAAGCTATTCTGCAAGTGTGCTCGCTTTGGGACTCAATGCTCTTTCCTGCTTAGCGGAGCTCTGCTTGTTCCTAACTCCATCATGCTGCCTGCAGCCCTTCTCAATGACTGCTGTGTGCTGAGTAGCTGCACCCCAAGATTTAATCCTTCCCTGTCATCTGCTTCAGCCCTGACCTTAATAGAAGCGCAGACTGAGACTTGGGGCTGTATGTCAGGAGGGAATCACTGATGAGCATCTAAACTAAAACATTTCTGATCACCGCGCAGGGTGGGATCTGACAGCTCCTGTCATAACTCCCAGTAATCCAGTGTGTGCTGGATGCTGTCCCCCAGTGCTGAGAGGCTGCCCCTTGTGCATGCAGACTCCAGACTTGATATATTTTGTTTCTATAAGCTGCTTCCATATTTTGGTTGTTTGGCAACTGTCTGTAACACGCTTGGAAGTGTCAGTCTAATTCTCCATGGACAGACATCTACACCACCAAAACCACAAGGGGAAGTAGCACTGATTTCCCAAATCACTGCCAATCTTGTTCTAGGCTGAGCCTCAAGCAGGAGTCAGGCAGGCAACAAATTAAAGCCGTGCTCTTTTGGGAAATGGGCAACTCTTGAAAAGCCTCAGATTCCTGGCCTTGGCCCTGTCTCCATAAATCATTTCAGCTGTGGACTCAGCTGGGAGTCCAAAGAGCCTGGAGAACAAGTTGCTGTCCTCTCTTCCCATGAAAGCCGGTCTCTAGGGTCAGCACGGGAACATACTGGCAGAGCTGTATTCACTCTGCAAAGAGAATGAAATCATTCTCTGGGAAATATTTGCTGCGAGGTGTTCCTAGCAATTTGCTGAGGGGTGGGCTGGCTGTCCTGACCATCATTGGATGACATTTGTATTCATTTCTTGTGGGGCTGCCAGCGGCGTGCCTGCTGCCGTACGTGACATCAGGTGACAGTCAGCTTCATTGCACTTACGCACGGCGCTGCCTTGTCACTCAAGTCATTCACACTGGGGTCGGAGGAGAGGTTTTTGAGGAGCGGTTCGGATCAGAAGACAGAATGTTGCTCTCTGTCACATCCTGGTCAGCGGGTCGGGAAGCAGGGGCAGGGAGATGCGCTGGCAGAGGCACACGCAGCAGGGAAGCTTTCTCTTGCCTCAGGTCAGCACCGTCTTTCCACATCCCTGAAGCAATCCCTGTGCGCTGTCTGCCACAGGCCTCGGTTTGCTTCTTGTTCCTTGGTTAGTCCTCCGTCCCCTCCTTGTCATCACATATCAGGCTCTTAAGCAGCTGGGAGGCCTTTCCTGAGGCACTGAAACTGATACCTCCCTGCAGACAGGCAGGCGAGGAGCCGGGGAGAGCGCCCGCGCTTGCACACAGCCAGCCCCCGCCCCACACTCCTTTGGGAAGGGCTCAGGTGCTGGATGTGGAGCTGCTGAAAGCAGGAGCCCTGTTCAGCCACTGGTACCCAGCACCCACACAGGTGTCATACCTTTCCCTGTCACGTTTGGATGTACAGGGCTGGAGATACCCATCCTCACTGGCATGCGTGAGATAAAACCCCATTGCTTGTAGGATCAGACCCACCACAGCCAAGCTGTAGGGAGCCTGTCCATGCCTGGTGAGGAGGAGGAAGGGGAAGTCATGCCTCTGTGCAGGACACTCTCCCTTCTCAGCAGCCCACCCCAGGGTAGGCGACTGGCACTCAGCGTGCCGGGCAGATGGGCTGACAGCGGCGTCCCTGCACTCTGCAGCTGTGTACATACGGCACACATGTTTTGGCTTGTGTCGACTAACTCTCCAGATGGCAGGAAGGGGTGTGGGGTTTTTTTTTTTCTTCCAGTTCTTGGTGGAGGAAGAGCCAAACACAGTTGTTTCACACAAGGGGAGGCTAATCCAGCTATGTCCCTGAGCACTTAGCTGTCCCTGGCTTGCCTCTGAGGGCAGGGCCCCCTCAGAGGTGGGAGGTAGGCAGGCAGCTGCCAGCTCTGGGAAGCTGCCTGCTGCTGTGAGACGTGTCATTGCCATTGTGTTCACCCCTTGGTGTCGCGGCCACCAGGAACAAGGTTCTCTCTCCCTCTCTCTGTATTGAGCTGCTGCCTTCACCATAGGACCATAGCACTGAAGTGGGGCTGAAGAGCAGATGCTCCTGAGATAACAGCTCCTTCTCCCTGGTCTTGGCACTTGTGATCTTCAGCTACTCAGTCTGGAAAAGATTTTCCCACCTTCAGTCCCCCAAGCATCGTTTGTCCAAGTGATGATCCTTCCACTAACAGCAGACTCCTGAGGCTCACAGCATAGCTACCCCTGGAAAACACTGACCTGCTGTGAAACACTTTGAGATGGTGGAGATATTTCTGCTATCCTTGGCTGCCCTTCTGCTGCTGCCTTTCTGGTGTCCGTCCCCAGTTCTGCTTCTTCCTCGTGACTGGGCAGCTCCTCGCTGGAGCACTGGTCTGCCCTTGAATGCCCTGGCAGGTCCTGGTCAGTGGATTCCTATACTACTGCTGCAGGACCCTCCATAAGTGACATAATGGGTTGTCACTTCCATCCTTTTTCTCTCTGTCTCCCTGCCATTGTGGGTGGTCAGTGAACCCAAACATTTCTGATGAGTCACAGCGCCAAGTTCGCAAGAACCTGAGGGCATCTCCTCCTCCATGTGAAGACTCCTACCAGTCCTTGTGCTGGTGGATATTCAGATTTGTGAAGCACTGCAACCATTTGGAGGAGACAAGATGTGACAACAACATTGCATATCTTCAGAGCAACTGCTCTCCATGCCAAGCAATGCTGGCTCCTTTTTTTTTTTATTGTCTGCAAATTCGTATTGGCAACAAGAGTCTCATTCTCCGGCAAATCCCAAGTATGAAACTGGACTATCTCAACATCTGTTGCAGCATGGACTTAGCCACCAGGTTTGCTCCTGGAGGACTTGGCTGGAAGGAGATAGTGCTTTTCACCATGAGACTGCATGGGCAGCCAAGCAAACCAGCTCCCACCAGTATGTTGCACTCACAGGAGTTGGGATCGAGCTCCTCAGCTGTGCTGACAGACCCTAAGGTGGCAGCAAACTCTCCGTCGATGGACAGAGACAACCACAGCAGCCTTCCTGATCTGGAGCCTGCCTGGGCTTGCACATCTGGTTTCTCTCTGGAGCACTGCTGTCCAGCTCCTCCTCGAGAAAGCGATGCATCGAGCCACAGCGAGCTGGAGTCTGCGCTGGGAGCAAATGTGTCCACAGGCATTTATTTTCCCTTGAAGTATATTGGCATTTTTCTAAATCTTTTCACCACTGCATTACCAGGACACTGCCTCAGCAGCTGACAGCCTCGCTCTCTGCACTTATGTGGGCTCTGGAGATACTTTAGAGTTTTATAGGGTTTTTTAGCTGCTGGAATGGAGGTTTTTTTCCCCCCACTAGCATCCTTTCACTTTTTGCTGCCGACATGCACGTGGCTGCTGTGGTTTGTTGTTAAGTCAGTGCAGAAAAGCCCCTGCTTGCTCCTGTTGGGAGCATGGTGGGACATCAGGAGCGGCAGCCTCAAGGCCACACAGGAGGAGGTTACATGGCTGTGGGGTGGCATGTGGGCAAGCTGTCTGCAGGGCTTTGAAGGACAAGCCAGGCACTAAATGGAGGCAGGACCCACGACTTGAGCAGTCAGCCACAAGCCAGAGGAGGCTGAGGCTGTTCTGGGCATGTGTCATTACGTGCTCGTCCTCTTTGTATGTCATCCCAAAAGCAGCCGTGGTTTGTCACCTCTGCAGGCGCGACACTGCATGTGACCAGTGTCTCTGGCGTGTCCTTTCTGTGTGGTGAGGAGGCTGAGAGCTTTCCTCCATCACCTGCTGACATCTCCCTTCCCTATTTCCAGTGATTCATCCCTCTGTGATCCCACAAGCAGGAAACCCCAAGATGCTTTAAAACCCAGCTCCTGAAGACAAACCACCCATTGAGCTCTCTGGGGGTGACAGCTGGGTGGGAAGAGATGGTTAGAGAGATACTGCCGGACTTCAGGAGAACTGGAACATCTTCCAGACATCATGTACAATACCACTGCTGCGTGTTGTCATTGAACAGCACAGTGTTAACTGGAGTACCTCAGTGGTTACAGCCGGTCCGGAGCGACGCTGATGGATGTTTAGAGCCCAGTTGGGGCAGAGTGGGGTGGCACTGTGGTTTAACAGCTAAAGAAGATGAAAAAATACTGGCCTGAAGCAACAAAAGAGGACAGAAAATAAGGGAGAAACCAGACAAAAGGACAAAAATCTTGAAAACAATGCCTGTGTGTCACCAAGAACAGGGCTTTTCTGCTCTCTTGGCTGCTGTCTGTCTGATTTTATCTTTTGTTACAAATCCCGCTCCCGTCGGGAGATATTTGCTCTGCCTGCTGCAGCCACCCTAAGTTAACCTTTATGTTTTCTTATGGCTCCCGCTGAAATTGGAGGAAAGAGTCTGCTTTTCTCTGTCAAGCTTTGAATCCAGCCTCTGCTCCCTGCCTTAATCCACTCTCAAATTCCTCTCCGGACTGCAGTGAGGAGATGGGACGCTTTACGGTACCGTGCAGCAGAGCCCCCCAGGCTCTTTGTTCCCATCCTGCATCTCTTTTGGTCCCTGCTGTGTGCATTCCCAAAGCGATATATCCCATCCTGGTCCCGGTTTGCACTGTCCCCTGTGCCATGCAGGGATGCAAGCAGAGGGAGGGTTATGCTCCTTGCAGCTGCTCATAGCAGCTCCTGGGTCTAAGCAGCGATAGCAAAGGAGTGGAAAACCCCGTGGTGTCCAGCAGTGGGTGGTGACTGAAGAGTCACCAAGGCCAAGCTGAGGCTGTGGCAATGCCATTATCTCTGGTAGAGCTTGGTCTCCTATTTGCCAGGGGAATCGGATTCATTGGACCTTAAAGATGGAGATGACCATTACAAAACTGTCACCCAAAAAAGTGTTTCCCCACTATAGTGCTTGAGGGTAGCCCCTTTCAGAGGAGATTTTCTGTGCCTTGTGGCCCTGGGATTTCTCCTGTGATACCCAGTGGTCCTCTGTGTAGTTACTATTTTGGGCAGTGGTTCAAAGAGCCTGCAGTAAGGTAAGAGCTTTGCTGCAGCTCAGCATTTTGATATTTTTCATACTGAGAGTGTTTGTTGTATGCCCTGGGGATGTGCAGGAGGCATTGGGGTTGCAAAATGGGGATAATGTAGGAGGACTGTCCAAAATGGAGTGGAGCCAGGCCTGGGGCAGCATTAACCAGACTGCCATTTGGAAGAGATTCCCGGGGTGAACTCACCCAGCGCCACACCTAGGTTTTGTTTGGAGGAAGCCAATTCATTCGCTCCAAGGAGTGAACTCATGTTTTTGCAATGTGAGCGATGGGGGAGCCAGGAGCTGGGAGGGAACCGGGAGCTGGGTTATTTGGCAGCGTGTACCCACCCAAGAGGCAAAGGCACCTCGTTCAGGACTAGTGCTCCTGCCTGAGCGATGCTGCTTTTGTTCTCCTTGGCATTTTTCAGCTGGGTTTGGGCCCTGGGTGGGCACTTTTCTCCCTGTGGTGGGACAGGGATGGGGCTTCCTTTCAAACTGCTATGATTGCTGTGCTAGCACGGGGCTGCCCCTTCCCCACCACCGCAGTCTGGTGGCAGAGAAACAAAAGCCTCCCTCACCCATGGTATGGAATAGCTGCCCATCACTGGCTGGAATAGAGCTCTGTGGAGCATCTGACACTGTGACACCCACAGGTGGTCAAGGGAGGTGATTCTTCCCCTCTACTCTGCCTTGGTGAGACCCCACCTGCTGTGCTGCTTCCAGCTCTGGGGCCCGCAGCACAGGAAAGGCATGGACCTGTTGGAGTGAGTCCAGAGGAGGTCACAAAGATGATCAGAGGGATGGCTGAGAAAGTTGGGGTTGTCCAGCCTGGAGAAGAGAAGGTTCTTGGGAGACTTTTTCAGCCTCTCCCACCTCTTGCCCTTAAAGAGGGTCTGTAAGACAGATGGAGACAAACTGTTTAGTAGACCCTGTTGCTCTAGGCCAAGGGGTAATGATTTTAAACTAAAAGAGAGTAGATTTAGACTAAATATAAGGAAGAAAATTTTTACGATGAGGCTGATGAAACAGTTGCACAGGTTGCCCGGAGAGGTGGTAGATACCCCATTCCTGGAAACATTCAAGGTCAGGCTGGACAGGGCTTTGAAGAACCTGATCTAGTTGAAGATGGCCCTGCTCATTGCAGGGGGATTGTATTAGCTTACCTTTAAAGGTCCTTTGCAAACCCAAACTATTTTATGACTCTTATGGGGCCCTTCTCCAAAGCACTCCCCTGAGAACCATGCCATATATCCACAAAGCAGAATCTGTCCTTGCTTGTTCCAACCCACACCGTGCTGCCCCAAAGGTCTAGTTCAGTGTAATGAGCACCAGTGGCATGGAGGAGACATTGTTGGAAGCTGGCTGCTGCTGTGCTGTGGGCAGGAGGAGGGGTATTTGGGAACCAGGTGTGAAGGGGTCTGGCAGGACCATGAAAGGACATCCTGGGAATGCTTGCAGGCTTTTCCATCATACAGCTATACATTAAATCATCATCGTCCTGCCTGGGATGTTAGAAGGACTCAGGGCATGTAGCTGTTGAGAGCAAGGTAAGGAAGCCAAGTTCCTTGCTGGTGAATCTGAACACACCAACCAGACCATCAAACAACGAGTCCTGTGAGAAGCAGGAGGACCCATATGTGTTCACTTTACCACAAAATTGGGTGGAAAGAATAAGGGTGGCTCCAAACCCTTCCCAAACACACTCCACAATGTAACACGTCTTGAAAACAGACAAGGCCTTCATCTTCTGAGTGAGGCCTTCAGCTTTTTAAAGCTCTTACTCATAGAAGTAGAATGATTTGAGTTGGACGAGACCCTAAAGATCATGTTCCAGCCCCCTGCCATGGGCAGGGACACCTTCCACTAGACCAGGTTGCTCAAACTCCCATCCAACCTGGCCTTGGACACTTTGCAGGGATGAGGCACCCACACATCTGCAGTAGCACTGCAGACATCAGCCCTGGAGATACTTCAGGATCATGAAAGAGAGGCTTCCCCCGTGCTCAGGACCGACAAGCAGGGAACACTGGCAGTCCTGCTACCCCAACCTGCCACCATTCCCCCAAGGTGTCTTAACTCTAGGAAACATCTGACTCACCCCGGGGTGGAAAGAGGGACGTACAAAAACCAGAACTATTAAGTACTGGACATTTGTATGAACCCTCTGGAAATATTTTTGGCAGGAGACGCAGCACAAACAATGAGACAGCGCCACTGGGCTGCGTGTTCGGATGCAGGGGAGAGGCAGCCAAATGCTTTCCTGGGGGAGGGGAGGGAGGGGGGCCTGATGTGTTTTAACTCCCAGCATAAAAATAAACCAGATCAGTTAGCAGACAGGTAGGTTCAGCAGCTTCTTATGGCATGTTGAGGAACTAGCTGTCAGGGCAGCTTAGCCATCGCAAACATGGGAGCCACCCTGTCTTCCCTGCTGTGCCCAGGGGCCCAATTCTGTCCTGCATGACCTTTGTGTGGAGGGGATTTGTGCACATCTGTGCTGCTAAGTCACGATTCAAGCACAATACCAGAGAGGTCTGGACCCCCAGCACTCAACACTCTTCTTTATTCCAGCAGTGTAAAAGCAGACTTGGTTTTACAGATGTTATCTGGGCAGGTCCAGAGCATGTTTACAGAAATCGTATCGTATTGATAAGGACAGAGCTGCCTGGCAGAAGGCTCAATGATGTGAACTTGCTTAATGCTCCTGAAGTCCATGGGATGCTCGTGGTTGTTCCTCACAGACCCACCACCGTGAACATACCCTTCACCCTCATGTTTCAGGGGTACCCTCTCACACATCTGTTTCTCCAGTTGTTCCCCAACCTCATCCCGCACTCTCCTCTCCTGTGCCCTGGGTCAGAATCAGCTCCCAGCCCATTTCTTCAGTGGGTGACAGTGACCCTTTGGGGAGCTGCAGCAGATCCCTGCCTCTCTGGAGAGGGCTGGCTGCAGGCCGAGCACTGCTCCGGTCAAGTGCACAGCAGACTTCCCACGGACTTCAAAGGGAGCATCCTTGGTTTTCCAAGGGCGCTGCCTCTGAATCTCAGACGTCAAGGATGGAAGAGACCTGTTAGGTCACATCCCGTTCTATCTTCCTGCCAAAGAAGGGCTCTTCTGCACAGGAATATGTCTGAGGAGCATTCCTCTTGCCTTGCTTCAACTCCTGCCAGCCTCAGGGTCACTGATAAGACCCAGGAGACTCTGCAGAGCCCTTTGCAGGCACAACTAAGAAACATGCTCTGAGTGAAGCTCTGGTTCCTGCTGGTCCCAGCCCGCTCCATGCTGATCTCCCAAAGTCCAGGATGGTGCCAGTATCCTTTCTAGCCTTTCTGCCTTTCTAGAAGACAGCTGCATTCCTTCGAATCAGTGTGAAATTTCAGTTGCAGTTCCTTCCTAATTCCTTTTAATCACTGCAAATATTGCAGGCAAGAGGGTGAGCTGTGCTGCTGCTCGGGAGAGATCAGTGAGGTCAGATAAGGGAAATATTTTCATTAACTGCACAGGAACTTGAGCTCTGCCCTGGTTCCCCCTGGCTCTGAACGGACCTGCTCAGCTACCATCTTTGCAGCTGTCCCACCAAAGCTCCAAAATCTGTTCAGTTCAGGCATGAGGAACAAGAAGGTGACAGAAGGAAGGGCTTGGTGCTTGCCAGGAGTGTGACAGATACCTGCTTGCGTTACCACCTGCCCAAGATCTGTGTAGTGAAGACTCCATGGAAGCTGGGAGGGTTACAGCTGCAAGGCCACACCAGCGTCAGGCGTTTTCCCATTTCTAAGACACTCTCTCTGTTTTAAGTTGGATTTTGAAGATTTCTTGGCATCCCAGTGTGTCATTGACAACCTTTTCTCCAATCTGTGCAAATCTGTCCCCTCTTTCCTGCTGACTTTGTGTTAAAGAAGAGATAATGCCAAAGTTACACACACACACACAGACACACAGACACACACACACACACTTGGGGAAGCTTTGACTCTGGATTTGAACTAAGTGGCTCATTCCTCTCTTAATTTCCCATGTTTAATTCAAAAGGAAACATTAAAATGGCAGGAGCTGAGCCAAGACAGGGAGGGTTCCTATAAAATAGTTTTTCTAACACTGTTACCATGGCAAAAAACCTCTTATCTTTTAATGTTGGTGCCCCGCACCCATCACAGCAATATCTGAGCTGCTCAAGGTGAACCTCTTCCCATGGACCTATGGGGCAGCTCCAGCTTGGACTCTGCTGCAGTGGTGTGGGAAAAATGTTGTGTAATCCCAGTTGAGGGTTTTGTCAGCTGTGTTAGCGCTGAGATCCTCCTTGCCATTTGTAGCAAACATATCCTACCAAAAAAAAAACAGATTGGTTTTTATTTTGTTTCTTTTTTCTTTTTTTTTTTTGTTAAAAAAAAACCAAAACACAAAAGAAAGAGCAAAACAGATGAGGAAAAAAGACATTAGTCTGCCTTCTTGTGTTGTAACTGGACAGCGTCTGTGCATCAGCCTCAAGGATTTCGTGGTTCTATTTTACTTCCACTCAATTTAACTTCCTTCTTGCTCTAATTCTGAAATTACTCCCACATTGCACTGAATCCTTCTATTTTAGTTTCCATCTTGCTTTGTTCTTTCCTGATGCTGTTTGATCTGGGTGCTCTGCTGTTCTTGTTACATTGGCGTCGAAAGACTTGGGTGTTTCTGCTGCTCAAAGCTCTTGCTTTCAAAATAACTCAGCTCATTGCATCTGGGGACCAGGTACTATGGTCTGAAGGCAAGTACCACTGGTGGGTGCATAATGCTGGCAAAGAAGTAAAGGCAGGGATTGAGAGAGAGGTTTTGTCAGACCAAAAGGGGATGTCTGTGCCACCAGACTCCAGCCGTTTCCAGCTACCTCTCTGATTCCCTCTGGAGCAATGGGAACAACACTTAGCCTTGCCTTTTCCTTGACTGGCAGTTTTGCAGAGGGGCTTACAGGGTGTGTCTCAAATCCCATGGCACACACGGTGCCGATTCCAGCAGAAGAGGCATGGAAGTGGCTCCATCCCTTCTGGGTTGGTGTTACCAGCAGAGAAGTCTCTGCTCTGTGCAGCTGAAGTCAGTGCAGCAGTGACGCAGGTATAGGACACATAGATTCTCTGCAATGCCCCTGCCCGTTGCAGGGGGGAGTTTGGACTAGGTGACCTTGAAAGGTCCCTCCCAACCCAAGCTATTCTATGATTCCATGTCTTCTCAGTAGTAGATGATGTGTATGGCACCACACTACAAGACATTGAGATGCTGGAGCGTGTCCAGAGAAGGACAACAGAGCTGGGGAAGGGTCTGGAGCACAAGTCTGATGAGAAGCAGCTGAGGGAGCTGGGGTTGTTTAGCCTGGACAAAAGGAGGCTCAGGGGAGCTCTCCACAACTACCTGAAAGAAGGTTGTAGCCAGGTGGAGGTGATTCTCTTCTCCCCAGTAACAAGCGATAGGACAAGAGGAAATGGCCTCGAATTGTTCCAGGGGAGGTTTAGATTGGAGATTAGAAAAATTTCTTCACTGAAAGGGTATTCAAGCATTGGAACAGGCTGCCCATTGGAACAGTCACCAGGATGGTGACTCCAGGGAAGTGGTGGAGTCACCATCCCTGGAAGTGTTCCGAAAACATGTAGATGTGCTTAGGGACACAGTTTAGTGATGGGTTTGGCCATACTGGGTTAATGGTTGGACTCAATGTTCTTAGAGGTCTTTTCCAACCTAAATGACTCTATGTATCATGCAATACAAATGACTCAAAGGATCATCAGCACTAAAATTCATTTGCTCATGGATATGGGTGATCCAGCCAATTGGTTTGGATTTCTGTAAGTACTGTGACAGAGGTCTTCCCTAGGAACATTTGAAGAAACTGAGCAGCTTGGACAGGAGTGTGGATTAGTGATGAAGTTACAGGCAGGGAGTGGTGGGTAGGGAAAAAGGCCCAGTTCCTGCAGGGAGGGATGTCCCGAGTAGACAAACCAGGGCCTGACTCTGTGCTTAACTCTGCTTTCAACAGGGAGTTGGGCTGGAGACTTGAAAGGTCCCACCACCTGAAATTGTGCCTGTGCAAGCTGTGCTGAACCTTATGACTCAGAGTGATTGGGTAATAATATGGTACATGAAATAAATACAGTGCAGATAAAGTGAAGTGATGCATACAGGAAAAACCATACCAGAGTCCACACGTGAAATGATAGACCCTGAGCTGGCCATTATCTCAGAGAAGGGAGACCTCAGGGTTTCTGTATATGGTTCAATGGAAGTCTCAAGTCAGTGTCTGGTAGCACTCACAAATCAAGTCAGGAGTTGGTAAAAAAAGAAATATTTAACAGAACATTTAAAGGAATATTTAACATAAGCATCTGTTAGATAGATGCACCCACAACATGAATACTTTGTGGTGTTCTGATCCTCTCAGCTCCAGAGGGACTAGGAAAGGTTCAGGGAAGAGCAGCAAGGGTCATCAGAGATGTAGGATGGCTTCCATACAACTGTCTGCTAAGGAGGATTGATCTTTTCCTTCTGGAAAAGAGGGTGAAGAGACGATGGAGGACTGAAAACATGTGTCACAGAGGACGTGAATAAAAATCTGTTGTCCTCTTTTCTAATACAGGAGCTAGGGAACCTCAAGGGAAGACAGTAGGAGCCAAGTTCAAAACAAGCAAAAGGAGGAAAAATTTATATAGATCGAGGAGAAAACTTTGCAAAAGGATGTTGTTGCTGCTCGAAATCAACAGGAGTTCAGCTTATCGGGCCAAATTAATGGAGAGAAAAGATCTATCATGGGCTACTAAATACAGGGATGGCACATCTATATGAGGTTGTGCAGGTGACAGTAGTTGGAGCCTGGGCTGTTCTGCTCCTCCTTTGGAATCTGCATATGGTCACTGTGGGGTCTGTGGAAGGGGTGAACCCATCTTACTTTATGTAAAGTCAGGGACATCACTCCAGGAATGATCCCATGCTTGTGTCCCTGTGGAGAAAAGAGAGGCTGAGTCATGAGCATGGCAAGAAGCATTAAAAAAATCTCCAACCCTGAGTGTGACACTCCAGAGGGATGAGGAGAATGGAGACTGGTACGGAGGCAGATGGCTGGTGGACATTGAGGCATTCCTGTGATTGATGTAGTATGAAAACTTAGACTCATGAGTGGTCAGACAACCTGAGAGGCCAGGATGGATTTCAGTCTATTGCCTTCAGTTTCCCATAGGCAATAGACTTGTGCATGAAGGGCTGAATGACTTTTAGCAATTTTGCAAACTAGAAAATGGTGTCCCAAGTCTATCACACTCAGAAGAGCTAACCTAAATGATGTAATAGATTCTCTGCAATGCTCCTGCCCGGTTCAGGGAGGAGTTTGGACTAGGTGACCTTGAAAGGTCCCTCCCAACCAAAGCTATTCCATGATTCCATGTCTTTTCAGTAGTAGATAGTGTGTATGGCACCACACTACAAGACATTGAGGTGCTGGAGCGTATCCAGAGAAGGACAACGGAGCTGGGAAAGGGTCTGGGTGTTAAAGTTAAACACATAACATGTTAAAGTTACGTGCCCAAAATTGAGTGTAGATGAAGTTTTTTGCTGGATCGCGATGGAAAAGCAATCCACCCGTTCTGCAGCAGGAACCATACACTGTTCGGTTATTTAGACACTTACTGTTTAGTTTGAATTGTTTGAATGTTTCACATTGCACAAGAAATCCTTAAGAGTGAAGGAAATAAATTGCGTAAGATACATCCAGGGCCCTGAACCAGGCTCTGGTTTGGTCTGTTTTGGAGGGGTGAGGTACCATGATGGGATGTTTAAGCAGGTAGGAATTGCTGCCTCCGGGTCTTGCTCCTCAGCAATATCATGTTTTTGCATGGGCTGGAAGTCACAATCGATGCTGTTTGAGCACAAAGAACACCACGTTGTGATACAGTTGCTCATACTTCCTTATTGCCTCATTCTGCAAGACCTGTGATGACATGGGAGCTACTTGTGGGGAGTGAGTAATTCAAGGCGAGTTACTGGGTGGCATGGGGGCTGCAGATTTCTGAGAGAAACAGGGCCTCCAAGAACTGAACAGCAGGCAGACATCCCAGGCCGTATCCTGCCATCACATTTTAAGCAGAACTGCCCCGCTGAAATCAAGAGGCTTCGTGCTGCTTTCATCCCCATGGAGATCAGCGGGGGAGTTCTTCTTAAAAACCTGTTGGGACCATATGGCATTTTTATCGCTAGAGTTTCTATTTATGTTAAAAACTGCTAAGAAAATAACTTCCAGTTGTTTTGCCATGCTTCAAGCAAGATATTTTGTTTATATGGCCTAATTTTTAATTATTTCTTTTTCCCTGTTACCCTTTCTAGGTTCCCTGCTATTCTTATGGTCAAAAGTTGTCCAAACTGGCCATCTTGAGAATAGCCTGTAACTATATCCTTTCCCTGGCCAGACTAGCAGACCTGGATTACAGCGCTGACCACAGTAACATGAGCTTCTCTGAATGCGTGGAGCAGTGCACTAGGACCTTACAAGCAGAAGGAAGATCTAAAAAAAGGAAGGTATGTTACAGCCTCCCCCCCTCGCCCCCTAAATAACAGTAAAAGTTACAAAAGGGAGAAAAAAAGCCAAAAAAAAAAAAATCCAAAGCGGTTTCCTTCCTTTCCCAACCTCGTGAAATTTTCCTGATTTTTTTTTTTTTTTTATCCCTTGCCTTTCTCTCTTGCTTTTTCTCCTCCATCTGTCTGATCTTGTAATAACCACATTCCTTCCTAATCAAAAGCTTTTCTCTCCTCCCCGTCCTCTGCGCCGGGCTCTTCCCCTCGTTAGTCGCCTATCGTGTGTTTCAACACGAGTGTGATCCTATTAAGAGTCATCTTGGGACTGTTACTTGTTAAACCAAACCAACCTTGAGTCGCCTTTTGGAGCCCATAAAACACGGTCGCCCGCCTGTGTTTTCTGTTTTGTTTAATCTAACACTTATCTCTGAGAAAAATCACCCGACAACAAAAAAAAGGTAGCTAATGGAGACATTGTATGTATAAACACATTAGTAAGATGTATGACCTGAAGGACATGTGGGTATCTTGAGGAAACAACGTTAAATCTAATTACGCCTTGCATTCCTTTAGGTTACTTAACACTGAACCAATTAGGTGAAATCATCGTCAAGCGGCGGGAGGAGGAAACGGAGCGTTCTGCCAGTTTTCCTCTCAGAGAGTGACATGGGTGAATTAAAGGAGTGATTGATGTCTTTGTTCAGGCTTTTATGACAAAAAGAGTTTTGTAAACTTGAATTGAACTTCCCCCTGCTTTCTGGGCTTGCTTGTCAGGCGGGATAATAAATCAGCGGGATTTTAATGGATGAATGGGCAGCTAAGCCGGGGAGCAGGCTCCTTCCCCGGTGTCGTTAAGATCTGCCTGTGATCCGGGCAGGTTTCCTCACTTTTCCTCCTCTTTAGCCCAACAAATCATCCTGCAGCAATTCAGTTTATAAATAAACACAATAGCACACTCCCTTGTCGCTTCCTCTCGCTGTCACGGGCTGTATTTATGCCCCCGGAGCAGCAGTGCCAGGCAGAGACACAGCACCACTCACCCACAGCCACAGCACTGCCTGGAGCTGGGAGATGTGGGGGGAGCTCCTGGGCACAGCCCGAAATTGGGGTTTCATTGTGAGGTCTGTAGTGCCACAGGCAGTGGTGTCCCAGGAACACTGATGTGATGCCACCAATCCCAGGGCAAGGTGAGAGTTGGTTCTTGGGTCTCCAGCCAAGTTGAGATGGGGGAGAACATTTCTGGGGCTTGGGCAGATTGCTAGTTGGGGCTTGGGTCCCCTCTCCAAGTCAAGATGGGGGAGAAAAAGGGGATGAGCATCCTTTTTGAGGCTTTAGCAGATCACTAGTTAGGTTTTGGGTCTCCTCCCAAAGCTAAAATGGGGGGAAAGAAGAGGATTGAGCATCCTTCATGATGAGCTTCAGCACATTTCTGGGCTGGTATTCAGCCCTTGGGTGCCCAATGGGCTGAGACACATTGTCTTGGCTTATGTAAACCAGTGCAAGCTTAAAGACAGAAAACATGGAGCCAGATTTTAAATGGCTCCAAATCCCAGGGTGTTCACATCTGAGGCTTAGGGCTGGGCCCATCCTTAATTAAAAAAATAAATTAAGAATTAAAGTTCTTCTATTTATGGCGTTTGTTCTCTAAAATTGTCTCCAGAGCAGATGCATGGAGAAAAGCCCTCAGCCCACTGAGAGTGCATGAACAGTGAAACTCTCACGCGGCATCAGCAACAGGCCACCGCCAACCCGCTGAAACAGTGTCACCAGGAGAAAATCTGCCTTTTCTCCACGTTCTTGAAGGCCACACGCCCTAACCCTTCTCCGAAAGCCCTGTCTGAAAAGAAGGCCAGGCTTTGTACCTGAGGCAGGCTCTTAATGCCAGCTCTGCCTTGCTTTTCTCGCTGGAAATTCTAGCAAATGCATTTCTGCTGTTTTGGAAAGTCCAAGTTTAGGGCAGCCTCAGAGTGTGTAGATTCTCTTGGGATGATATGGTTAATTTTATTTCCAGCAGTATTTGCTCAGGTGATGGCAAGAGCACATTCAGATGATGATGAAGCAAAAACCAGCAGGTACCACGAAATAACTCTGATAATTCCCAGTAGATAGGAGTGGAAATGCAAAGCCTGTGTTGGGAGGACTCGTCTTGCTATCTCCCATTCTCCTTGAGCCAAGCAAATCAATGGCATCATGAGCACAAGGGAGGAAAGGACTGTTGTCAGAGGGAAATTACAGATCCAGGATGGCTGTGCAGGGACAATCCGAGCTCTGGATGTCAGGTGGTGTGAAGGGATGTCTCTACTGGGGGGTCTCACGCAGGCAGCTGTATGAGGATACAATGGCTTGGCCCCAAAACACCACACCCTCATTAATGTTGAAATCGACACGTTTTTGTAAGCTCTGTGTGTTTTTAATCAGGTCTCTGAAACCACTGCTCACTGAGCGGTTCCTCTGAATTATCGAGTTTGGGGTGGTTGTTATTTTGTTGTTGTTGGTTTTTTTTAAGTTTCCTTTTATATTCTCTCTTTAAAAAAATTATAGCAAGCCTGAGCACAGACCTCTGCTCCCTGAGCTCCGCGGTTGGGTCCACAACACCCTTATCTCCTGTCATCTCCATTTTATTGTGTCTCTGCCTCTCTCACTCGCTCTCTCAGCTCTCTGGTTGCGATGTGCTGTGGCACCGTGAGCTTTTCACACAAAAAAAGTAGCTGGTTGGAGTTTGTTTTGGCAGGCAGGGACTCCAGATGTTGCATTTGCTGGATTGTACGTTGCCTCTTGCTTTGGTTCTGAGGGCGAGTTAGCCGGTGTCCCTAACGTTAGGTTGTTGTTCAGACTTTGCTGTTGCAATAGGAAATTTACTGAGTAATTTTCTCCCCCCTCTCCTTTCTACTCCATTTTTTTAATTAGAAAGGTTGGCTTTAGCCTTTCAAACTTGACTAGAAAAACAAAAATCCCCTTTTCAGTCCAATCTACAGTTATAAGGTGATTTTAGTTGTTGCAATTGAGACTTGACTGAGGGTGTTTGGTGATGGGAGATCTCATTTATAAGCAACAAAGGAGGCTTCAAATGCCTTTTTCTTAAAAAAAGAAAAAAAAAAAGCTGCCTGTGGTGTGAGGGGGCGAATTCTGATGATAGTTTTCATTTTTTCAAGCTGCCTCTTGCTTAGTTTTAGAGTGATCTGGAGTAAGCCTTGCCCTTCACCATGCACCCAAGTCACACCACACTGGAGGTTTGGGTTGCAACACCCTCAGCAGAGCCCCAAGTCCTGCTGGGGCCACACTGATATCCTAGGAAAAGGGAGGGAGCTGCCTTCAGCTCCATCCAGGAGCATCCTCCAGAAAGGGGTTGGATCAGAAAGGGGAGTCCAAGTTTCCTTATCCTCGATGTACGTGGTTTCTGCACAGATCCCGAGGTCGTCTGAAAACCTCACATGGATTCTGTAATGTTTGGGGTCCAGCTTGCTGCTCGTACAGTCTCCTTCCTCCTGCAGGAAGGCAGTGTTACAGCTCAGGGTCGGGTTAGGGCTGTAGGGTGCATGGCCAGGGGCTCTCCCTGGAGACTAGGGTTTGTGGGGGTGCAGAGCTGTGCATTGCAGCCCCCTGGGCCCCCCAGCCCCACAGGAGCCGGCCCCAAGGCTATGGGGCAGACCTTACTCCCCCGGCAGGCAGCACAGACACAGCCCTTCGGTCTACCCGGGGCAGGATCCGACCGCCAATAAATACCCTGTACGGCACACCCAGCACTGAAAACCCCAAGCGCCCATCACAAGGTTCATTTTCTCTCCCTTCCCCTCCCCTCTTTGCTCTTGATTAGCCCCCGTGCTAGGCAGCAACATCGCCGCGGCCCTGGGAGCTCAGCCGGAGCAGGGAGGGATGGGTGAGGGATTTTTTTTTCGCTTCATCCTCCCCCCGTCCCGGCTCTTCTGGCAGTCGCAGACTCCAGATGTTCGGAGCGCGAGCTGGGAAGTCCTGCTGGCGCCACTTGGGGCAGAGGGCAGGGGAAAGGCACGCGAGCTGGAACCCGGAGTACTCAGTCACTGCAGGACTTGGCGCATTCCCCAGCTCGCTGCTGGCACATTCCCCAGCTCTCTCCTGGCCATCTGTTCCAAAAAAACACTTTCAGAACCTCATCATCACTCAGGATACAACACTGCGAGCAGCTGTTAGCGAGGCAGAAGGGAAAAAAAAAAAAAAGAGAAACACACACACACACATAAAAAAAAAAAACCAAAACCATGCGAAAGGTCTCTTTGTGAGAGAGGAAACTGGGTTATGAATAACAGGCGAGCAGTTGGAGCTCAATAAAAGTTTTGGGCTGGAATTTAGTTTCTTGTTTTTGTGCCTGTGTGTATGGATGAGCACAGATGCAAGGAATTAAAAATTAAAAATACGCTTTATAGATATATATACACACACACACACATATATATGGACAGATATATATATCTTTTCCCAGATAATTAAATTATTTAGAATCGTATGTGGAATGAAAAGCCTCTCTGTTTGTTGCAATATGCTGCACTAAAAGGGCTGACATTATGCATGCAATTATTGCATTATATAAAATAGTTATTGTGGTGGTGTGTCGTGCCTTGATGCCACCTTATTGCTACTTTCATAAAAGCAGAGATTCCATTGTAGGTAACACTTCTTTCCACTGAAAAAAATTGACAGGAGGGCGTTCTGCGAGCATTTTTACTTGCAGGAGTGAATGAGTAAAGGTTTTATATTTTGAAAGAGAAATGGTAGTGTCAGGCTTGATTTGTATGGCACTGAAACCATTTTCTTGGAGCATATTTTTTTGATAACACTGTATCATGACTTGTGATTTATTTAGACAGAGCCCTTAGATAAAGCCACAGCTCCCACCCCTTGGATGATCCTGGCTGCCGGGGCTTGCTGTTATTGATCATCTGATATTGATTATCAGGACCATTCAGAGCCAGCACAGTAAAACCCTGATGATCTGCGTGGCATTTCTTCCTCGCGGCTCCCCGTCCTGTGTGCACAGGGGGGTCTCATGATGAGGTTCGACCTCCCTTTCCCTGCAGTTTGACTTAGCAGAGGTTCCTCTTTAAAAATAGCTTCATTTCCCTGCTAGGACTTGCCGGCGAGAGCGGGCAGCCAGCCAGTCTGCTTCCCCACGGCCGCCAGCTCCGCGGGCTCCGGGGAGGAGCTGGACCACAGGAGAGCAGTCACCCGCCCCGAGCCGTCTGTCCATCTGCCGCGGGACAGCAGGATGGCAGCATCCCTGGGGGCACGGGGAGGTCCTGGATCTGCCTGGTCATGAGTTACTCCTGCCCCATGCTGGTTGGAGGATTACACACCCAGGGACCCGCTTAAAAACAAGGTGTTGAGGGGGTAGTGAGATTCATTTGCTTGTTGCTTGGATTTTATATGTCCCTGCAACCGAAAATAGCAGTTGCAGGTGGGGCGCGGGTGTTAAGGCTCGTGATAAGTTCACCCAAGGATGGACAGGGAGGCAGCAGCAGCTGTGTGCATCCCCAAAGGCACTGCACACCCTTGGGGGGGCTGAGCATCAGTACCCCAAAGAGCAGGGCTGAAAGCTTTTCCTTGCAAGAGGATGTGAGGTGGGACTTCCCTGTTGCATGACAGCACCCCAAAAGCCCCTTTGCTTTAAGGGATATTGGAGTAGCCATGTCACAGCACACAAAAACTGGGGCCAGGGATTTGCTCCCATGGTGGGAGCAGAGTCCCAGCATAGGGTCCATTCCCTTTAAAGCAAGGGTGTTACCAAGAATAGGGTAAGATCCACCCCACAGATATTGGGTAACTACAGCAAAAGGAAAATGTGAGTAGAGGAGACAGGAGAAACCCTGGAACAAAGGCTGACTCAATTCCAGAACTGCTTTGATTTATAGGGATTGAAATGCTCTGGGATGCTGCAAACTCACCAAGGTCATTGGGCCAGTTGTCAAATTCAAGAGCCACGGGAGTTCCGATATTATTAGTTTAAAGCAGACCCAGGATAATAAATCTGTCTTCAGAGCTCCTGGCTGGAGTGGAAAAGGGTGGAGGGGGAAAGAACGGAGCCCGTTCCCACCAAACATAACCCATGGCCAGCACTGGGCAGTGCCTGGCAACAAACAAGTGAGGTGTGCTGAGCATCTCCATCGTGTTGCAGAGGGATCTCTCTATTCCCCTTCGCATTTCCTTCCCCTCAAAGGTACAGCAAGACAACCCTTACCTGCCCTTGGCTGGTTTGTGCATATTCCCTCTTGCCCCCCAGAGACCTCACAGAGGAGAGCTGCCACTGAGACTTCTCTTCCTAAAACCATCCTGCTTCCCAAAACCCACCAGTGCTTTTGATCAGCACCCTGAGCAGGAGGGTAGGGTCTCTCCCAGCAAATGCAGGAGGTTTTAACTGCAATCCCAGGTCCTGTTTGTTCAGGACTTTAAAGGGCACCAGAGGCCTGTGACTCTGGTGGCTTTGGCTTAGGACAAGAGGCTGCTACTGCTGGGTAATTCGTTCCTGCAGTGGAAAAGGTTTTGCTTGCTAAGACTGCTGTTCTAGGCGGGAACAGGGGGGGATTGATCTCTCTACTGTCTTTTAATATTAATGAGAGTGGTCATTGCTTCCCTCCTTTTTCTTCTTTTACATTTTCTTTCCATGTGGGATAAATTAAACAACTGACTTTTCTATTACACATTATTAATATATATTATTTATTGTTGGAAAATAATTTTAGGAGGTTCCCAGCAGAAACATTTGCAATACACAAAGCTCTTTGTCATCCTCCCACCCAAACCTCATTTATTCAAAATCCCAAATACCAATTAAGGCCTTGAATTAGGGCAATAGTTTCTACATCTTCTGCTCTGAGAAGCACTCAGGTAGGGTCATCCAGTCTGCAGAGACACCTCCTTGCTGTTCATAATTGGAATAATGAGCTCTGTTTTCAGATTTGGCACGTGCCAGATGTGAAGAGCTCATGATTGCTTATGTAGGAGAACAACTACTGCGGGCTGGAACCGATGGAGTGACTTTATCCAAGGACTCTGTTATTCCTGGGATGTGCTGGGATGCATCTCCATCCTGTCCTCCAGCAGAGCCTCCTCCACCATATCCAGGTGTGCTGACCCCAACTCCAGGAGTTCTGGGGCCCAGCAGACACCAGCATTTATTGCGTGGAGGATGACGTGGGTACTTTCAGTGAAATGCTCTTATCAAGGGAAACCCTGATGGTCCTGGGCAATCCTGTGCTTCCCAGGGTCTGCACTTGGCAGGAGGGGGTGGCAAGGTGGATTTTGGGTTCCCCTGCACCTTAACCTGGTGTGGAGGCTCAGCTGTGATAGTTGATCTCACAGCAGCTGCCCTAATGATAGTCATAAAATAAATCAAGTACCAGTATACAACTAATATTTTGTACCTTAATGTTACAATATCTAGTGATGGAAAAAGAGAGGCAGTACAGAAGCAAAACAGATTGAGGAAAAAAATGTTTTCCAGGCCAACCTTTAAGGAGTTCAACTTTTTAAGACTGTCAGAAAGATGACTGATCTCTCCAGGAAATTAGTGACCATGTCCAAAGGAAGGGCTCTTAAATGCATTGGCAAAAAGCAAAAAACAGTGATTGCACTTGGTAAACGGGGTCTCATTTCCAAGTTTCTAATTCCTAAGTTACTTAAATGAGGATTTGGGAGCCCACACGATGAAGGCAGTTTGGACAACAGAGATGTGATCTCATGAAATCCTCAGGCCCTGAGGATTTTCCTCTTGTTTTGAACTATGCTAACAATTGTTTGTGGGAAATTCGCAGTGCTTATTTTAATGTGAAAGGGGGTTTAGATGAGGTTTTCCTTGTCTGAAGCTGCTGTGGTTTGAAGTTGAGCATCTTCCAGTGGACCTGGCCATAATATCCTGTAGCCCAGTTCAATTACCCAAGTACATCTGCCATGACAGTGACTCGCAGGGGATACACAGGCTCATGGGACAGGTTGCAGTCCTACAGGCAGAGCAGCCATGTACACAGAAAAGTATATACAACAGCTAAAATACAGAAATAAAGCCCATTTCCTGCACAAACCCAGCTTGTTGCTTTCTGAGATCAGCTTCTGAAACTGAAAACAGACCAAAAGGCTCCAGGTCTTTTCAAAAGCAGGTGTTTGTCTCACTTCTAATTTATTTTTTTACATCAGAAGTTAAAGCCAATACCTAATTACTGTGTTATTTTTCCTCCCAAAACCTTCCGTATCCCCTCTGTCTGCCGATCCCTCTCCTTTATGCAATCTCTGGCCACCACTGTGGCACCTACAGATGGTTCCTCTGTGAGCCCAGCTCTTAAAAATCACAGATCCATGGCCAACAGTCCCCAAGGATGCCACAGTGTGCGTCAGCGACAGTTGTCCATGCAAGGAGCCCACAGGATACCATGTGTTCCCTCTTCTGATGGTGCCTCTTTCTCTTTCCAGGAGTAATAACCAGGAAAGGAGGATTCAGACGAGCTTCCAGCCAGAGTTACATCTGGTCTTGGCAGAGGTTGCACGATCCAGATGAAGACTGCAAGCAGCTTTTTTGCAGAAACCCCTTTTGGAGATGATGATTGGCCAAGGAACTCTCTTAATCTCTGGAACAGAAAGGAAAAAAGGAAAAGAAAAGAAAAAACAAAGGACAGGGATGCTTCTTATTGTTGTTAAGCCAGCCACCTTTTAGTATGTGCAATTTATTTAGCACTTTTCCCTTTGCTTAACTGGGAAATGTTACCCTCTCAGCTCATGTGTACAGTAATTTTTTATTGTTGTTGTTGTTGCTGCTGTTGTGCCAAAGATTTGATGGAGCTTCTGCACTGTGTCTGATTTTTGCCTTAATGTTAAATCTTTGAGCCAAAGAAAAGTCAGAGGTGCCATTCAGATCACGGCGAGCAGGCCAGCCAGCTGTCGGTGACAAAGCCCAATTTCTGAACCCTTCTATGAGTTGCCTCTTATTTCTTCTGCCTGCACGTCCCTGCCTGCAGCCCTGGAGCCAGTGTTTGGTGTGGGCAAGAGCTGGGACAACACCAAACCATGCTTCGGCGTTCAGGTTTGCTTCTTCCTTTGAGCTACTCTGTAGTTCTGCCTTTTGGGCAATTTCCTGATGTTCCTGCCTGTGCGACACATCCACAGGGTAGAAACACTGACACGAAGTGAGAGCTGAAACAGGAGCTATGAATTTATTTTTTTTAATAAAGGAATAAAGTTATAAACAAGCAAAAGCAAAGTGCCATGTAAAGCAAAGAAAAAAAAAGAAATCATAGGGAAGTTCAGCTAGGCAGAACGAAATGCAGCAAAACGATTCAGACAGTGTTTCAGGTTTGTGAAGTTGTTTTTTTTCTGTGGGGTTTTTCAAGTGATCAGAAACCCGTGTAATGCAAAAGCATTTGAATCCTATACTGTACCTTTCACTTCAAATTGAAGTAAAAAGAAAAAAAGAAAAGATGGAGAAACATTGCTTGGAGTAAGCAGACTTTATGGGTAATGCAGTTTGTATGCAAGACATCTGCTAATGATGGGGGGACAGAGCTCTGTGTTCAAGGGGAAAAAAATACGGGATTCCAAACCAAGAAGATTAACATGTTTTGTTTCCCACTCAGGGGGAAATGTTATTTGTGAGGCCAGATTCACATCCTGGCTACATCAGCGTGAATCAGGTTCCTGGGTGTCTGACTTACTCCAGTGTGGATCTGGCCGGGCATCACCCGGCACTGGGGCGGGCAAGGGGCTGGAGTGGGCAAGAATCATTGGGCAGGGGAGGGAATAGTCTCTGTTTGACTGACATGAATATACAAAACTTGAACTCCTCAGTGCTTGCCTGTTTGTTTCCCAGGCTGAGCAATTGGCAGGTGAGCACCGAGCTGGGGAGCTGCTATGCAAAACCTGAGCTCGCCAGAGCAGGGTCTGGGTCTGGTGTGCCACACTGCTCACTACCAAGTCCCCTGGCTCCTGGTGAGCTCAAGATATCTTCTACCTGATTTCTGGGACACAGGGAACAGCTGTATCCAAGCCCCCTCCCAGGAGCTCATTATACTGCTTACCCCTCCACTCTCACCACTGGTCATTATTAGCAGCCCAATAAAAGACATTTTTAGATTGTCATTTGTATTTCTTTATTAAAGCACCGTTTTTAACCATGTCTTTCATTATATACATTAAAGCCAGCTTTTTAGCTTATCATGGGGAGAGGGGTTGAGCTCGTGGACCACAGGAAACACTCCCGGGCTGTTTTCACCCATGTCAAAGGGTTGGGTTTAAAGTGCAAGTGTTTTCAAAAACCAGCAAGAAACTGGACCTCATGCCTTTGGCCGAGCCAGAGAAAACAGAGAAAGAGGACTGGAAGGCAGTGGAAGCAACAACCTCAAAAGATGGCCTAAAGGAGGAACTGCAGGTTTTCTGTGGGCCATGCTGCAGTTCTCCCATCTGGGTTTTGAGCAAGATCAATGGGGACAACCCCAAGTTGTCCTGGTATGCACAGACCAAGGAAACCCTGTGGGCATTTTTTTCTTTGAGCAGAATGAAACATTCACCAAGCATTTTTAATTTGAGAAACACCATCATATTTTAGTTACGAGTTCTGTAGTGGCTCTCAGTTTAAGAGAGTTAATAATTATCAGTAAGGCAAGGTCTGCAGTGAGAGTCAGCGATACAATACTGCTGATATGCCCTTTTTTCCCTTTCCTATGCCTGTTATAGATAAGGAATTTGCTGCAAATATGTAAACACAAGCTGGGCAGCATCATCAGGTTGTGACTGGGGCTTTAGGTCATGCAGTATTCTTTGTCCCCCCCAATTAGGAAACATTAACCCTTGGGATCAGGTTGCTCATTTACAAATTCCCAGATTCACTCCCCTTAAAAATTCCCTGCTATTCCCACTCTCCAGTAAATGCTGGCAGAAAGATAGTCCCTAAAAGTTAAAAAAAAAAATCGGTTTGCCTGACTTAAGTGAGCAAGACTCTGCAAGAGGCTGCGTGGATACTTTCGTATTGCAGCAGGAGGTCAGACGAGGCAAGAGGAGCAGCAGTGCCGCCCCAACTGCCCCGTGCATCCCAGCCCAGCTCCAGCAACCAACTCTGGCAACAACAAGGAGGATAAATGTTTACCAAAGGGTAGCAATCATGAGTTTGGATATCGTCATGGAGGTGACACTTTGCTGGCCAGGCACAGACCAGCGTCAGCCGAGGTACGGAGCTGACCTTGCCTCACTCCTCCCCAGCAAACATGCCGAGCGATCACTCTCCTCTGCAGATAACAAGGGAATGATGTTTGTTATCATGCTGGAAAAGCAAAACAGCCCTCATGCTGTCACCTCCCCAGGGTCAGCAGAGCCAAAACCTTTGTTCCCAGTTGGCACTGACCTCCAGCTCTTGGATGGGAGGGCATGGGAGCCCTGGTAACACAACCACCACAAAGGATGGCAGTTCCTCTCGGCTGACCATGACCCACCATGGAACAGAGGGGAGGTGATGCTCATTATGTAAAGGGAGTGCTGAGAGGCCAGTGGGATTTATTTGTTTTTTCCCAGATGCTGAATGCCATATTAAACCAGAATGCCATATTTAACCAGAAATCACACACCAAAACAGTGACATTGCCTGGATGTAAAGCGCTGCCCCATTACTCATACAGCATCCATCTGCACAGATGCCAGCTGCAGTGGGTGAAGGGCATCAGCGTTTCCCCTTAATTCTGATCTAACAATTGCTGATGGAATTTAGCAGCCAAGGAGATACCAAAGCCAAGGACCAAAGCGAGGATCATCTTGTAAATGTGACAACACTGTTAGACTTGTTCAAAGTACGGCACAGGATTCGCAGCAGCAGTCACCATCCACCTGCTTGTTAGATAAATGTCCTTGCAGCTGTTGAGTCGTTCTTTCAGGAGGAGCTCTGTCCTGCACAGACACCTCTAAATGCAAACTTTTTCGATGTTGGAAGTAGCCATTAGGACCCGAGGGAAGAGCATGAAGCTGTGCCAGGGGACGTTTGGGTTGGACATTAGGATGATGTTCTTCACCCAGAGGGTGGTTGGGCACTGGAACAGGCTCCCAGAGGAAGTGGTCATGGCACCAAGCCTGACAGAGTTCGAGGAGCATTTGAACAATGCTGTCAGTCACATTGTGGGATTTTTGGGGCTGTCCTGTGCAGGACCAGGAGTTGGACTTTGATGATCCTTGTGGGTCCCCCTCAACTCAGAATATTCTATGGTTATATGATTTGTAGACCTCTGTAGACCAACACAACCACATTTGCACAACAACCCTCACCAGGCTCCGCTGAGCAGCTCCTCTCCCTCTGTTCTGCATCAACAGAAATACTCCCACTCAGGCTGACCCATCAGCGTTTGCATGGCTGGGTAAAATGACTTTGGCAGGCTGGTTCTGAATCCCATGGTTCCTGTTCATCATCTCTGCTCTAACTGGGATATTTCCATACCAAAATAGGATGGCACAGGCAAAGCAGAAACTTCCGCCCAAACCAAGTTGGCCAAGTGCAAACTGGATCCTGTTGATAACTCCCAACTGTGTGCCCCTGAGGGTATGCCTCAGGACAGACCCCAGCCACTGTGTTTTTCTCCTTCTGTTGTCTGAAAAAAAAATGAGAGCGGCTGACTCTCATCCTGCTGCTGTGGAAAAAGGGGGCTCAACATTGTAAATCCGGGTTAGTGTTGGCAAAAGTGCTGGTGGGCTGCTGCAGACAGAGCCCAGAAAGCAGGTTAACCTGTCAGCAAAGGAAACAAATTTCAGCCTGAACCATGCAGTAGATATAAATATGTAGATGTTGAAACAGAAGTCACCGCTGAACTTTTTGATATAGTGGTATAGGAAAAAGAAATCTCCATTGGTTCTACCCTCCATGCCAAAGATTGAGATGATGCATCTTGCAGTGCCAGGATGGCAATGCCTAATCAACGTGCATCAACCCAAATCACTCATAAACCCATGTGCATCAACCCAAATCCCTCACAGAGCTGCATGCAAAGGTCAGGACTGACCTTGAACCCCTTCTGTGTCCTTAACCCACACTCAGTGCTGTCTGACAGATGACAGCACTATCTCCCTTCAAGCTACCTACCTTTGGCAGGGATCAGCGGTCACCTTTCAGGGAAGGTTTACAGTGCTGCAAAGCACTTTTAGTCCAAATTTTGGGCTGAGCCCAGTTCTTCCAAGCTGGTGACCTGCTGCCCCAACTCTGATTGCTGTTGTTGCATTTATAGGTTTCCTTCTCTCCCTCTTCAACTTTAGGGTCTGGAGAACCATCTCCCTCTCCCTCTCCCACTGGACATCCACCAGTGAACAACAAAATGTAGATCCCTCTTCCTGAGTGGTTGCTGTGATGAGTACAATTGTCATAGATAAACTATACAGAGAGGGTTTTCCACATCAGTTTTTGGATGTGATATTTCATGGACTCAGCTGTACTTCAGTGGAAGTTTCCTTACTCCTGCCCCTGCCCTGCTACATGTAGCAGTGGACCAGTTACACTGCAGCTGTAGGATGTGTATTGTCATTATTTGCAATTGTATTCACTCAGTCCATATAAAAGTATCAGCACAGCAACATGAATGATTTGTGTAATCATATATTTGCTGTTATTAGGACCTAATATGTTATGCCTGTAATTACATACTATGCTCCAAATAATAAGCTTGGAATTGCTGTGTAAATTTTGGGTAATTACAGAAAACTATGCTACAAACAGGTCCCCCTAGACCAAGTTCAGCATTCACAACCAGGAAATAACCATTATTAAAGGCTCTGCAATACACAAATCGATAGACTAAAATCCAGAAGCCTTCTGAGTATGTAGCAATAATGAAGGGGGACAAATAACCACTTCAGGAGAGCAAGAGAAGTGCCAGTCCAGGTAGTGCTATCCCGGGGGATTATTTCTTCTCATTGATTTCAGGAATACCCCAGCAAAAACCCAAGGAACCTCCAATGGATGGAATGTAAGCTGCAAGTAGCACAAACTCATTCAGATGCAACTGTTTCAAAGGATTTAGAAGCTATGCTCATCATTAAAAAAGAAAGTTAAAATGCTCTCATCTAAATTAAAAGTCTGCCAGAGGTCATTACATCTTAATGCATAGTCAGGCTTTTCTAAATCGGCTGGAAACATTGACATTGATTTAAATTTATCCTCTCCTTCCCAGATCCAAGAGCTTTTCCAGATTTCAATGCCTTTTTTTAATTTTTTTGGTGAAGCTTATTCTTCCCCTCCTCACTGCAGTATCTGCGCATCTTCCATCTAAAATCAATAGCAATAGTAAGGTCCCCTGTGGGCTTCTTGCAGTTGTGAGCATTTCTCCCAAGGATGGGACGTGATGAGAAGAAATGAGATCAGCCATTTTTATGGCCCAGTGAACAGTTACGGGCTTTGAGGGCTTTCTCATGGTCATGAACCTCAGAACAACTTCTGATTGTTTTAATTTCACTGCAGCCTTCCAGCTTCGTCATCTGTGCTGCCAACTTCTATTAAGGTTCCATTAAAAGGCAATGAAACACAGGGATTTTTACAATACCCTTGACAAAACAATTTCCCTTTCTGGATGCAGTAAAAATTTTCAGCCAAAAATACAACTTTTTCGTTAAAAAACAAACAAAACAAAAAAACAAGAGAGAGAAAAAGAGAGATGATTTCAAGCAGATCAAAATATTTCATAAAATGTTGTCGGATTGTCTGAGCCAGAAAAAACAATCCTGAAAAAGCTAATTTTCAAAGCAAAACATTGATTTTTCCTCTCTGCCTATCGTAATTACATTTGTTTCCACTTGCTTATGAAAAGCCCTAGATATCAGACAATATTTCATTTTGTGTAGAGCTAAGTGTTTTGTTCAGATCAAAATGTTTTCCACAACACCTTGTCATTGATAGCTGCTCAGTAATTGAATTTTACTGTTATTAATTGTACCTTTTCCTTTAAGGATCCTACATCTCTTCACTTTAAGTGTAACTACACTTAGCAACAGAGAGAAGGACAAATGCTGCCCTCAGATATAACTGGGTGAATTCAAGAAAATCCTGATTGAAGCAAAAGGTGTTTTAAAAGGTAAGGAGTATAAAATACAGCCCTAAGTCACACATAGAATAAGCCTGCCCAAGACACTGTTTTAAAAGTTTTAACCCACAACACACCAATAACTTATAAAATCTGTGTCCTTTCATATCAATATTTAAACAACAAGTGTGATTCAGGGGCATCCATGCATGCACTTGATCTTCCTGAAGTTCATGGGATTTGTCACAGCATTAAGCACAAGAAACCTGTTTGGTGTCCCAGTGGCACAATGTCAGGGATGGAGTTTGTGCAACGAAAGATAATGTAGCTTCAAATATTTGTAGATATTAAAATCGAGTTCCTGTCACCATGAGCATGTTCCCTCTCATTTGACACCTGGCAAATCATAGAAAATCATAGAATCATAAAATCTTTAAGGTTGGAAAAGACTTGCAAGATCACCAAGTCCAACTTTTGACCTAATACCAACATAAGCCATATCTCAAAGTGCCACTTCTACTCATTTTTTGAACACTTCCAGGGATGGTGCCTCCACCACTTTCCTGGGGAGCCCGTTCCACTGCTTAACCACTCTTTCAGTGAAGAATTTTTCCCTAATATCCTAGCCCCCATCCCACATACATAAGAGAATGTAAACCATGGGCTTAAGTACAGGGGTCTTTGCAGCAAAGCAGAAGATCCCATTGCTCCATCCCTTTCCATGATACACATTGTAATAGTATATAAATCATGAATTACACCATAAATCATTCCTGGGGTTGCTGTAGGGAGGAAAGCAAGGGAGTTGTTTTGGAAGAAGCCTGAGAGGGCTGAAAGTGAGACAAGTTGGCAAGATCCATGGACAGCCTTGAGCCAGCAGGAGAGGCACTGTGAGGTGAGCAGGGCCCCGAGCAGTCAAGGCTGATGCAGGGAGAGCTGTGAAGATCTGTCACCTGTAGCACACTTGTTGGAGCCATGGGGCTGACACAAAATGCTGAGTGGGTGCTCCCTGAGAGAGCAGTGCCTTTTTGGTGAGCTAAATAGAGAGGATCCTGCACAAAAATACTGTATAATGGTCCTGAGTCGTTCATAAAACATAGTTTTCTAAAAGCTAAATGAGGATTGGAGATAAAAATCGTGATTCTGGAATCTCCTAAATTCTCCGTGATGGAGTTAATAGCCTCAGGGTGGTTTATAGACATGTTCTACCTCTGCACTCCAACACTGACCTGAGTTTTACAGACTGCACATTTGCAGCTCTACAGTTCAAACCCAATTGCTATGACCTCACATAAAATAGTAATAATCAACTATCAATAAGACTTTGGGAACTGGGGGAAAAACAAAGGGCAAAATGTTCATTCTTAATAAAAACCGGCGCTGACGGTCAGGAAATTGAACCTTCTGCTAGCATTAGTTACAGGAGCCAAAAACACTGCTGCTGAGTGTTTCTGGGGAGCATATGCTTTATATACTTGAAAGATACTCTTCTATATCAAGTCTTTAATTACAGAAACATGAAAAATAAAGGCAGAAATCATAAAGATTTCCTTTTCCTCTGGTAGCTAATCAGTCCAGGGTGTATTTACTTACGAGCAGAGAGCTGTCTTCATCCCAGCCTCTCTCCTCCCTGCATCCCCAGGATGCAGCCCGATGTGCAGTTAGCTGGTGTTTCCCTGATGAATCAAACCATTTGCTCCAGAAATACAAGATGCAGGGCCAATATTTTCAAAAGCTGCCTTTAAAACTCTGGCAGCGATTTAGTGTGGTCATGTTTCTGAGTGTGAAGTTCTTCATGTATGAATGCTTGCACTCAGGATTTATTTGCTTGGACTGCATTCACATCCATGCGGGCAGTGTGACCATGAACCTAAAGTTTTCCATGTGCTATCTACTAGATGAAGGAAAATGGGTTTAAAGGATTAGAAGCCAGGTAAGGACTGGAAATCTGGTGAGGATTTGCTGTTCCAGGGTGGTGTTTAGGGCTATAGGGCAGTCAGTGAGTTAGAGGAAAGGAGAAAAAAAAAAATTACATTTAGGTGAAGCAAACCCAGCAGTTTTGCTACATTCAGTACTATCTTTCTTTCATTGCACTTCACTAAGTGGGGGAGAAGTATCTTTATGTGAACATCTGGGAGCACAGCAGCCCAAAGCACGGTGCACAGATCCCAGAGGTGGCCTCAGACCTGGAAATGGTCTGGACACATCAGCATCATCCAGAATCAAGACTAATTAGTCCTTGTGGGAGCACATCAGCTCCAGTTCTGCGATGTTAACATGACATTAGACTGCAATCAGGACCTGACTGGGGACCTGCTGTTTGGGGGTACTAACCCTTGCTGACTTTGCCTGGGGACCCCTTGCGCACCCCTGCCTCACACCTCATCTGTTATCCACTGTGCTTAGAAGGGAAGGGCCACAGCTGAGAAAGATGTTTGCAACGTGTATTTTTGAATGTTCAGTGATGTGCACTCTCTCAGATGCACGGGGCGGGACCACACCATACTGTGCAAACCAGAAAGATGTCACTTGCCCCAGCCCACATGCAAATATGCTCCAGCTCTGTATCACCCCCATTTTTTAGTTTCTCCTAGCTTTAAAGAAAAGCTAAATTTAATACAGAAATAAAACCAGTAAGAGTCCTTCAGCTTTCACGGAGAATAGTGTGCTTGCTCAGGAAGCGTGAAATTAAAAGCTCTCGAGCGTGCATTTGCCCAGCTCCACATCACATGTACCTTGTCAGCTCCACAACAGGCCGGGAGCTCACTCACTAATTCACTCCATGGCCTCATCCTGCAAACATGCACCCCTGCAAGCGAGGCTTACTCATGGAAACACTATGCCTGCATTCCTGATAGCGAGCGGCTCGGGAGGAACCTGCTCCTTGGGCTGCCCTGGGGACATGGCTGGCACTGTCCAAGCCGTCAGCCTGGCACCATCAGGAGGGCTCCAGCAGCACAGCAAGCCACCAAGCCTGGCTAAGAAATCCCATATACTCTGAAGGACACCCTCTGGCCACGATCAGGACTCACTTGGATGTTTTCTGACAACACACGACACCAAAATCTCTTCTCGAAATAAAGCGCCTTCAAGAAGGCTCCAAAGACATGCTCAGGGGTTTTACTAAAAGCAGCTTGTCTGCCCATCCATCCCTGTGTTGCTGGAGTTTGCTTTGTGGTGTGCTTCGCTTTTCCTTTGGAAAATTCGGGTGTTGGAACAGCCCCCTTCAACAGCCTTCTGTGTCCTCAGAGCTGGGCACGAGACACACAAAAGGCTTCTGACAGTTGACTCCTAAATTACTACAGCACCTCAACGTGTTTTCAAGGCTGAGTGAAGGTCAGTCTCCTGCTCCTTGACTTCACAGGTCAGACACTCCTAGGGAGAATCCCCCCTGGGTTTGAGGTTTGTCCCCCCCTGGGTTTGAGGTTTGTCCCCCCCATGACAGAGTGAGGTGCTCCCCAAGACCTCAGACATTCCCTGTACACTGCGGTGTCTTCCCTGGTTTTTGGGGAGTGCCTGCTGTGACCCCCTCCTGCTCGGTTGGTAATGGTGCACCAACACACACGTAACACATTCCAGACTCCCTTGGTTTGACTGATGCATATTTTGACAGCTCAGAGAAAACATTTTGCAAGATGCACAGTCAAAGGCTTTTTCAAGCCGAGATGTTGTGGAAAGCTGTGTGAGCTCTCCAAGGCACTATCTCTCTCTCTCTCTGCCAGCCGCTCTAATGAAAGCTCCCTGTGCAGGCCAGAAGATGCAGCAGGGAATAATACATTCCTTTAAATAGCATCCTAGCTGGCTTGAGGAGCCCGTGAACATTTTAACTCACTTATAATTTTCCTGTGGTTCAGCCCTCTCTCCCGCAGCAGTCTGCTCTGGGCACCGCAGCCAAGCGAAGACATGGGAAGCCCTGAAAATGGCATTAGCTAACAACCCGTGACCATTCTGGGAGCACTTGTGCTCATGTCCTTTCCCAAGCAATACCCACCCTGTATGTACTGCTCAGACCTTCGTTGCCTGGAGGTAACTGGCACATGAAGACACAGCACTCAGATCAGCAGAAGAGACCTTGTTCTGCCCGTGACTGATCTCAAAGAGTTGATCGCTTCAATAACAAAAGGCTCTGGCCAGAAAATGCTCCCCTAACACCCTCCATGTGACATTTTTCCAGAGGCAAAGCCAGCTAAAGAGGTCCCTGAATGTTCTCCTCCCTCAGACCTGTGCAACCATCTGTAAACAAGGTCAGTGAAAGAAAACTCCTGGCGCCAAAGCGGGGAAATAAATTAACTGAGATTTAAAATGTGCACAGACCCCATTTGTAGCACAACCCACAAGCAGTTGTTTTGGCACAGCAGTGGGACAGCAAACTGCCAAACAACAGAAGGAAAATGTTTGGGGCTAAGGAGCATTGGGAGTCCCTTTAAAGTAGCTTTGCTCAAGGACAACCTTGAATAGGGGACTGTCTCCTGGATGAGGAGAAGGAGAAGCATGAGGGCAACATTGAGAGGTTTAGAATTTCTATACAGAAAACTATTTAGAATAATTCTCAGTCTCACATCCTGTAGGAAATTTTGAATAAAATCTTGAGATTCAGTGGCAACACCAACCTAAATAAAAATAAAAAGAGCAAAACTTCTTTTGGGAAAGAAATATCAAAAGGATCATTTCCTCTGCTGAAAGCTGAAATTCTTCCACAAAAGAGTCATTTTGCCACTCCCCAGAAAACCAGAAAAAAACCCCAGCATTTTTCCATGGGTGATTTTTAATGGTTGCCTCATTGTCTTCAACTTCAGTGTTCCTTCTGCAGAGCCTCCCAGCCCTGCCCTGGCCTCCCTGTGCCCATCAGCTGCCTGCAGCCTCTCCAGGGTGGGACAGGTTTCTGTCTCATGCAGCTCACAGCACACCCAGTGTCAGTGTTTTAATCAGATTTCATTACTGAGGGCAATACCCTGATACAGCTGTAGCTTTGTGATGCTGAATGTCTGTGCTACCAGAGCATGTCAGCAGTGCTGGGCTTTCTCTCTGGTTTAATTTCTTTGCATTTCTGTGTGCTTCTTGCATTGCTCTGCCACAGCCCCAAAATACATCTACTTCTTATCCCAAAGGTTTGATGTTATGGAAATAATTGGTGGCACTGCAATAGTTTTTGACATAGTGAAACAAATGGTGTCAAACAGCCTTAAGACAAGTGTCCCAGGTCTTACACAGGCATTTTAGGGACTATCCCTAATTTTTATCAGGTGTTTTTCTTTGTTTTGGAGGTCCACAAAGGACATTTTAAATCACCCATCTTGTCGTGGGTTTCTTTGCAGATCTAAACAATTTGTGTTGCATAGGTCTACCAGCAACCCGTTCAAGTTTATCATGGAATATTAGAAAAAAAGTTAATGGAAATGTCAGCAGAACCAGATCTTCTTTTAGCTGGGAAGATCTGGTTTCTCTATAAGCCTTTACCCTGAGAAAGGAAGCTCTTTATATTTGTTTTACAATGAGAAACTTGGCCTCTTTCTCACTTATTTTGTGTTTGGGAACAGATTAATTTGCATTGAACCGAACCATGGTCAGGGTTCCTCAAACTTGAAACACAACTCTGTTTGCTACAAATTCATCTCCATGCAGCATTTCCAGCACAAGCAGAGGGCATCAAAACAGTTTTTCATGGGAGCTGAACTGCTTTCACACCTCCAGCTGCAGCTGTGTGGGAAAGGACCATTCTGAAATATCGTGGCTCTTCCGGTAACAATGAGTACAGGTGGCTTTTCCCCACTTCCCAGGCTACAGTTGCAGCAGCTGCAGCTTTTCAGGTTGTAAAACAGCCCTTTGGCAAGTTTGTAATGAGGGTGTGCACCGTGCCCTGTCACCAGCCCAGAACAATGGGGGCAAGGGCACACTGACAGCACACTGACGCTGGAAGTGGACCCATGTCCTACCCACACTGCCACCAAATCAGTGCCATCACCAGGCACAGACCTGCTGCTGCAGGACTTGCCCTCAGTTGCAAATGTTTTCAACCTGACAGCTCACAAAAGAACAGATTTGGTGCCTGGTTTGATCTCCCCCAGCACCTGCTTCAAAACCTCAGTGTTTGTGGTACTCAAACACAAAGTTACTCTGCACCTGGACATTGGTGTGGCCATGCCACAGAATCCTATCATGGTTTGGGTTGGAAGGCACCTTAAAGACCATCCAGTTTCCCACTGTCCCTGCAATGGACAGGGACACCTTCCACTCGACCAGGTTGCTCAAACCTCATCCAACCTGACCTTGAACTTCCAGGAGTGGGGCATCCACAACTTCTCTGTGCAACCTGTTCCAGTGCCTCACCCCCCTCACAGTAAAACTTTCTTCCTAATATCTAATCTAACTCTGCCTTCTGTCAGTTTGAAGCCATTTCCCCTTGTCCTGTCACTACATGCCCTTGTCAAAAGTCCCTCTCCAGCTCTCTTGAGGCCCTTGTAGGCACTGGAAGGTGCTAGAAGGTCTCCCCAGAGCCTTCTCTTCTCTACACTGAGCATCCACAACTCTCTGAGCCTGTCTCCAATAGCAGAGGTGCTCCAGCCCTCCAATCAACTTTATGGCCTCCCCCGGACTCACTCCAACGGGTCCAAATCCTTCTGATGCTGGGGATGGCAGAGCTGGATGCAGTACTCCAGGTGGAGTATCACAACAGCAGAGTGGAGGGGCAGCATCCCCTTCCTTGACCTGCTGGTCACTCTTCTTGTGATGCAGCCCAGGACACGATTGGCTTCCTGGGCTGCAAGCGCAGGTTGTCGAGCTTCTTCAAAGGGCCATGTCGAGCTTCTGATCCACCAATGCCCCCAAGTCCTTCCCAGGGCTGCTCTCAGTCCATTCCCCACCCAGCTTGTATTTGTGCTTTGGATTGCCCCAAGGCTGAGACCTGCAGAGGTCCCAGCCAGGGACCCCACTGGTGTTTTCCGACCCCCCAGCAGGGAAGATGCAGCCTGCAAGCATATCCGTGGCTCAGCTGTGGGAGCCTGCAGACCAGAGAATTAAGTATTCAGCAACCACTAAACTCAAAAATAGACAGTAGGCGCCAAAATCCTCAGCTGTGGCTCCTTGGACTACACTGGATTTACACTGATTTAAGCCAGCTGAGGATCCGCGCCACCGGGCCAAGTCCTGCTGTCCTACCTCAAGCTGATGGCTAGTTGACGTGACTGATGACTAAGACTTCCATTTAGGCTAACTGGAAGCATGAGCAGGGCCCATGTAGTGCTACCATTGTTGACTCCAGCCTTTTGTCTCGCGCTGTAACCGATAGGCCTAATAACCGAAATCATACTGCATGCATTCATTCACCCTCTTCGCAAACAGCATGTTATTGAGCTCAGTGGTGAAAAGGCATGCACAAACACAATGGGGCTGGGATTAAGCCCAGCTGCATTACCAAAGTAAATACTTTTGCTGCTGACAGTTTGTCTGTGGGGATTTGGAGAAAAGTTTTGTGCATCTACTTAGGCAACATATGGTTTTATTTTTCCTGTTAACAAAAACAGTAGTGGTCAAAAGTCAACACCCTCTGATGACTGTTCGGTGGCCGATGTGGAATGGGCTTGGTGGTCTAAGTCCAGCTCCTTACATGTCCACATAAAAATCATCCTCTTCCTGCATTCCTCTCTCACTTGGCACTGTGGTTTACAGTCTACGCAAGGAAGCTGGGGGGGGGTTCCGAGGTTAATCTCATCTGTCCTCCTTTCTGATTGAAAGCAATGGGTGACGTGGTTTGGGTTAAGATACTCTGCTAGCTTCTTTCATTCCCCTTGTGATGAAAACCCCTCCACAATCTGTTTCCTTGAAGCCTGAAAAGAGTCAGAATTAATCCGCATTAGCCGGCGGCCGGGGCATGTCAGCCAGTCAGACTTCTAAAGCAAACACACGGCCGACGAGGATGAACAGCATGCCAAGAGCACAAATGGTCTGAATTTAGCCCTTCATCTCCAAGCTGAACGCACACTGTTCTCCAAAGATCTCTGCAACACTCAATCAACAGCTGGTCACCTTCACATCTGAAACCAAGAAGAAAATCCACAAGGGCCTGGCTTTATATTTGGCGGTGACTTCAGTGGGGTGGTAAAGGGCAAAAAGCTGTCTGAGCTTCCACAAGTGCCCATATCACGTAGCTCCAGTGAAGTAACTGGCAGATACTGGCACTCAGCATCGTTTGGAAGGAAAAAAACCACCACCATCATCAAACCCTCCACAGGGATTCCCCCAAAAGATTTTAAAGCTTTTCTAGGTGCAAACAGGTCTTGTCTACACTGAGGTAATGAGAATTACAGCAACTAGAGTAAAACTGCTAACACTTAGCATCTGCAGGGTCGGAGGCAGCTCGAGAGCTGGAAGGGGTGTTAACTAGATCCACCACATGAAGTAATTGTTTTTAAGGGAGAGTATCCAAGCTGGAACACAGCAATGCAGAACATGCACACTAGGACAGGTGTAATCCCATGCACGGTGGGTGGTAAGCAAGGCTGGAAAATCACAATTAAGAAGCCAAGATGTGTTGCCTAATCCAGGCTTCCCCGCCAAGATGAAGGTGGGGTTTTTTTGAGGGGCAGATCCTGCAAAATGCCCAGCTAGTCCTGTAATGTGTTTTCCATCCTCAGATACTCGTGACATCTCTGGAAGCTGAAGGTCCAAAGTATTTTGCAGAGGATGCTCAAACCTGCCCACGAACAGCCAGAAGTGGGCAGGCAGCCAGGGCTAGAGGAGCTAAGCCAGACAGAAAATGCTGCAGCTCAGGTTGACAGTCAAAGGTAGCTCACAAATGGGCCATCACAGTCCCATTGTCACACACACATCCACCCACAGAGGAAGAGGGGAAAAGGCAGAAATCGTTTCTGTTCCTGTGAAAGACAATCAGTGAAAACAAAAGCTTATCTTAACATTTTTCTGCAGAAGTTTGGGGTGTTTCATTCAAGAAGCAAAAACTGAAAAATGTTTGGTTTCTGGCAATCAAAACCTGGAAACATTTTGGCCAGAAACCAAAACAATTTGGGGTTTCTGGGTTTTTGGTTTTGGTTTGGGTTTTTGCCAAACTCTTTAGTTTTCTTTTGCCAAAAAATGCACATTTTTCAAGCTTTTTCTTCCTCAATGAAAACCTTAAAATTGTTGTTGAAATTGGACATTTCCCACAGGTTTTTTTCTCTTTTTTAAAAGGTATTTTCAGCAAAAAGAATGTTTTGAATGAACGGTTTCATCCAGCATCTCTGTAAGCAGATCCCTTGTGAGGAATATCACACTGTCACTTCTATCTCCTCTGCCCAGCTCACTTTTCTCACCCATGGGACTCATGGCTGTGACCATGGTCTGGTTTTTAACACCACATGGCCAGGCTTTACAAGGACAACCCTCCCAGGGACAGACAGCTCTGAGGTGGGAATGGCTTGAGCTTTAACTATGAGATACCAACTACCTCTCTGGAAATTAAACATTGTAGGAAAGGAAAATAAGTGTCTGGAGCCTTGATTCAGCAGTATCGAGGCTTGTGCTTGTACTCGTACAAGTACTTGTACTTGAATACATTTGGGGGTGTGGCTCTGGGAGGTGAAGGTGCTGGTAGCTGTCCTCCAAAGTGCCCAAATGCCATTTACTCACAGGTTTGTTAGAGCTGCTGGCCCTGGGTCTACCACAAGTTCCACAAAGTACATGGCTGATACAATCTGCATTAATATTCAGTGTTTGGCACAGGAAATGTGGACATGAAAGATGGACAGGAAAAATTAGATATTACAAACTCCTGACACAAATACAGTGCTAATGACTAAAAAGAAAACAAAAAACACGTATAGTTCCCTGCCCCAGGCACTGAACTCAGAGGTGGAGCTGAAGAGTGAACCCAGCTCAAAACTAGGTGTTGGCACCCTGTCTCCAGGGATAACTTTGATCTGACCCAACACTGAAACCAGAAACTGCACAGAAGTGAGAGAAATTTGGACTGAGTCTGAGTGCCAGAGTTTAAGGCTGCTCTTTTGTGAAGCACATCCAGACTACAATAAAAAATCTCAGCTTCCTAAAGTTCTGTGAATGGGAATTTGGACCAGGCTTTGAATTTCACTCTTTCAACCAATCTCCCATTAAATGGCCATTGAAAGCCCCATTCTTTGCCCTAGTTAAAACAAAAAGATCTTGGAGTCTTTATAATTAAGTAGAGCCATCTTATGGCTGCTTTTCCTCTGGAAATATCCTTTTTTTCTTGCTTTCAAGGTCTGTTTGGATGTGTTATGTGGTTGGGGCGCTGAACTAGTTCTTTGATGACCCTGCCAGAGCATGGAAGACCTATGAGGAAGACCAACACAGGGAAGGCAACCACACATGTCAGTGGAAAGTGGAAAAGTGTACCAGGAGGAAGAGGGGAGGTGAAGAGTCTCAAATTTAGCCAAAAATGGAACTGCCACACAGTAAAAATGCCAACTTGGAAGACTTTAAGCAAGATATTTGGAGGGATCAATCAAGACAAGAACTGATGACAGGAAGAGATGGATTTGGGGTGGGTTGGAGAAGGGAAGGGATAAGGAAAGTGTGGGTGAGGAGGAGACAGGCCAGAACTGATTAGGAGGATGAAGGTACTGTTAGTATTTGGAGACAGATCAGGAATAAGGAGAAGGGTCTGAGAGGCTGGTGGGTTCTCATGGGCCAGGTGACAAGAAAGGAGTAATGAAGGATTATAAGGGGGCTGGGTGGTCGTCGAGGAAGAGGAGCAGGTGAGGTTTTTCTTTTCTTTTTATGGCCCTCACACTATTTTAACTCTGATTTTTAGCAAAGTTTATTTAAGCTTTGACATAGTGCAATGTTGTCAGCTGAGCCCTGTTTAACAGTGCTGTCCCCTAAGCCCAAGGCAAGGGGAATAAATCAGTTTAAATCTCTGCAAAAGGTTTCCCAATTGCAACAGGGTGAAAGCACAGGCAGAGTAAATTACTGTGATTCAGCACAGTAATGTTCATGTTAATTCAGCATCTGAATCCTCCAAACACAGAAGAGGCACGCTGTCATTGATATAAACCCGGAAACAAGCTAAAATAGCAGCATAGGCTGGTTTTAGAGACACTTACATGGAGCAGTTAGCCTGGGCAGTGAGCTGGGACTGCTTGTGGTGAAAGCCTCACAAATGGAGAGGTGGGTGAAATGCCAGACAGCCCAGGGAGAGAAGGAAATATTTATATTGATTTATCCTGACATTTGAACTGTAATGTCCTTATAATAAACCATGCCCCAGAAGTGGGTGTTACTCGGATTGTCCTGACACCAGAGAGCAAGAAAGCCAAGAAGGGGAAACTGAGGCAAGGGCAAAGATTTGACATCCAGCTGCATAAGCTCCCTTTGTGGTGCTTTATCAGGGCTGTTTTCACCCATCATGTACTCACATAGTTAAGAGAATCTAGGAAGCTGCAATTCCTTTGCTTTCCAAAGCCGTTACTCAGGAAAAGACTAATTAAGTGGCTGTGTTATTACAGCAGGTCCTGGAGTCTCCGAACACAACCAGCGGCGATTAGGCAGGCGTCAGCTACTGGGCGGGATTTCCCACTGCCCAGCTGTGTAATTATCACGGCAGCTAAGCCAAAATCCTTTGACAAAGAAAACCAGCTGCAGCCTGCGGGGCTGGGAGATAGCACATGTCCAGCGGAGAGAGAGAAAGAATAACCTCCTCTCCTCTGTGTTTTTCCAAAGGAAAGATCAATGAAGACAAGCACGCCACATTCCTGCAGAGGAGCAGACGGCAATATCGATTTCTGGGGAGCACCTGGAATAAGGATCAGGGGTACAGCACAGCTCACTGCAGGGGTTGGGTTTTTTTTTTTTTTTGGAGAACTGGATATTCACTTCTTCCCTTACTTAGGGACGTGGAGGCAGCAGGTGAAGGCTGCTGAGGAGGGAGGATCTGTTGCATTGCTTTGAAATATGGACCCCATGCTGCAGCATCATCCCTGCAGGGAGGGGCTGAGGGCTGTCTTTAGTATCCCCAATAAAGGACTGAAGTGGACTTTGAGTGACGGAGAAGTTTTGGGTTTGTTTCTAGAAAAGATTTCTGTTGTCTGTGAGCTTGAGTAACCTCCTGCCTCGGTTTCCCCATCTGTAAAGTGATGGTATCTTCATTAGGTACCTCATGGGCTATCTCAGCCGCATCCCAAACAAACTGGGCAGAACCCAGCCCACCACCCAGGAGCTTTCTTCTCCCCTGACAGTGCCACCAGATGCACCTTCAAGAGATGTCTTCCCTGTCTGTGGTCACAAGGCTTTTGCTGGCACGTGAAATGCCCATTAGCATTTCCAAAGCTGCTCTTCCCTCCCAGAACCCAGCCTGCCTGCCAGCAGGGATGGCTGATGCACAGGAGGGAGCAGAGAGCCAAACACAGGGGAGACAAACTGGGCTGCCAGCATTTGTGACAGGAACTGGAGTTATTTGGAGGAGTGCATGCAGTTCCTTGCCATGGATCAGCAATGTGTCTGGTGGTGCAGCAGGACAAAAACCAGTTAGGAGAATGAGGAGAGATTGCAACTGGGGAACATACCACTGCCACCACTACCAGCTCAGGGTCATCCCCTCCCCACAAGCTACCTGCCAGGTCCAGCTGACCTCTGTAGGAAGAGAGTCTGCCCCTGGTTGTTTCTGGTATGTTGGTGTCCCAGCACATCGTGCATGGTGTAGATCTGTTTGTGAGGAGTTTGGCATGAGCTGCACAATCAGCATGTGTCAATGGACACAGGACACACGTGAACCTCCTGGCATGAAGGATGGTGTGAGAGACAAGAAGGAAAAGAAGGACAAGGACACAAGCCAACATTTTCCAGAGTATCAGCATATTTCTTCCCATTTATATGTAGTAGCTCCCTGCCCAGTTCCACTTTCATATCATCATCAAAAGCTCTCTCTTTGCTCCCATCCGAATTTATTTGGAGTGATCCTCTCCCTTCCTTCAAACAGCCTGATGGGACCTTTTCAATAGGTCCCTCATGAACACTGTTTGCTTGGTGGAGCCTGCAGGCAGGGACAAATCTCACCTGATCTACTGCATGAAGAACTCATGGCTTTCTTGAAGGGCCCAGCCTCGGCCTCTAACTACATCCTCAGTGACTTCGAATCTGCCAACCATTAGCAAATCCCTTCTCAGAGGGCTCTTCAACCCACAAATCCATTTGCACATAAATTGCCTGACACACAGCCTGGATGAGTAATGAAGAGTGTGACCTTCCAGCGATCAAGCATTGCTAATATCTCAACTATTTCAAATGTTTAATAACTGAATTTAATGCGGTGAGAACAATTTGATTGAATGCGCAATATCTGTAGCAGCTAATTAACCACAGTGGCCCAGAGAGGTCTTGGACTTCATACAACCTTTCAATATAATTACAAATTTTTAGGAGCAAAATGAATTTAAATCCAGGCTGACATAGCAATCCATCTTCATCTCCAGATAAAAGGTAGCACACATGGTATTAACATTTAAACAGGAGCCATGGGCAGTGGAGAGAGACAAGGAGCATTAGCAGATGTGCCGAATTAATTACTAACAGCGCTGTGGGAGGGGTGGATGAGCACATTGCATTGTACAGGTCACGCAGCACTGCTGCTCATTTTGCTGGATTTCCCTGTAATCCATGGGTTTAGACTTCATATCAAAGGCAGGAATCTTTGGGTCTTCCTGTGTCTTCTCTGGAGGACCAAGTGTGTGGGTCCTGACTGATCCTCCTCCTGCATGTGCAGCAGGGCTCACACCAGCAAGCACAGGACATCACATCCCTGATTTTATTAGAGCTGTTTCCCAGCAAAGTGGGTCTGAACATGACAACCCCTAATGAGAATCCTCTACCCTCCTGTGACCCATGGTTGGAGCTTCTCCTGGAGATTTCCTCCACTCCTCTCTTCCCAGACAAGGGCTATGTGCTGTGGCTTGCACGGACATGAGGAGTTGGGTACAGAGCTTGCAGGGTCAAAGTTTGATCACACTAGTTATAGATATATGGAGATTAAACTGGACTTCAGTACACTAGGTGGGATTCACGGTCCCCTAACACAGCATTCCAAGTAGTCTGGGAGAACTGGGGGTGTCTGTTCCTCTCCACTGTCTGTAAGACATGTCAAACATGATTCAGGAAAGGAAAAAGGTTTGGATCCATCCTGCAAGTGGAGCATCTCAGCACACAAAACTGTTGTGGGTGTTAATGGATGCAACAAGTGTGTTGTGGGGTCACTTCCTTGCAAAGCCCTGACATTCAGTAGTATCTGACCTGAAAACTCAACAACCACAAGGCACCTTCCCAGCCACCTCCCAGATAATAATAGCTGGAGGGAAAGAACACATTTGGAGTTTTAGTTTGCTTTCTTGGTTTGAGACTTCTGCATTCAGAGAGCCTCCCCTAAAAGCCAGGAAGGCAAGCAGCAGGTATTTATGAAAGGTGAGATTTCTACTTCAACAAGCAACCACCTACCCTCAGCTTCTTGGACGAGGCATTTTAAGCCTTTGTAGAGCCTGTACTACTGCAAAGCAAGCACAGGTAATTTCTGTGGAAGTGCTCCCCATTTATAACAGCAGCATTAGACTGACAGTAAAACAGACAAAAACCTATGATGACATCCTATGATCATGGTATTGAGCATTAGTTAATATAAAAAGTTCAGAACAAATAGATAAGACATGAAGAAACTATTTGTTCTTGCTTTTAGGAACCTTTCAGATTCCTGCTTAGCTTGTATCTGTCAAAGACATTTTTCCCCCAAGAGCTTGTGAAGCATTACCATAAATCTGTCCCATGGAGAGTTTTAATTGCTGAGTTCAGAACTAGACTGACTCTGCCAAATGTGATAGCATCGGCTGGTGGCGTCATTTGTCATTGTTACAGGCAAATAAACTGGTGAGTTAATCAAAGGGGATGAAAAATGAGGTGGTTTCGGTTTTTGGAGTCCTGAATCCAATTCCTTCTCCTTTTTTCTCACCAGTCTACACCAAAATGCCAACAGCACCAGCTGCCCAAAAGGCACTCATTCAAAAATCCGTTGTAGATGACACACAGGCATATTCTCATCTGGTAAAGTCAAGGACAAAGGGAGGAGACATTATTAAGTAGGAGACAAAGAGAAAAAAATGATTCTCTGGAGAGTGCAGCTGAAGAAGATGAGCAGATAGGCAGCCACTGCTGCTCAGACAGCACCTCAGTCCAAGGCCCCTCTGTATCGAGGTCTCTGTGGAAGGTCAGAGTGGTGAAACATATTCTTTCAAGGACCCCTTGGACTACTGCATAGAACAAGTAGAGGTCAAAATCTGAGAGAGTCTGAGTGTTTGTGAATCCTGTTTGTCAACAATATGTTGTCTGGAAGCTCAGATCTGGGCTTTTGCTAATCCTGTCCGGATCCCAGCCATGAGGTGTTGTTTCACCCCACGATCGCTGCCCTTCGCTTGCAGACAGAAACAGTTGCTTGCAAATCTTTGCTCTTAATGTGCCAGTGCTGGTCTTCAGGAGACCAAAAGTAGATGAGAAGGTAATGTATTTGGTCAAAAGATGTCCTACTTATCTCCTTCTTCAATACCTTTGGTGGAAAGACAGGAGTTAGTTACCTAGTGTATGTCATGTGGTACCTCAAACTGATAGAGCAGGCTCCCTAATCCTCAGGGGACTCAGTCAAAGGGTCCTCTTATGTCATACAGACTTCTGAATTCCCTGAGCCACTGTGAAGAAATGCTGCAGCCAGCATCTCCAAGTCTATGGAAGTATACAGGCACTCACAAATGAATCTCCACAGTGATCATAGAATATCCTGAGTTGGAAGGAACCCACAAGGATCATCAAAGTCCAACTCCTGTCCCTGTAAATGTAAAGTAAATGTATAAGCTGAAACATTTATTTTTGAAATGTCTTATGGTTGACCCCAGAACAAAACCCAAGTCCTTGGCCAATACTAGCAAGGGCATCTCTCCTCATTCTGAATATTTTGAAGGTGTCTTCTCATGCTTTCTTTTCCCCTTGAGGCCATCCCCCACTACCTCTCCCAGGAAACTATTTTTAATCCAGCCCCAACAGTCCTGATCTTACATGTATTTATAGAGAAGTGGAAGACTAAGAGGAAAACAGGGTGTTCTGCACAGCTCTGTCCTCATCTTCCACCCAACTGCCCTTACCCCAGCCACAAAAGCCCAAAAAGCTTGCACATATAATAGTTCTTAATCTTCCTGTCTTTTTCTTAATTTTCCCTCTCTTTAACAAGAAAATCACACTTTACTTTCACCATCACTTGACATGAAGTTTGTTTAGGCAGGATCAGAACAGATGAAGGGGAAGGACCAGATACTTCTCCACAGCCAGCTATGGCTTCTTCAAACTTCATATATTCTTTGTATCTTCACATCCAGAGATGAACAGATTTGGCCTTGCCTAGTTGCTGGTCTCCTGACTGGGGAGGTCAGATGGGCCAAGGTGAGCCACTCAGCTTTGCACTTCAAGATGCTGGAAGAAAAAAGGTGTTTTCTTCCTCAATATGTGTGGAATAGCTTCCTCAATAGGTGTGGAATAGGTGGAGAGAACAGTGACATTCCCTTTGCTTAGAGCTTACACAGTTTTAGGACTTTTTAGCTTTCCCCAGAAAAGTAAGGGGAGACTTACCCCAGTGCCCAACAGCATCTGTGAAAAAAACAAAATGGTAATTTAAAGAAAAACAAAGTCACCTCTTCCAGGGCTTGATCTTATGTTCTCTGAATTTGACCTCCCATCCACTAATGTGTATGAAAATACCCTCCACAATGAAACATTTCTTCACAGGCAATTAACTTGATTTTTATTACACAGGAATTCCTTTTCCTGTCAGACAGGGTTTGGGTGAGCTGAGTACTGCACATGACATCTCTAGTTCCTCCCAACAGATATCACAGTGGATGATCTCACAGAATGTGCATTTCCCCTCCTCAAAATTTCAAAATGGGACCACATCCTAACAGATTTCTTATAGCCTACTAGGATGCTGCACCCAATTTGTCCCTCCAACTCAATGACAGCAGGGGCTGGACATGCTACAAGCTTCTAAGAAACCAAGGTTGAGACAGGAGATAAATTCCATTGTAATAAACAAGTGGAAAGCAAATATATGCTGGAAAGAAGAAATAAACTGCAAGAAAGAAGCAGCATGAAGGAAATTTTGGTATCAAAGCTGTCAGGTTTCTGCAGGCAGAAGGCAAGACCAGTATGTTTTCTGTTTGCCTAAAGTGCAGCAATCAGCAGTGCTCAGTGCATACAATAGCAGTTGACCTCACAGACCAAATCCTTGTACAAGGCTCAGGGTCATCTCCTTTACCACAAGTGAGAGATCCTATGACTGAATATCTTGAGCTGGTGTCTACTAAGGATAGTCTTTGTATCCCCATGCCTGGCATCCATCGGTCATGGTCTCAGACCCCAGTGCCCTGTGCCAATGGCTCACTGCACTGGCATTTTCCCCTTCTGAAAGCAGAAACCAAACCAAAAACGTGTCATCTTGCCAAGACTCACAACCTCACCCCAGATCTCACAACCTTTGAAATCTCAGATCCTAGCACCAAGTCTTTTACCTCTACCTGGAAAGAATTCCTTGGTGGAGAGCATCCTGTCCCATACATCCATGCAAAAAGAAAAATAGCTCATGTTTTCATACCAGCAAGCTCTCGGCCCCACTGAAGAGAGCCATTGTGGAGTGACTGCATTATAAAAGTTGTTAAGACCTCTTCCAGACCATAAAATATGCAACAAAACAGAGTGCCAAATACCAGTCCTCTCCACGGCCCAAGACAAAGAGCTGCCCTGCAAAGCATTAATCCCTGCAGCTGCCCTGAACTATTCATGTCTCTTGGCCTTACGTAAGGAGCCATTCCATCCCAGCTACTGCTGTCCCCAAACCAGAGATTTGCAGAGTCTTTGACACAATTAAAGGTCATTCTGAGAACAGAGAACCCGAATATTTGAATGGGAGGCTGTGACTTAGCAGAGAGGGCTGGGCTATTTATTTTCAGTGGGGAGTAAGTTTACCCAAAGATGCAGTTATGGTTGTTTCTCCCTTACACACATCAACACCCTTTTTTTTTATCTAACAGCTTCATGGTTACTACATTCTCTTGGGCTATGAGGGACCTCTCTTCAGTTCCCTCCTTTTCCTGGGGCGATCTGAACATCTCCCATCTTCCTGCCCCAAACCACCAGACCACAGGACAGAGCTACACAATTAAGCATTACCAAAGCCCCATGGGCTCTGTTATTGAGGTCAGCTCTGCAGGAGCAGCGTGCTGTCCCCTGGGCCAGCTGGGGATCATGCACCACCTCCTGCTGCTGGGGATGACAGGACTCAGCTTCAGTTTCCCCCAGGAGAAGATGATCTGTAGGAGACACAAAACCAGCTGCAGAAATGTGGGAAGCATCCTGGTTTGCTGAGCTCTGAGTAAAATATGCTCCCAGTCTAGATACAGGCTGCAGTGTGCCATCTGGGTCATCCTGTTACAGACCTCCAGTGAGATTTTTCATTTTCTCTTACTGACACTATTAAATGTTTCATACATCCACATGAATATGCCATGGACAGAGTGTCCCTTGCCATTGCATTCCTGTCAATGGCAGAAGATTTGAAACTAGATGATCTTTAAGGTCCCTTCCAATGCAGACCACTCTATGATTCTGTGGTTCTATGAATATTAGGAAACTTAATCTACAGGCTGGAGAGAAAGTCATGGACTCTTCTTCTGTGGCAGAAAGGATTTTTAGGGGTTCACCATACAAAGCTCTAAGAAGTAGATTTGCAGAACATCCTCTGATGAATAAAATAAAAGCTTTGCAGTGCAGCCATAGAGGCTGGGGTTTGAAGCTGGACCCTCCACCAGTAGGGGAGGAAATTATATCCAAATGTCCTTCACTGTGGGTAAACACCCAAAGAGATGGGCCTTTGGATATAAGGAGCTGCCACTTCCGCATGGCTATTTGGTTCCTTGCTTTTTGTACACAGGCCTGAAAATAAAATGTTTTGCTTTAAACCAAAAGAACATTTTGGCTCAACACAAGAATGCTTTTTAATTTCTTGGGTTATTGAAATAAAGCTACAAATTTTAAGCTTGGCTGGAGCAAAACCTACATTTTTACAAATGTGTGCTTCTGTAGCTAAGGCACACAAACAAACAAACAGAAATCTGTCTCTCACAGCTCAGCTTCTTGTCCCAGTGGGAGATCTTTCTCCCTACTACTAGTTTTCAGTGGGTGGGAGATGCCACCTTTGGTGGTTTGCTTATTTGGAGGTCAGGAGACCTCTGCTTAAAAACAACAGGAAGAAATTCCCCCCAGTGACAAGAAGACCATGTTTCTGGTACAAAAAGCTGTTTTGCACTTTCAGGTGGCAGCTTATGACAAGATCTGTAGTAGTGAAACTCATTGCACCAGCAGCCAGATCTTATCTCACTTATTTTAAATCAAAAAGAGGAAAAATGGGAGTCTGTGGTGCTGTACTTCATCTGGAGTAGGTAGCTTGAAGGAGACTTAACAGGAAAAAGAATCTCTAGAAGAGAAGTCCCCAGCTTCCACCCAGCATGGTCCCTCTAATTTGCCCAAACCACTCACCAGGATGCCCAGCTCACACCTTTGGATTAGCATTGAATCCTCCAAGAACCAAAAAAAACCCACTAAAACCCACTAAGACCTGGCAAGATTAATCTAATTTGTCCTTCCCTGTGAGTCATTGAAGTATTTTTAAATGAACTTAGAACAACAGAGCCCTCCTCTTGTTCTGTCCATGTGGTAGATGAGAGCTTCTGGCCCCAGAAAACATCTTACGGGCACCATTCTGCACAGGAAGCAAAAATAAAGTTGTTCCATTAGCAAAGGGACTTGTTTTCCCCACCACTCTGGTCTGGGCTGTCCCAAAGCCCCTAAAGGCTCTGGTGGAGTTGCTTGCAAATGCTCTGATGAAATGCTACCAAATCCTGGTGCACAAGCCCATCCCACACCAGATTTATGTGACTGCAAACCCTCAGTTTAGAGGCTCCCAGAAGTTTAATGTGCAGTGTCTAAAATAACCTGTCTGTTTGGTGACCCAAAATGGCTTGGACAATTACATATCCACTGGGATTCTCGGAGCTGTGAGGTGCATGGAAACCAGTCTATAATGACCCATCAGCTGTCAAAGCATTTTCACTCCTAATTTATGAGGAAGAACCAGGAAAAAAGAAACAAACAAACAAACAAAACCAGATCAGGTCAGTGTTTTTCCAAATATTATTTGCAATTAAATTTTTAGGTATGTTACTGACAGCAAGCTGGACACAATACTAAAAGTTCAGGCATGTTGGTGCAGGCTGATGCTGTGTACCAGCCTCAGCGGGGTTAGAGATGATGTCACTTCAAAGACCCAAAATAGGGGTTATTAAATGCAGGCTCCTTTATAGTGTCATGTGTCAGCATACCCAACTGTAGAAGTGTATTAGGGAACCTGGTGTTAGAAAGGAGCCACATCTAAGGTTAAACATCAGCAATTGAGAAAAGCACCTTTTGGAATCCTTCTCCATCATGGCCAAAGGACTGTTTGAAAGAGGATGTAAAAAAAGCAAAACAACCCCCCAAACAGATATATTTTACAATGCACTGAAACAGTGGATTTTAAACTTGTACAGATTTAAAAAAAAAAAAATTGAAGTGGCAGACCCAGTGAAACCTATTTTCCTGAAGACTTTTCCCCTACAACTTTTCCTCATTTTCCCAGGCCAGGAAAGACATTGTCAGTGGTACACATATGCACTGCCCAACAGTTAAGGGTCTGTGGCCTCATTCCAAGGGCATAATCCAAGTCTCTCCTCCCCTACACCAGTTTGCACAAATCCATTTTAAACCAAACTGTCTATGAGGCCACCTCACCTTTGTCAAATTCAGTTGATCAAGTGATTCAGGTGAGGGTAATGACTGGAATGGCAGAGTCTGCTGAGGAAAGGGAAAGGACCAAAGATGGAAGAAAACGTGCCCAAAATACTTGGAAAGATCCCTGGGCTTTGATCTGGCTACCAGTTAGAAACCACAGGCAATGTGACTTTTGCAACAGGCTTTGATCTGGCTACAGGAGCACACATTATCAAAATCCAAAGGCAGGGACACATTTCACTAATATTTCACTGATGTGCGCCAACACTCTAGCCTGTCCTATCCAAACTTACAGGGATGCAGGACTGAACTGTGCTTGGCTACAAGCCCAAACTCAAATTCTGTTAGAAAAGGCACTGGAAATCAGGACCACATTTTGAAATTCTGGGTAGCACAGACTTCAGTTAGGCAACTTCAAGCAGAGGTGCAAACCTCCCATGGTGGCTGGAAATGCTGCTCATCTGCTCCCTTCTCCTGGGTAATTTTCTGGATGCTCCAGAAATGCATCAGGCAAAGACACTTTTCAGGCCTCTGTGGCAGAGGGTAAATCTTCAATCTCCACAGCCCAGCTTCCCTGGCTTTTGGGGTTTGTTGTTGAACAGCTGTAAACAAAACCCCTCTCTGCTACTGGGGGAAAAGCAGTACTTGAGCTACCCCTTGAACAACAAATGCTGATTCCTGCAGGAAAAAAGCAAGGGTGTAATCCCCAAGGATTTTCCACTTGATTGTGAAACCAATTCCAAGGCAAAGTTCAACTGCAAAATCTCAGAGGGGGAAAAGTTTCAGCCCATCAGATCTCTTGGGCTCCTGGGCTGTGTTTGCCTTTCCTTGGCTTTACCTTCTCCCTACCCTCCTTGTTCTTGCTACCTCTCTTTGTTCTCCCCTTCTCCAGTCCGATCTCTTTCCCAACTCTCATGTTTGCATCAAAAGGAAAGACTGGGAAATGTGACCAGCAGGTCGAGGGAGGGGATTCTGCCCCTCGACTCTGTGAGACTCCCACCTGCAGTGCTGTGTCCAGCTCTGGGGCCCCCAACATAAGAAAGACGTGGATCTGTTGGAGCAAGTCCAGAGGAGGCCACAAAGATGCTCAGAGGGCTGGAACACCTCTCCTACAAAGACAGACTGAGAGAGCTGGAGTTTTTAAGCCTGGATAAGCCTCTGGGGAGACCTCCTAGAATGTTCCAGTACCTAAAGGAGCTACAGGAGCGCTGGAGAGGGACTTTTGACAAGGACATGTGGCCATAGGACAAGGGGGAATGGCTTCGAACTGAAAGAGGGCACATTTAGATTGGATATTGTGAAGAAATCCTTTACTGTGAGGGTGGTGAGGCACTGGAACAGGTTGCACAGAGAAGTTGTGGATGCCCCATCCCTGGAAGGGTTCAAGGCCGGTCTGGATGGGGCTTTAAGTGACCTGGCCTGGTGGGTGGCATCCTTGCCCATGGCAGATGGCTTAGAACTAGATGATTTGTAAGGTCCCTCCCAACCCAAACCATTCTGCGATTCTCTGATGTTTATCTCTCAGCTGGGTCCTTTTCACAGCCTTTTTTGTCCTGGAAGGGAAACAAAAGGTTTTACACACAGTCTCTGGGCTCATTCCTGCGTGGCAAACAGCAACAGTTCCCACAAAATGGGTTACTCTCTTCTCCAAAATCACAACTCAGCCTCCTCTTCCTTGAAGGACAGACATCCCAGCTCACAGCGTTCAGCCCAGACAGATGCTGCAGGGTTGATGTGAGCATCACTGGCAAACTCCTGACCCAAAGTCACTCAGTTATTAACACGTGCCTCACGCTCGGCCAGCAAAGCCCTGGGTTCTGTTTTGGGTGCGATGATCATTGCTGCTGCTGCCGCTGAGCATTTTGCAAATATCCGATGATACAGCCCCTCTCCTGCAGGCACCACGATATAATTGGGCAAAGGCATGATGGAAGGAAAGATAAAGAGAAAACATGGGTAGATCTGGCACAGAGCCCACTGCTCTCTTCCTTTGTTTATAATGTGCATGAGGGAGAAAAAGCAGAGGAGAACGAAGGGTTTTATGTGTTTGTGGTCCACGCAGGTCTCACAGCATTATTAAAGGCTAATTTGATGATCTCCAGCTTTACACTCTGTTCTTCCCCAGATTTGTGAAAAAGTGCGTGGGATAGGCAAAAAACACATTGCAAGGGGACTCTAAATCTTTCTCCAAAGACAATTAACTGTTGTGATCATTCACTAATAATGAGTTCATGTTTGCAAACTGGCCCAACCGCAGGATATGCTGAACACGTTATCATCAGCTCCGAGCTCCCTGAAACCTGATCAGGCTTCAAAACACGTCGGGTTCCTCGCTGCGAGGAGCGCTGCCTGCTTTTTTATCTTCTGCCTCCAAATTTCAGTATTATTTTAAAACTATAATTGAATTTCAATCCTCTCTCTCTCTCTGTGTGTGTGTGTGAAGAAAGGAAACACTTCTCCCAAGATTTACTGCATGTCTGTTACTGTGTGGGCTGTTTTGACTCTGCAGCGTAGCACAGACCATGCAAACCGCGCACTATTGGAATCGGTTCAAACTTTTACAGTCCTTCAAATTGGGGCTGGAGCCGGAGAGGAAATACTAAAATCCTGTATATACAACTTCTGTCTGTGAGGGGGAGAGAAATTCCATGAAAATTAAGAACTCAATGATGTATAAATTTATATTCTGTTTAAAGGCTGGGTTGGGCTTTTTTCTTCTTTTCTTTTCTTTTTTGAGTCTTTTTTTTTTTCTGTTGAAAAAACAACTGAACTGTTATACAAGGAAACCCAGGATCTTTAAATAACACTGGGTCCTGCTAGCTGGTGGTAGAACAGGGGCTCAATCTTTTTAAGCCAAGCCATCTAATTAGCATGTGAGCCAAGTTTTATGAAGGTGAGTCAGTTCAGATGTGTTGCTCCTGAGAAAGCCGAGCCAATTTCTCTTAATGGCATGTGCTGTGAGTAATTAAACCGGATTCTGCAATCAGCATAGTGTCCTTCCTGGCTGCAGACACCCGCCAGCAGGCTACAGTCAACAGGCACATCCACAGCAGCTCCTGCCCAGCAGGGACTGGCAAGCCCTAAGGCCAGGATGTAAGGAGGAGAGGGTTCAGGATGCTTTCAGCATCCTCTGATGGTTGCACAGCCTTGCCCCAAAGAGCATTTCACTACAAAACTAAAATCAAATATAATAAGCTCATCTTGGGGTTTCCTATCCCAGCAGCATGATGCCCAGTGCTTGGTACCCAGATGGCTCCGCTCCACCAGTACAATCCTAGCACAGCACTGGTTTTGGAAACACGGACACTGACCCACCCTTGGTGCATTTCCAACAGGACCTCACAGCTTCCCCAGCTACTGCACCCGGCTCCCATCCACAAGGAAGCTGCTCTAACCAGGACTACTCCCATATTGTTTCCATTATATTTTTATGACTGTCATGTGGACAGGGGAAAAGGGGAGGCGGAGGGGAGACAAAAAAGAGAAAAAGAGAAGCAGGATGTCAAGTTCTGCCTTTGAGGAGGGAGCTGACAAAAATGCAATGGTCAACTCCCTCCAGCACACATTTGCAGACACTGAAAATCTGAGTGAGCACGGGCAGCCCCACAATGGGAAAGACCCAGCGCTTCCCTCAAAAGCTGTTTTACAGCTCCCCTTACAAACAGAAAGGCTGTAACCTCCGTCCCCCTTTGTTTCTTTGCTTTTTTTTGTTTTGGTCTGGGCAATTTGCTCTTGATCACACACAGGTCAGGAGAAAGTAAGCACAGCAGTTTGATAAATTGCTTTCTGCCTGGAAAGCCTCACACGGCTCCAACAGGACGCGGCTCCCAGCCCTTCCCCAGCAGATGCCTCATGCTTTTGCCCCAGCAGTGACACCACACAGCCCTGTAGGTCACAGCACCACAATGGGCACTCATAGCAGTCCCCAGCACTGTGGATGTTTGCAGCTCATACCCACAGGGTCATTCACACCTTTACACGTCCCCAGACCTTTACAGGCCAAACCATCTTTGTCTTCCACCCCTGTGACAAACATCTGACCCTGCTGAGCCCCATCTGGAAAATGGGATCATTTTAGTTCATTCTGAGTTTTCAACTGGCTCCCATTGGTGCTAATGGGTAGGTGCTGCAGCTTGTCCCCACATCGATGGCACCACTCTGGAGAAGGAGAGCTCATCTCTCCTACCCCAAATGAGTGTCCATGACACTGGGCTTGGCTCTGCTGCACCGATCTCCAACGATCCCTGCCCTCCATCCTCATGCTAAAATGTTTCCAAAGTTCATCCTTCTGCCAAAGGGGAGAAAAACAGGAATCTCACAGAAATTGTCAGTGGGCATAAGTTTGCTAACCTGGTTGGGGCATGAAAGGCATTTGGTTGAAAATTGGGCAGTGATGTTTGGCTGGCTGTCAAAGGAAAAGACAAGAGAAACACATGAAAAGGGGAAATCACCTTCTCCAAGTGCTACTCCTAGTAAAAACTCTGCACTGAGTGCAAGTTGTTTCTCTAGCCGGTCTTTACTGTGATATTTCTTAGGGCTCACCTCACCTTCAGTCTCCAATATCTCCTGAAATAAAGCACATACGGTTACTGCCTTTGTGTTAGGGTGCAGGAAAGCTCAAAGCAGCTCCTCACGTGCAATATGGTTACATCCAGTACTCCTACAACATGGCAGCAAACACTGGGTGCACATAACTAGGGTGGATTATCTTGTATGGTCACATTTCCATTGGTGTTTTAACCTTCCCTCAAAAAAAAAAGATAATTTTTATAATGAAAATTTTTTTGACCGCAGGAAAACCATCGGACCTAAAGTGCATTATGGGAGCTTCAGTTTTCCCCTAAGGTTTCCATTTTCTGCAGAGGCAGGAGTTGCAGTCAGCCTGCACTGCAAGAGGAGTTTGCAACCAAAAAAGAGACATCAGGATGGGCAACCAGGTGGCTGAAACAAACCGGATCAGGAAAAGCAAATTATGCTGCCACTCTCAGCTGCAGCGTATTCAGTTCCATTTTGACAGACCTGAGGAAACTTCTGTTTTCATCAAAAGTGTCTGCAAAAGAAAAATCACTTTCAGGCCAGGACTCATTGTTTCCTTCCTTTTTGCTGAGTGATGACAGATCTTGCAGAAGCCCTAAGCATAGGTGAAGTAGGAGAACCAACATAAATATAAGCTAAAATGCAGCTCTACTTCCTTCCCATGGAATACCGTCAGCCCTTGTAAATTCTGCCATGTGAGCAGCTGGTTCAGAGGCAGAAGGGAACAATAAACAACAGAGGAAGCAATTGCTGGCATTGCTGGAGAAGTCCTGGGAGCCCCAAAAGCAAGGCCCCTGTGGGCTGTATGCTGAGTGTATGTGGTCCTCGGGGGGCTGCAGGTCAAAGAGAAGATGAGAAAGCAAAGAGGGGTAAAATTGCTGCCACAGGGCCACCTAATGTGTCTGTGGCAAAGCCGTGCTCTCCATCCCTTCATACTCCGTGTGTAGACACCAAAATAAGTCAAAGATGGGCAGCAACCTCTCACTCCCACAATTTGTGCATCTCTTTTCCATCCACATGGTCCACAAAAGTTGGAGAGAGTAGGACAGGCTTTGGCACATTTTTTTAAAGCCATCTCGAGGTAGAGAGTGCACCACCTCTCCAGCTGAGTGACATGGTAGGAAGAGGCATCTCTGAGGGGAAATGTCACAGTTTGGTCTCATGCTTGCACCCCTTCTTAAAGTTCATAGGGTAAAAGTAAAGCAATTGACTTTGAGTCTCGCACCAATGGGTCACACATGGCTCCTGAAGCATCAGCACAGCTCCTTCCTCAGTTGTTGGCAACAACTTTTGGGCATAGTGCAAAGTCAGCCTGACTCCACCACACAGTGTCACACAGACTTGATCTCCTGGGTACCATCACGCCTGTGAGTTGCTGCCGAGGATGTGCCAGCAGGGACATCAGCTGCCCAGGTTGCCCTGTGCCTCTTTGTTGGGACCACACAGCCCACCCTGCCCTGACACTCCAGGGCTGCCATGGGCGCCAGCTGCTGTCTGGCCAGCTGAGATGTGTCTACACATCTCTGCTCCCTAGGTAGTCATCTGCTAAAAAAGCTCATTTAGGCCACAGAATGAAAGCTGAGAGGAGACACGGTTGCTGTCTATAAATACACTGGGGCAAGCATCGGGGAGGCAGTTGAGCTATTGAAGCTGAAAGACAATGTTGGCACAGGAACAAACGGGTATGGAGAGGCCAGGAATAAATTAAGCAAAAAATTAGAGAGAGAAGACAACCCTCTGAGAAGCTCTTGCCTGGAACAGACTTCCAATAAGGGACTACATGACACAAAGTGGATTTCAGTCAGATGGATCTGACTAAACTAATGAAGATGTGGAGGGGGCTGCATATCATTGCTGCCTGAAACACAAAGGGTCACAGCATGCATCCAGGTCATCCTTCCTAGTTCCACATCCCACATTCCTATGAATGTGTGAGTACCACTATGCAGGGGACACAGGCAAATACAGACACAGATATAAATGCTAGATTTGACCTAAACTGCCTCAATGTCATCGTAGAATCATAGAATCGTAGAATGGTTTGGGTTGGAAGGGGTACCTTGATGATCACCTAGTTCTTACCCCCTGCTGTGGGCAGGGACACCTTCCACTAGACCAGGCTGCTCAGAACCCCATCCAACCTGGCCCTGAACACTGCCAGGGATGGGGCATCCACAACTTCCCTGGGCAACCTGTGCCAGTGCCTTACCACCCTCACAGTAAAGAATTTTTTTCCTAATATCTAATCTAAACCTCGTCTCTTTCAATTTAAACCCATTCTCCCTTGTCCAGCCACTACACACCCTTGTAAATAGTCTCGTCCCATCTTTTCTGTAAGTTCCCTTCAGATACTGGAAGGCCATAATTAGGTCACCCTGAAGCCTTCTCTTTACCAGGCTGAATTATCCCAATTCTCTCAGCCTTTCCTCATAGGAGAGGTGCTCCATCCCTCTAATCTACTTGGTGGCCTCCTCTGGACTGGCTCCACCAGGTCGATGTCCTTCCTGTGCTGAAGACCCCAGAGCTGGAGGCAGCACTGCAGGTGGGGTCTCACCAGAGCAGAGCAGAGGGGCAGAATCCCCTCCCCGACATGCTGGCCAAGCTGCTTTTGATGCAGCCCAGGACACATTTGGCTTTCTGGGCTGGAAGTGCCCATTGCCATGTCACATCCAACCCCCCATCCACCAGCACCCCTAAGCCCTTTTCCCCCGGGCTGCTCTTGGTCTGTTCATCCCCCAGCCTGGACTGACAACAGGACTTGCACCAACCCAGGTGGGTTGGGGAAGGCACCCTCAAAGAGAAGCTGTTTTGTGTAACTCTCCTGATTCTTAGAGAACCACAAAAGGCTCCACCACATCTTCGAGTTCATCTAGAAGAAAACAACAGAATTTTATTCACTTCAACAAGAGAGAGAAATGCACTCCACCATGCAATAGCCTATGTGTGACAAGTTTGATATTTATTCCAAATCACCTCAGATGCACTTGGTTTGCAGACTTCAGGAACGTGCTCCCACTCTTCCCAAGGAAGATGAAAGCAGGGAACATTTGAAAGTCCTCTCCATTCTCCATTGCCCAAAGACAATCTCCTCCTCACTGCATGCCCTGAAGTGTGAGCCCAGGAGCTAACCCCACACTTGTGAATTGAGACCATCTTCCCATTCCAGCACACAGCTCTTGCACATTTTTGTTTCAAAATGAAATGTGTTAAGGAGGCCCTTGGGAAATGAAACAAAAATGGCGTTTTATTTCTTTCTTTTTTTTTTTCCCCCATCCATCACTTCTTCTCAAGGCCTCAAGTCCCAGGACATCCTGCCTGACACAATCCAGAGCTGGCCCCTTCAGGACCCAAATGAAGTCACAGCTTCAGGGTTTCCAGGCAGAAAGTTCACTGGAAGGGCCATGGGAGGGGTTTTGTCCTTCCCAAGGAGGATAAGAAGTTGCAGGAGAAACCTGGATGCTGGTTGCAAAGGTGGGGACTAAACTCTTTGAGGAGCAGGACAAACCCATGAATAATTTTTCTTCTTGTGCCCATACTGATGATGTTTTAACAAAGTATAATTTAATGTGAGAGTGTTCACAGCAGCTCACAATAATGACAAGAATAAATGAGCCATGACATTTCACTCCAAGAGTAGTAAATGGGGAATTCATAGACGAGATATTGTGAAAGCTATGAGTTCCCTACAGCCCTCTCCTCTCTCTGTATTCATCTGAAACATTCATTTTTGAGTTCCCTATTCTAACACAGGAATAGCCTTTCCTTACTCACCAGGGAGCCACAAGAACATGAGATCCTTGAATCTGCCTGCATGGGAACATCTCCTGTGTACCCAAAGAACATCCCTATCTTCATACCCTCCCACAGAGGATAAAGAGCCCCAAATCTGCCTGAGTAATTGTCTCAAGAAGGAGGAAAGAAGGTGATCCCTCCATGCTTTTCATACCCCACAAGCAAAGCAGTGTAGGAGGAGCGCACACTGCAGCTAAATGTGCTTCTATTTCTGGAGATATTTCTCCTCTTTATGATCATGTGTCACTTTGCTGTCACTGTGCAGGCACCTCAATAGTTGTATCTGCCATGTCTTCAAGCATAACTCTTTGAACCCCTATGAAGACTCACAAGTCCCTCAATTTCAACCTCGATTTCTTTGCTTCGCTTATCTTTCAGATGCAGTGAGAAGGTGGGATCCACCTTGAAGCCCAGTGACAGCAAATTGGCCCTTTTCACTCCCACTCAAAGCAGGCAGGAACATGCAATCTGGAAATCATTGTCACCTTATAAAAGCGGTCACTTATTTTGAGGACCCAGTAAGTCAGGGTTTTCTTCATACGTGGAGCTTGGCACAGCTCTCCTCCCAACTTTCCTATATGAAATTTTAGGCTTAACACCTTTTTTTCTGCATAATTTGCTTTTGAGTGTTGAACTATTTTCCTGCTAAAGTTTGCCTCATGCTGAGATTTGAAAAGCAGAGATTTTTGGTTAAAAATGAATCACTGAGGTCTACAGACCTCATAAACTCCATAGTCCTAAGTGATTTAAGGCTACAACCCTAGGGTTGCTTTTGGACTGAACCAGGAATTTGGTTGACCGCTGTTCAGTTCCCTATGGAGACTGTCACTTTGGGAGATATTTTACAATTTGAGGTGTATTTCAAGATGGTGGCTCTGACAGAAGCACCTATTGTGTTGCATGGACTGTTGAGACAAAGGTGGCTGCAACAACGGAGCTCTGGCTGCCATCCACACAATGAAGCAGTGAAAGAAGGGAGGAGGGATTTCTTCCTGGGCTCCTCTCCTCCATTTCTGGTCCTCAGCATTGTAAGCCACTGACTTCCCATACCATATTCACTTTACTCCATTCCAGCTAATTTTTACAAATATTTCATCATTTGCCTCTAAATCCCCCTCCTCTGCCAACCAAAAGGTGAATTCCTTGCCTCCCACATGAGGATGTATAGGGGCACTCACCCCAGAGCAGCCACCTGGGAGCCAGGCAGCCACTCAGGATGCCAGGGCTGTGGTTTCCAGCACAACAAAAATAACATCAAGGCTATCAACCTATTTCAGGACCGTTCCCTCATGCAGGACTACCCGGCCAAACTATTCCCGGCTGCTACTGTACTGGCTGATGGACACTGCGTGTGCCCAGCATACTGTACATTCCCTTGTAAGGGCTTGCCCCATTCCCTGCTATGCTCTGAGGTGTCATCTGGCCTTTTGCCCCACACCTGCTGATGGAAAGGTCCCCACAACACCCACTCCAGAAAACCCACTCCCAACGATTTCCTGGGAGCTCCCTGGCAGGACACAATGGCTTTGAACCGAAGGAGGTGCTGCCAGGCCGGAGCTGAGGTGCTGCATCATGGTCCTGTGGTGCAGGGACATGGTTCTCTGGTCATGCAGCATCCCAAGCTGTTTTCAAACCCACTCCTGTTTACTAGATCCTCTGCAGTGAGCTAGGGCCTGGGACTAGAGTGTGGGAGGAGGGAGGGTGACAGGGGAGTTGGGTCCTGCATGGGATCCCAACTTAGGTCAATATTGGAGATCCTGGAGCTGGAGCTTCACTCAGGGTTTATCATCACTGATGACAAAAATTCATAACAGAAACCCCAGACTTTTGCAAGATCCAGAGGGGCACTTTCATCATTGCTGAGGAACAGGATGGCAATAGGCTCTGTTGGTGTAACACCTTGCAAAATGGGATTCTGGGCCACAGCAAGGTCTGCAGGGATGAGAATTATTAATGACACAGTCTTGGAAGAGGAATAGGTAAAAGCTGATGGATAGTGGGCATTATAAGAGTCAAAATATTTTGGATATCAGCCAAGAGTACTAAGGACTGGATTCATTCTATCCCACTTTGTATTCGTAGTAAGATGTCTCACTGCTCTGTGTTTTCTTTACAGCCTGTGAAGACAATTCAAACCTTAGGTCCAGGGCAACTCATCCCTATTGACTTCAGAGGGAACTCAGACCAGATGCTACTTAAAAGTTAAGGACCTGAGTTAGTGGACGAACCTAAGCTGAAACCTTCAGTTTATCACCAAAGTGAATAGAGAAGAGAGCAGTACCTGCCCCTCCTTGTCCACTCAGGAGGAAGTTGTAGACTGCAAGGAGGCCTCCCCTCAGTCTCCTCTTTTCCTGTCTGAACAAAACAAGGGACCTCAGCTGCTCCTTATATGGCTTTCCCTCTAAGCCCTTCTGTGGCACTCCTATTAGCTTTATATCCTTGATAGAAAACATAGATGAGCAAGTCCCTGATGGAGGTCAGCTTACAAACCAAGAGACTGGCTCTGACCTGCCTTTGAGGAACACAGCTCTGAAGTCACACACTTCACCTCAATAATACATATGTGGCTTTGTTTTCCCACCTGCCTTTTTGCCCCTCTGAAGGCACAGAAGACATGGTGCTCAAAAAGTATTTTATCTGTCCTCCTCTTTCTCACCATGCCCTGCATACAAGCTCCTCTCTCCCTCTTGAGCTTTTCAAGGGAACATCTCCCCCGGTCTCCATCCACCAAAGACACTGGGTGCCTGAGAGACACATAGTAGGGACTTTCAGTGCTTAGTTCAAAATTCACATCCCTAAAATTTGTACAGCTGCTGTTTACTCCTGGAAATACTTGACACTCGTAGGGACCACGGCTTCCCTCAGCAAGGTTCCTACCTGCCTATTAGTGGGTGCTACCTTTCTCTGTAGCACTGTTTTCTTTACTCCTGTTTTAATGCTTTTCCTTACAATCAAATGTTTAAATATCCAATTTAAAAATGACTGTGATTCTTACCATGCAAGGCAAATCAAGCTAAAGAGCAGCATGAGCAGAGAGAGAAGCACTCTAGAAATGCCCAGTTTGCCTATCCACCACCACAGTTCTTGCAAAAGACCCAAGACACATTTTGGCATTGCTTATTTTGGCATTGCTCATTTCTCACACTGCACACAAAACAGTCGTGGTGCTGGCAAGTGCTTGGGTTTTGCTCTGGAAATGGATCTCTCATCCATGGCACAGCAGCCGTGACAACTCATGTCAACCTGGCCTTGAACACTTCCAGGGATGGGGCATCCACAACATCTAAGGGCAACCTGTTCCAGTGCTTCACTAGCCCCATCCATGGGGGAGGTAAGTCAATCAGGACAGTTAAACTTTCAAAACCAGCAGAAACTCTGCGGCTTTTAAGCAATGATGTGTCTCTGCTGTCTCTGCAATGTTGCTTCCGGTCATGCACAACCTTCAGTCAAAACCACTGCTCCACACTAGATACCTTCAAAGGCTCACAACAGCAATCCTGAGCCACCTCACTGCCCCACTGCCTCACACTGAGAGCAACCACTTTGCAAAATCTGGAAGCTGTTCCCTTGACCCATCAGATAAGGCTGCCGCAGGATTCAATTTCTCAGCAACACTCCTGGCCAGCAGCTGAAGCAATTCCTGCAGTAGCCCAGCCTGATAAAACTTCTGCTAGATTCCTCCCTTTTTGGCTGAAGATTTAATTTGAGATCTAGTATCCCACTGTGCACTCCCCCAGACTTCCAAAATGTTCTTCTCAAAACAGCTTTCCTGTCTCGCGCTGCCAGGCTTTGCACATCTGGAGTCCAGACCTCATTGTCACTGACCCAGGACTCACCATAGTTCTCCTCCTCCAGCTCAAAATTAAACACATACAGTCATCCTGATCTGAGCACAACCCTTCTGCCAGGTGGTGTCAGCATCCCACGGCGCCAGGTCCAACAGCTCACGTTTGCTTTTAAAACAAAACAGCCTCGGCTCAAGGCGCCCACGCTGAGTTTCTAGGAACCCCACAAAACGTCAGCTGTGTCCTTAGTAATCAATACAGCCTCTCCACCCACATCAGTCTGAGGATGAAATCAGGGAAAATCTGTTATTTGGCTTCTTATTTCTCCTTGAGATGGAAAACCCAGAAAGCAGCCTGTGGAGATGATCTGTGATGGTACCCTGCAGAAGCACTGGCAGTCACTGGTTAAGTCCCCACCAGTGGGTAGCCTCTGCTGAACATGCTGATGAGTAATTTCTGTCAGTGCACCATTTTGGAGTCACAGAGCAGTTAGGATCAGGTCACAGAGGCCAGGCTGACCCCAGCTCTGTAGGAAGTGCAAGAATCACCCTCTCCTTTTTTCTACTTATTTCAGTGAAAGGTTCCCAGCTCCATGCCTGCCTTGTAGTCTGGGTAGTCTTCTGCTTGTATGTCACCCTGCCCAGAGCCATCACAGAGACTTCTTGGAGCTGTAGTCCATTACAATGGCACAGGACCACAGAAAGACAAAAAAGATCCACGTTATACAGCTGCTTTGCTCTAACATAGAAACCTTCCCCTGCTCCATATTCTACTGTGCAACCAGTTCTGAATTTGTCTGCAGCTTCTGGTGACCTTCAGGCTGTCACTGGAAACATTTAGGGCAGTAAACTTCTGGTGAATAAAATTCTTCCTTTTGCCTCACTGAGATGTATTCCTTCGCTTATGGAGCTTGGCCTCCTCCAGACATCCAGCTTATTCCAGCAAACTCCAGGTGCAGTCTGTCCTGGTCTTTTTGGAAGAGAACACCCTCATCTTCTCCATCTTCTGCTCTGAATCATCAGGTGTCAATCAGCAGTAATGATTCCCACCTGGAGGAATCTGGAGGAAACACAGATTGGACAGATGTTCTGCTTTCAGAAGACAGCCAGTGATATACATGCAAGAGAAATGGGTGCTGTGAGAGGAGTGAGGCTGCTATTAGCAAAGAAGGAAAGGGTCAGGAACAGCTACTGTCAGCTTGATGCTACCAAGCAAAAGAGAGAAATGGGAAGATATGAATCCCTCCTTCAATAACTCCTTCTTCCAGTATCACCTAACCCAACCCTTGCTGTATTAAAAATATTATCATTTTTGCTCAGTACTTGAATTCCAGGGTCCCATCCATTGCTGAACACTGTGATGCGTGCCAGGACCATGTCCTGCACATGTGTCTCTCCTCTCTAGCAAACACCCAGAGTATCTCAGTGTATCTGGTGTTGACAAGATGGGCTTTAACTTTGGAGAGCTCTTGGGTGCCAGAATGACAGCGCTGAAGAATGAGATCTTCTGCTGCTGGAACGGGCCCGTGTTCAACACTGACTCAGGACAGGAAAATGCCACTTACTAAAGCTCCAATACTTGTTTCTCAACCAGCCAAAGCTCTTGGAGGTCTCTCATCTAAATGCTAACCAGGCCTGGAGCTGCATGTCTTTCAAGACCTCACAAGAGCAGGCACAGTATAGGGACAATGATGTGCTATTCAGGCCAAACTGGGAGACAGTCAATTTGTAGAAAGATGCTCCTGGATTTTTAATACCTTAATATTGAAAGTTTCATTTGAGCTCTCCTGATTCAAATTTCATTGATGGTGCATAAAACACACAGGTTTTGTTTCTGTGTATTAGTGTCTGAGTGCAACACTGAGCCACAGAGTCTGTGACCACGAAATCAAAAGGGAGGATGAGGTGAATAGCCAAAAAAGAAAAGCTATTATTATATTTAAGCATATTTTAGGGTGGCAGTTTTCTCCTGGCATCACCTCCCAAGGTCTCAGCCTTCAATATGCTCTCAGCATGCTTGGTCAGGCAAAAATCTACGGTCAGAAAAGGGATTCCAGCTGTGTTTTCTCCTCCGACCCACACTGAAATGTTCATTCAAAATAAATTATGCCCAAAAGAGAAATCCTCCCTAAGAATTATGCGAGGATTAGCATTCTGCAGGGACCTCTTTAACACGTCCCCCTATCCTAGCAAAGACCCACACCGAGTTCAGGTTTTATTTTATATCTCCATCAGAGGGAGAACCGGGACATGGAGCCCTGATCCTGCCAGCTCCTGCACAGCCTGGCCTCCTCCAGCTGAATAGTTCTGGGCTTACGCTGCAGCTTAACTGGCCCGGGATCACGACTAAAGGGCCCCGGAGAAGAGCAGAACAGCGCCTGGCGTAGGTTGTGCACCCGTTCATCCCTCCCTCCGTCCGTCCGTCTGTCTGTCTGCCACTGCCCCCTGCCGGGGAGCGCGGCGGCCCCGGGACCCCGCGTGTGCGGCGTGGTCACACAGACCCGGGACACGAGTGGCGTGAGTGTCAGGCTGCGGTGCTGAGGATGGAAAGAGGAGCTGTTCCAGCTTTCAGGCCGGCTTTGGCTCCCTCCTGCACTGCACAGAGATGATGAAACCCAAACCAGCAGGAGACGCTGAGATACTGATGCACCCACGCACAAGAGCCCACTCAGGTGATGCAGATACCTGTGACACCAATAAATTATAAACACTCTGAACTGTGTAAAATTAATAATAACTTCCCTTGAACCACAGTATAAGCTTACTTAAACACCAGAATGAGCAAGAGCATATGAGTGCTTCCTAGCACTGATGGCACAGCCAGACACAGCTTCACATAGGTGTGTCAGCTCTGTGATCAGCAAAAGGGCACACAGAGATGGTGTAGGTGCACTTAGGAGGCATCCTGATAACAAAAGTTGCCAGAGGGAGGCCAAGGTACACATAAGGGACTACAAAAAGGCAGAGCATCCCCCAACACACAAGGAGGATGGCTGGCAAGACAATGAAAATTAGGCAAGCAATATCAGGAACAGAGGAACACACGACCATCATCACCCTTCCCCTTTTGGGGACTGGGAATTAGCAAAAAACCATCAAGAATAAATGAGGGAAAATGGAGAAAAAAGAAAACAAGCAGATTGGTTCTGACTTGCTCTCTCAAGCCTGGTCACCTTGACCTGGGTGAGTGGGAGCCACCGAGCCTGCAGCCCCCAGCACTCACTGTCAGCACTTGCTGGCTGTGTGTTTTTACAGCTAATGTATATGGGATTGCTGGATTGACACTGTGGAAGAACTGACCATCAGCAAGAAGCCTGGGGTGAATTTAGCAAAGTTTAGTTCTGCAGTTCAAAACTGGCCTGATGTACCAGTCTTTTAACTACTCCCTTTGCAGCCATCCCTAATTCTGCCATGGATGGATGGATGGATGGACAGACTGATTCATATGCAACACAGGGTTCTGCTGGAGAAGAACTATGAACTCAGCAGTGTTCAATTCCATGTCTGCTTGTTTGGGTACCAAACAATACCTCCCCTCTCCCCCGGGCAAAGCAACCACCCCAGGACCCTGGCAGAGGATGGCAGCTGGGAGTTTTACTCTCATCCACTGCCTGTGTTGTCTGCAGACTCCTCCTGTCCCCTTCAGTGGCTTTATTTGTACCAGAGACTGTGAGGAGCACAGCTAATGACAGGGGGCCAAAATTACATGGTGGCCATCAGAGGTAGTTGTCACTCACCTGCTCTGGGAAGCAGAGAAACCCAACCCCTCTGCAGGTTCCTTATTCTGCTCTTGTTCATGACAGGTTTGGACGCTCACACTCCCTCTTTCTTAGCCCTGTAACACAGATTAGGGAGAAGAGAACAAGAATTGCCCCCCAAAAGAAACGAAAAGATACCTCATGTAATCCCAGCATCCAGCCTGTGCTGGCTTCTGCTTCAATCTGAGAATTGGGACAAACAGGACCTTTTCCAGGAGCATCTTTCTTGTGATCCTTCAGTTAGTGTCCACACCCTGCAAGTGGATAGCCACAGCAAAGGAAATGTGGATCAGAGCCATGCTTTCTCCAGCACACAGCGACAGGAAGGTACAAGAGGACATCAGGGAGGCAAATGCTTGGGAATCTCTCAAACGTGAGGGCCTCCTCCTAAGCTCTAAGCACAAGAGAACAGCTAAGGCCTGAAAGCACTATTCAGATCTGCTCCAAAACTTGTTAGCAGAACCCCTTATGGGCCCAGACTAGTGTTGTGACCCATACAAATATCCGACCTCCCTTTGAATTTTGCTAAGTGCCTGGATTCAGCAATAGTCCGCAGCAACACGTTCCAGAAAATGATTGTACTTTCCATGAGAAAACTGTGTGCAGATGCCCCTTGAATGAGGTGTGTGACATGAAAAAACCCAATACAATCACATAAAACAGTGGGAGATCCTTATTTTGGAGAGCACAGCAATTGTTAGCTCATCTCAGAAAGGAAATCTTTGATGCTGAGGCCAGGTCCTCAGCCTGGATTTTTCCTAAGCTCTGCACTTCTCTAACCACATAGCCCAAGAAGCACTGTAATTGATAAGGAAGTGAAACTATTTTTTAGCTCCTCACCCTCCTTTTCATCTGGAAGGAGGATATTTCAGCACTGAGCTCCAGGATATAAAGGCCACAGAGTTGGGCAGCAATCAATGGAAAGTCTGTCTGAGGGTGTGAAGGAAAAAAAATGCATTCACACAGGGGAAATCTGGCAGTAAATGAGACAGAGAAAAAGGTTTCCTCTCTCCTGGGGGGAAAGCACAAGAACTATCCCAGCAATTTTTATGGACTACAGTCTTGTAGCCAAACCTGGAATCTTCTGGCTGCTTTGAAGGATATTGTGAGATTCCCCCAATATCTGCACTGAAGTAGCCCATTTCCTACACAACATTTTCCCTTTTGATTTATGTCCACCAAGCTTTGTGTGCTGGAAGAAAAACACAGACAATGGCAAGCAAGGCACTCCAAGGAGTGTGTGACTGTCCACAGGGCTGCCCTTTTGGAAGGGCTTTGGAGGAGCAGCAGCACAAGTTGGATAATCACAGCAGCAAGAACATTAGAGATCATCCATTCACTTTTGCTAGTCCTTCCATTCCCTTCCAGATCGACCCAGTGATGAGGACTGGTTGTGTTTCCTGACCCTGACACTATTCCCTGCTCATTGTTACCAAGGAAGTCATCAAATCCATGGTCTCCATCCAGTGAGGATGAAACTCCTGCCTGCAAAGACTCCCTGTTGAAATTTCAAGCATCAGCTTTTCTAGCAAAATGAAAAACCCCATGGATTCCGCTTCTGCAACCCTAAAGTCACTCCTAAAATTGCACCTGCAAAAGCCAAAGTCAGTCAGTGTCCTGAGAGCAGCAGGATTAAGCAAGCCTGAATTTCCACCAGGTATTGCAGCCAGAGCTGGCTGGCTGAAACAGGGTGGGAAATGACTTACCTTATTCCTCCCCTACCCAGGCATAGATTTTTAGATTGTTTATGAACTTGTAATACCTTTAACAACTCTCCCCACATGTAAAGTTTATTTAAAATAGGCCGTGAGCTACTTGGGGGACCAGCAGGCAGAGGTCACACTGTGTAATCTTTATTTCCTCTGTAAACATAATGAAAAAAAAGTAATACTTGCCATTCAACAAATGAACAATGACTTGTTCAAGACCGCAGTGAAAGCCAGATGCAGGCTACAGCAAAGGCAACATGCTAAGTGGCAACTGCATCCCCTCTTACCTGCCCTGCCTGCTGTGAGCATCCCTGCCTGCAGGCACATTAGCAAAAACCAAATTACTCTCATATGGGAATTGGGACCCAATCCAAGGGTCCTAACCCAACCCAGGCTCACAGAGATCACACAAAACCAGAATTTTACCTGCTAAAAGATCCACCCATTTAAAACTTCCCTGGGGGCCCTCCGAAGGTAGTTGGAGGTACTCCAGGGTTCTCCCATGGGAACCCACTGCTGGAACTGCAGACCCTCGCTGAGTGATGTCTGTATGTGCAAACTGCATCAGGGGCCTCAAAACTCAGTTGCCTCCTTGTTTCTGTACAAGAACCCACTTGCATGTCCTCCCTCTTCCCAGGGAGTTAGTAACACAAGGGATGACTTGGTGTTTCAGCTGCTGGGGTAACCACATGCCACGGGCAGCATGTTTATACCTCCCTGTGATGTTCCTATTCCTTTCTTCCACCCTGCCCTTTCATGAGATGATAAATTGAGCATTGTTCAGATTTTGCCTAACAGCTAGCACAGATGGGAAGAAAAGTCAGAGCCAGAATCAAACCTCTCCAGGTGTGTTTTCTTCATTCCTGCATTTTGCAGCAGTGTTCCTAGCACCACTGGTTGAGAAATTGTACGTTTTTGGCTTACATTTTTCATGGCAGCTTTACACTGGGAAACATCTCTGTCAAAGGATTGAAAGCTGCACAGGAATGTATTTCATTTGGAGCTCTGCATGTTGATGATTGCCAGTTGCTGGGTCAAACATCAGGATCTCTTCAGAGATACATCAGGAAGTTGTACTACCAGGTGTGATCATTTTATTGCAACTCTGTCTTTTGTGGACTGCAGAGAGAAATGACAGCGCTGGGAAGCGCTGTTTGGAAGGAGAGCAGTGGCGTTCTCCCTGTCTGGCCCACATGTGCTCAGGATTCAGCTTAGGGTTAAAAAGGATGAGACCTCCAAGCACTGTCAGCTGGAGCAAGGGCCCAAAAGATGTCATTGCATTGCCATAACCCATTGCAGCCATTACCAGCAGCCAGCAAACCAGTCCAGAATGGGGGAGGAGACTTCACTGTCACATGCGCTGGATCAGGGACAGGCTACATCCCCTAATAAGAGTCAGAACAGGCTCATGAGACCAGCTAAGGGCAAGCACACACACCCAGGAACAAGTAATAAGGGGTCACACTTGCAAGTGTATCCCAAAACAAGAACAGGAGTGGTATGCATGCAATCCCTTTATAGTTAAGGATTGGGCTGAGGGTCAGAGATAAGCAGAGCTTGGGAAAAATGCCTGAGTTTTCCAGACCAGTGATTTAACTAGTTGTGTTTGACTTCTATTTCTCTCTCCACTGACACAGTGATCAGAAAACTTGGAGTAGAGACAAAGCAGAAGTCCTTCAAACACAAGGAACAGATTCTCCAGGGATATCAGACATGGCAAAAGCAGCTGCAGTGGGTATCGATGGGTGAGCTCACACTCTGCTGAGGCATCAGTCAGTGCAGCTCCCAGCTGTGCAAGTTTGTGCCTGCAGAGAACCCACCCCTCACCTCACTTCATAGCTTCATGTGCAGTGAGGTGTACGTTGTACATGCACTGAAGCACATCTGCCCTGTGTCTCCCCACCTCACCTGTGCTGCAGGTTTCACAGGGTGGCTCCTCCCACTGCCACAAGCACTGCAGGTGCAAGGAACAGCTGAAGCAAAATGCCAGCTGAGAGGGCAATGAGCCACGGAGCAAATCCTCCCTGGATAGGCTGCAGGCAGGATTTCACAGAGAAGTGTTTTACAGTGTCAGGGTCCATTACATCCTTTGGCTCCAGCTGGCTTCTCCAGGTTTCACACATTATTTTCACAGAAGGAGAGACAAACTAAATGGAAGTCCAGAGAGCATGTTTCCTGCAATTTTCGAGCCTTCCCTTTATTTCTGCACAATGGGGAATCTCTTTTGTTCCCAGACCTCCTCTCCTAAGCTGAAATTCCCAATCACCACTCAACGAGAAAGGTGAGTTCTAGCCCCAGTGCTCAAACATACAACCTCTGCAAGCTGATAGGTGCTATTTCCAGGATTGTACATTTTAAATCGGTCTAGGAGGTGCTCTAATTTTAGCCATGGTGGGGGTCAACTCACAGCTCCTTCTGAAGGGCTTGCAATTCCCTCCTCTCTGCCCTCAGCATCAGCTTTAGCTACAGGAAAGAGTCTGTGCCCAGTTTCATGACTTTTTCACAGCATGTCCTATAAGGAGAACTAGAAATGCTTCAGGAGTAAGGGCGAGTAACCACAACCCCATCATCAGTGTCTAATATCATCCATCAAGTCAAAAGGGCAAAAAGAGAGAGTCTGGAAAGAACACTCCCTTCCTCCCTCTGGGGGAGCTAAATCTATCCCCTGCTCACGGTGGGATCAGCTGCAGCTGAAACAGTCCTGGCTGGAGCTTATCCAATACAGTCTTCAAACTTTCCAGTGCTGGAAGACCTCCCAGCACAATTACGCCAATGCTTCTCTAATCTCATGTTAGAAAAATCTCCTTACTGAACCTAAACCTCCCAGGATGCTATTTGTGACCATTACATCTCGTTCTTTCCCCAGGATGATGCAGAAGTAAGAAGGGAATTACTCTCTCTATTTTTGACCCTCTGCATTGTCTTCTCTGGACTAGTTGGTCTCTGTTTGCTCAAGTGTCCTTGCCAGCCATGTTTTCGGAGGTCTCAGGATTTTTGTTGCCCTCCAAGTCTCTGTGGTGGTACAGAGGATTGAGTCAGGCTGGATAGACCTCCATGCATTAGTCCAGCTCCCTGAGAAATGGAGCAACTAACAACATACGTAGCAACACTCCCTCTAGAGCTGGAGATTCCTCCCCTCCACAAAACTGTACAAGCCATAAGACAAAAGTCCTTATCTTGAGCACTGCTTGTGTGTTGTGTTGACCAAGGAAAACGGGTCATTCCCATGTCGTTCCCTTCGGGTCTACCTTCCGGCACCCAGCCAACACGTGCTGCATTTGTGGTTAAGGATTTTTCCTGGTTTGATCCCTCGAGTCGGTGCCTTGAAGCCGGAGAACCTCGGGCACTGCCTGTGCGCATCCCGGCTCGGCAGCACCGCTCACGGCACAGCACTAGATGGGGCTGCGCGCCCGCTCCTCATTCCCGGTCCCGCTGCAGATGGGAAATGCCTCCCAAAGCTTCAGCTGGAAGCAGAGCCCAAGCTGCATTTACTACCCGCTGGGAGCCCTCCTTGGCGCTACTTTCATGGACCACTTCACCGAATTTGCTTTTACACCACGGCGTAAATTTCAGCATCTCTGTGAGCCTCCACGTCGGCTATCAGGCACTGGGACAGCTCTTTTGGTACCTATGTATTTAAAGACATTGAAATTTCTAATGCAGCCTGAGCCGTTTTAAGCAATGGATGGGCATGTCCCTTTGCAGCAGGAGGCTCCAGTCCAAGCCACCCTCAAGTGCCTCCCCAAGCTGCAGAACTACAAACATTCAGTTTCTTTCATCTGTGTAAAAAAAAAAAAAAGCAAATAGCAAAAGCTGTAGGTAGTACCATTTCTGAATTTTTCTTCCTCTGAGTCAAAGTCTCCACTGACCAAGGTCGGGGTACCTGAGGGCTGCCAAGGGACCTGAGTGTCTGACTCTGCACCTGTGTCCCTTGCCTAGCACAAATCAGCCTAAATCAGGCTTCCAAGGAAGAGCCAGGAGCACAGTGTAGGTGCTAGGTGGGTCATAGAGTAGGCTTAGAAAATAGGCCTGATAAAACCAGACAACAGAAGCAATACCAGGCTTTAGGCTCTCATGACCACACAGAGGAAAACCCATTGGGGTTTTGAGCTAAGCCATGATCTGACCCAATAAACTGCCTCTGTAAATAGGAAAAGACTTGCTTAAAAATAACTCCAGACCTCTCTCCTGAGCCATAAAATGGAAAATGATCACGATAATCTTGATACTCAACTGCTAGAATGAACCAATTCTCCTTTCTTTTTGAAGATTTTGCATTAAAAAAAAGGCACGATATGAACAACTATGGTAACCTGTATGCTTCCTTCTTGGACAGAGCAGCACACAGGGGTCAGAAACCTGCCCAGGACCCACATCCTGATCTTTTCCTGCATGTACATTAACACCAAGCCCTGAAAAGCCACACCAGCTGCTTTTCATGAGCATCTGCTCTCCTCAGCAAAAAGAAGTTGGCCAAAATTTTTTGTTGAGATATTTCGTGGTCATTACAGCAGGATGAAAGGCCCAGGCACACAGTGACATAGAGGGTCAATCCTGGCAGCTGTGGTCCTGCTGCACACAGTCCTAAGGCTGCACTCATATGTTCAAATGAAATGTGGATATTCTTGCCTTCTCCAGCCCACCACTAAAGTCCTGGTTCCATGCCTCTCCAGACCTGCTTATCTCAACCCTCCCCCCCACCACATCCCTTGTTTCCCCAAGTCCTTTTCTTGGCTTTCTCTGCTGCAGCCACTTTAACTCTGCAGCCAATTCCAGCCAATTTGGCACAAAACATTTCCACCTGAAATTCTACAGCTGATCAGCCTTGAGAAGAGACCAGAGAGACACAGCCCTGTGTGGCACACAGGAGTACTCAAAGTGGGAGAGAACAGAGTAAAACAGAATTAAAAATCCAAAATTACATTGATGGTCAAAAATAAAGGAAGCTGAACCAAAAGAGATGCAAGGGAAAAAACAATCAGTAACAATTCAGCTCTTACAGAGTTAAAAGTGTTAGAGTTCTTTGCAGCTTCTCCATCAGCTCCACCAGGTCCTCACATCTCATCTATAACTCAGCCTGAGGTGGTGGAGAAGTAACTCCAGTTTATGCAAAACAGACTTTCTTTTTCAGCTGAGATCAGGCAGAAAAAGGCTGGAGCAAGTGACAAATTTGCAAATAACCTTGTGTCTGCTTCCCTCCAGACCAGCTTACATGCTAAAGGCCCAAGCTGGGGCTCAAGAACTCCTTAAGCAACAGAATAATTATTTTTTACACATTAGGAAATCAAAGATCACTCAGAGGAAAGCGTGTGAAGCTCAGCCCTGCAGCAGCTGCTTAAATTTCTAATTTTCCTTTGTCAAAGAGATGGGGGAGAAAAAAAGGTTGTTTTTCTATGACTTGCCCACCACTTTCCACCACGTTCTAGCTGAACCCTTCCAACAAGTAACGTGACCACTGCTGAAGCCATTCCGTGCAACTGGAAGCACCTCCTTCCAAAGGCCAGGGCTCCTCACTGCCCACGAGGAGGGAGCAGGAGTGGCTGCACTGAACAAGGAGGCTTTGTTCTCCTCTTTGGCATATGTAGGAGCTTGGGAAGAAGTTGCTTTTGGCCCAAGCACAGGAGAGGGAGGCTGTGAAAACAAATGACCAGGCAGATGACCCCAAAAGGGAGGTGAACTACCTACGTTCAGCCCTGCTCAACCCTCCAAGCATGAGCAGCTCTAATTCCAGTTCACAGGCTGGAAAATGCAAGTGTTAACAGGCATCAGAATTTCAATCAAGATTCTGTCACAGGTGTGTTTTTTGTTAAACCACAAAGAGGTGATGCATAAGTGGTTGGACAAGAAGAAAAGAGTAAATCAGCCAGAACAAGCAGGCAGCTGAAGAGAATAACAAAATAGATGGGCCCAGCCTCTCCACTCCCTCACCTGAAAACACAGTCCTGTCAATTCCTGGCTTTGCACATTCATATAAACCACAAGAGCAGTCACAGCACAGTTGATTTAGCTCTTTCCTCCTTCCTTGACTGTCAGTGGCCACTGATGCTGTCATGTCCTTGAGAGAGTCAGTCACACAATAGTTTGCATTTCAGCTTGTGAGGAACACATACCAGGTCCCCACCAAAAGATCCTTTGTCATCCTTCAAGGAAGGCATTTTATTGTGTTGAGAATCTTGTTGCTTTTAGCACATGGGTGCAATAAGCTGTACACAGAGAGGAGCAAGGAATACAGGTAGAGCTTGAGCAGAAGGATTCCCTCATGGCAAGGTACAGGTCCATCACCAGCATAGAGCTATGAGCCACTGCAGCTCCTTCCCAGGGAACAGTGGGGAGGATTATACATGTATAAAATGCAGTAAGTTTTGCAGCACACCTTCCCTTCTGCTGGAGACTTGCTGGATGGAAATGCAACACTTGATACCCCTTTGTAATTCACACCAACCGTGGGCACATGGGTGGGTGCTTCAGTCCCTGCTCACAGGGTTGTTTTAGGGAAAATAAAATGGCCAGAGAGGCAGAGGGTGCCAGAGACTGTGGCAAGAAAAGCACTGTTTGTGTGCCCAAGAAAGGCGATTAGAGACACAAGGGTTTAGTCATGGTGTGACTAAGCCCCACAGGGTCTCAACATGTGGGCTCCTATCTTCCAGCACCTCAGGAGACCTGGGACAAAGGTGATGCCAAATGACTCAAAGCTGTTTTCACCACGGTGAACTTACATTTGTCTGTAAACATAACCCTGAGAACTTCAGGAACTTTCAGGTCATGGCCTGTGCTACTGCAAGAAAGTAAATGTTCCCAGAGTCAGGTGGCTGCAGAACCAAAGGGGTTGCATTTCACAGTGGAGCTTAGCTGTACATCTTCACACACCTTCTTCAATTCATATTTTAATCTGGTCATATATCATTTTGGTCAGTGGTTTCTTCAACACTGCCTAACTCTTCAACAGCATTTTTAAATATCATCATATTCTTCGGTTTTCCTGGAGCTGGGATTTATCTCAACCCTAACAGGCAGGATTTTGCCATTGGGTTGTTTTTAAAACATAAGGAATGTTGTTCTTTCCCAGAGCCCTCATTTTAGATGACAGCAACAAATATTAGTTTGTCATCATGTATATCCGATTTATTTATTAAATAATAAAAGAGCTATGTGCAATACCAACATCTTAAGTATGTTTGATATTAGGAAAGAAAAGAGCCTTTCCAGGCAACAGAAACTTCAGAGCCAAGATCCAGGTGCTGGTAAGATCAAGTATTTGTATAAAACCTTGCTGCTGGCACGCAGCATTGTGTCGGAGCTGTTCTTAACAGAGGTGCACGAGCTCTCTCTTCATGTGCCCTTGGCACAGGCAAAGAGGTCACACTCACACTACACAGCTGCCTCCTCTGGTGCCTTCCCATTTCCTGCTGGAGTTCCAACTGCAGCAGGAGAGCTGGAGCTACCAGCACACATCCACCCGCTGGAGAGGCTGAACTGCTCTTCAGCTCCTTATCTCCACAGACCCTACAAGCTCAACACCCAGTTCCGATGCCAACTGGTCACAGCCTGCAGCCACCCTTTCTGGCACTTCCACAGTCAAGCAGCTCTTTATGTCTCCTCGTGCAACTTCCTGCACGGAAACCATGAAAAAATTCAGCATCAGAACAGGTGAGGCACATCCATGACTGTGGTATCTCCTAAGCAGAGAGTTACAAAGAAGAATTCCACGTGGAACACAATGGCTATACCACAGCTCCCTAACTCCTTGCTGACTTTTTAACCAAACACCATTAAGGCTTATCTACAAGGGACGATGCAGACTCTTTGCAGAGCATAAGATGTGTGACACAGCACCAGAGATACACAGAGCTTTGGTTCTCACCTCACCTCCAGCAAGGCTGAAGCACAGACCAGAAGCTGCAGTCTGTTTCCACCACTGAGGGAGACACATCCTTGAATTTAAGGCCACTGTTATAACCCAGTCCGAAATACTCTCATCCACATTAACTTCAAAATGCTGGAAGCCTACAGTATGATCAGTGTTGAGATGGATTCTCTCTTCCAGGCACCAGACAGATAACTCCACTGACAAGTATTAAAAAGGTATAAACGAACTCAGAAGGAGTTACCAGCTACTACCTCTCTGTGAGTGCCTGGGATTGCATCAAGACTTTCAATTGCACCAGTGAGACATGTAAAGTCCTTAATAAAGGAGAAAGAATAAATAGCAAACTGAGCGACAAACACATAAATAGAAAGTGGTTTCATCAGTTTATTGCTTTTTGCTGCCACTTCACAGAGGGTCGAGTCCACGCAGGCACATTCAAAGCAGCACACACAATCATGGAGAACAAGGTTTTATCACAAGCCATAAAACTCACAGAAAAACAATCTAATCCTACAGCGACATAATCTGAGAATTTCACGGTAAATACAGTATCTCCAAAAAGCTATTGGCATTTACAGTAATCAACCTGATTATTTTTAAGTTGCTGAATAAAGCAAACTGGTGAGGGACCAAGTGCTCAGAAACACATACTTCAGGTGTATTCAGGACATCCCCCCAATGCATATATTCTGAAATCTTTCAAATTTTCACTAATGCTAAATGAAATTAAGGTATTTTGCTTCCAGTTTAAATACCAGGAGAAAATAATTTTAATTTTGATTTGCATTTTAATATATTAACTAAAAGGATATTTGTATAAAACTCTTCACACATGAAATACTTTTAAATTAAACAATATATTACACTTACAGGAAAAACATAGACTAGAAATTTATTGCTAGTGTAAAAATTAAAGTTTCTCATGGAGGAGGAGGCTGGATTAATATGATTGCTAAGAACACAGACAGTGTCAGTGACAAAAACTTCTGATTTTCAAATTTGCTCACCACCCACAGCTGGCTTTCAAGGACACGTAGGTACATGGGAATTATGAAAGATGAGGTCCACAACTTTCTCCAGAGTTATGCTTTATGAGCTGATGTCATTTCATTGCCTTTTAGAATAACAGTGAGAATCAGTCTGCTGCATTCTAACGTCATTGTTCACTAGATCTTCTCTTCATGGAATAAAAATAACAAAACACAACCTCCCTAATCTTGCATTTCAAAACTTTAGAACTACAACTACATTCATATCTTTGCCCATAACAAAAGGAAAAGTGGGAACATTCACCATGTGAAGAGTCCATGATTATGAACAAAGTTTCTAGGCCAAGCTTTGATCGACTTGCTAAAAAGCTTTCACTTCCAAAGAAAGCCTCTTTCACATAGTGTAGATTAAGCAACACCACTAGTCAGTGCAAACAGTCATATCTAATACTCAAGTAGTTACAAAATAAAAATGAATGCCAAAAGTTGCTTACAGATCTGCACAGCCCAGTGTCTTTGCAGTGGACTGATTTCCATTCACAAGAACATATATCTGTAGCTTTCTTCTCTTTCCTTTTTAAATATGCTGGTTTCAGCAGTTACCTGGCTTGTTACTAGATTATACTGCTTTCTCAAAGTGATTTTCTTCTTTACTTATACACACTCACCCAATTGCTGACTTAAAAGTTCATAGAAGACCAACAACTCTACCTCCTCCCTCAATCCAACACCCAACACTAGAGTTCATAAGGGTTATCAGCATTGCAAACTATTAAGGTGATGATATCTATACTTAATTACTTAAAGATCATAAAATCAACCAATGGAAATTGTAACCTAGTCATAGATTCTATTATTGCTAAATAGTTCCTACAAACTGGTGTTTTACAGAACCAGCAATCCTCAATTCACTCAAAAAAAAAAGGGGGCAGATTTTGTATTAATGCCACTTCTTTAACTGGGGTAGGATTCTAACCCAATACATTAATACATCAATGATTTTGATATCAATCATGAATGCCAAGGTACTCACTACTCAGTTGTTGCCACAACAATTCCTTTTCCTTCAACTCCACTCCCGTGTTTCTCCTTCGCACCAAAAAAATTATTAGCACAAAACCAAAAGAATATAAATATTTGAGGGGGGAACACAATGCTCAAGTTCAAGTAATGAAAGACTTCAGAAGCACACGCCCTTCTTTTCATGGTATGCATGAAAAGGAGTCAGACACCAAGAACTGGAACAACAAAGACAGGAGTTCAGTGGAAAACAACACTCGGGTGCTGTTAGACAATTCAGGCCAGCGATGTGCGTTCCACATACATCTGAAAACAAAAAATCTGCTTTTATTCAGACAACTTAAAACATTTTAAATACTTTAAACACATCTCTCTCAACTCCAAGTCGTATTTACACAGCTATTCACAAAAATGTGCAAAGTAAAATCTGACAAAATTAATTTACAAGTCCAACAAACTGAACGCGACATTAAAAAAGGCAGCAGGGATTCCACGTCCATTTTATATACACTTTAAAGAACTAAAGATTGCAAAATGGTTGATCTGGAAATATAACAAGTCCTGTCCATGCTGCACATCAGTCACTAGCTGTCTTTGCTGCAGAATTCACAACGTATCCCTCCAGTGAGGTCTTTGACAACTTTTTCTTTGATCAGCTTCTGCAGGAATTTTGTTTCGCTTGTCACATTGTGCATAGTTTGTCCGTTCATGGCAGCCATGCAGAGGTTGTTGTAGTAGTGCAAAGGTGTGCTGGGCTGGTCCAGGTCATATCCAAATCCTGCTATGCTAACTTCATCACACAAATGTGTGGCCAGAACAACCGCTGTGACCCCGATTGTAGGTACGTTCTGAAAAAGGGGGAAAAGTGAAGTTTGTTCAGTTCAAACATATAGTTTATAAAACCACAGTTTTTGTAAAACATTTTACACAATTTAATGGCTTGGTCTATTCCCTCTGCTCATTTAAAACTGAAATCAATTAATCAGTTAAAACTAAAACTAAAAATCAATTCAATGATCAAGTAAAGCTAAATACTCCAGGGTAAAATACCAATACAACTTGAGTATTTGCCTTTAATGAGGCTTTTGGCTGTCAACACTAAATTTTTTTTTCTGTGAAGACAAGATGCCCTCTTACTGTGTAGTTAAACTGCAAGTGAACCCTCGCTCCAAACACTCAAACAACTCCTGACATGCAGTTAAACTTGACATTTCTTGAGTTACACTTATTTCAGTCTTGAGCAACAACAGGCTCTCTAACAAACAGTATTCTTCAGAATACGACTTTTCACTGAACGACCCGCGAAGAAGGCAAATATACTACGATACAATACTGATACATACCTTGGTAAGTTATGTTATTCTAATAAATAAATGTAAGAAGATCCTTCAAAGATTCGTGCAATAATTAGATGTCTTCTCACATAGTTCAACAGAACTAGTGACAACCAATTCCTTCAACGCATAGTTTATGTAACAAAAACGCAGTGTAAAATTAAGCCAGGCAATTCATCACTCTGTACTACTGCAGGAGCAAAGGACATGGAGGGAGGATATGCCCATCAGTTGCTACTGAGTACTCAGCACACACTGCATTTCCAACAACTGCAAGGTTGCTTTAAACTGGCCTGGTTTTCAGACTCTCTCTGCTTTCCCTGCAGCTGGAGACACATCTGTCCACAGATGATGGCTGGTTTGCCTTAATGGCACTGTTTGTAACACACTTAACATATATCAAACGTGTGCTTTTGAGTATTTCACATCAGTCACAAATATGTGTGAGTGAACACACTCTACTGGAGTGAATTTATGTCTCACAGCATCTGAATGTCATTTCATGTCAGTAGGCACAGGCATAATACCTCATCTAAAAAGGTGAGCTGAAATCTTATTTTGATTTTGCACAAGAAAATACAAGAGTCTTTTGAGAGCACATAATCTCCCTATCAGTTGAGACTAGTTCTGAAACTGCACTGTTTGATTCACCTTGTATTTTACTGTCTCCCTCTGGTAAAAGGAAACCTCTTACCTTATCCCAACCCCAGAACTTTGATCGAGGCTCAGGGAACTGTAAGATGTCCAAAGCTGTCTCTTTGATAATGACTGGATTTAGAATCCGAAACTGCTTTGATGTAAAAGGAATTTTCTCAGCAACCTCCCTCCAAAAGAAGAGTCGCACCCACAGAGGCTAAAGGAAATAAAAAAATACAGTTCAAAGGGAAACTCTGAGACAGACTCAGTAGCAAATACAAGTTACAGAATTCACCAGGGAGTCTGAAAAATTCAGGAAACAGTTTATGACTAAGGTGGTTCAGAAATACCAGCTCAAGTGACTGACCCAAAAGAGGAAAATCTTCAAAGTATTTGGAATTGCAGGGAGGACAGCAGAGGGAAAAGTTGTTTATTCTGAACATTTGGCTGCACTTTGTGTTAATCAGTCAACATATCCACCAGCACCCCCAGGTTCTTCGGGCCTTCCCCAGCACAACTGAGCAGGCAGCAGCATTTAAAGAAATGAGGAAGGGAACCACAGTTTTCCACAAAGACTAACCAGGCATTCTGAAGAAAGCACTGGATTTAAAACAATTGTGCTCAGGCTTTGAAGAGAAGAGCTGCTGTTTGACACCATCCAGCTAGTGATAAATGTAATACTTTAGAAGAGGATTTTACACAGGACTCAGAAAGCTAGATTCTGATCTCATGCCACTGCAATCAATTAGATGCCCACTAATGGAAGAAAAAATACTACAGCACACTCATTTTACAAGTCCATAAAATGAGTAGCATTAAGCAAATGACAAAACTGACAGAGCTGCAACATAGACCTATATTTTTTTAAACAGGCTTTAAGGAATAGAAGCTTAAACTGATCAAATACAGGTTGTAACGGTTCCTATCTTTCCACCCGTAATCTGAATCCGTTCACTACAGTACCAGTGCCTGCACAGAAGCTGAGCCAACTGAAAGATGAGTATTTGAAAGAAGTATATTTGCTGTTCACAAAATCACAGAGCCACTGAAGCTGGAGATGAAGTGATCCAACCCCCCTGGCTCAAGCAGACACCCCAAGCCAGATGCTCAGGACTGCATCTGGATGACTTTTGAGAAAGATATCCATGGATATTCAACTCCACAAGCTCCCTGGACAACCTGTGCCAGTGCTCAGTCACCTTCCTTAAGGTTGAAAAAAAGTTTAAAAAAAAAAAAAGTGTTTCCTGATGTTCAGAGGAACCTTCCAAGTGTTTCAGTTTGTGCCTCTTGTCCTATCACCAGACAACACTGAAAAGAGCCTGGCTCCATCCTCCTCAGACTTTCCCCTCAGATATTTATGTACTTTAACAAGATGTTATGAGCCGTCTCTTCTCTAGGCTAAACAGTCCCAGCTCTGTGAGACACAGTAGAGTCCCTTAAGCATCATCGTGGCTCTTCAGTGGACTCTCTCCAATATGCCCATTCCCAAATCAGATGCTGGCTCTGCATCAGCAAAAACAGCAAAGCAAGGAAGAAATGTGGGAATGAGCTGATCTGCTCCTAAGCCACACAAAACAAGTACAGGTACTCTTTTCAAAAAGCACACGCTCCCAACATGTAACTCACTAACAGAGGATGCTGCAGATGCCCAAAAGCAATCATTCTTTCAATCCCTTCCACAAATTTTAATACAGAAAGCCAGCCTTGTACTAGTCATTCTTCAAGACCAAACCTTAAAACGTGAAATAGCCAGAAAGCTTGTAAAACAAGAAAGTTAGGAATCCAACTCAAGTTACAAAGCTGCTGGTCATCAAAATTACCACACTGCTGCAGGGAAGGTCACAGACCAACACTGTCTTGCCCCCAGTAAAAAAAAAAAAAAAATAAAAAAAAAAATCAGGAAGCAGAAGTTCTTCAATTTGCACAAATTCATAGATTCAGGAAAATCTCCCCTCTGCAAAACATGCTCAGATTATTAAAAACAAGGCAATATTCCTCACACACACTCCCTGGACTAAAGTAGTAGTAGTAGACAGCCATGGCCAATATTAAACAGACCTTCCCACATGATCCCATATTGTAAAAATCACAGAATTAAGAAGGGAATTTGGAGTATCTAAACTAGCATAGATCAAACAGTTAAAAAACTTGGCAGGCTTTCTCCTAAATCTCTCTCAATAATTTCGAGTGTTTGTTTTCAATCTGTGGTCAGAGAAACCTAGTTACCAGTTTTCAACTTGCAGAAATTATCTGCCTGCAAATTGAAAGAGGTGGAAGCCACCAATTCAAAGTTAATTTGGAAATATGAAACCCTTTCTATCAGTTCCTTAGGAATCTCTGCACTTCTTTAAATGTTCAGTTCGAGAAATAAGCAACCTGATTATTTTAGATGATGTTCAATCACATGTTTAACTGCATGTATGCCTGTTGTAGCAGTACAGGCTTTAGCTGTTAAAAAAAAAATGAGTTGGCATTCCCAAATGAGTTGGAAATCCCATTTTTATTTTGGGCTCTACAACCTTAAACAAGTCACTTGAACCTAATGTGAAATGAATTACACTTTAGTAAACAGCCTGTCATGTAGCTTGGTGTGAACCACCAATATCTGCAGAAAAAAAAGAAGTGTTACTGTCAGCACGGGGCTTCAACGTGAATGCTGGCCCAACTGTAACTAGGAGACAGAGCTAAAAAAATCCCACAAAGTTATGTAAAAGATCTTCAGCACAATAAAACAGGAACTAACATATGAATCAGCTCCTTAAGCACTGGAAGGGAAAACAAACAAAAATACAGGTACACAAGACTGTCACATTACATACCAAGGTTTCATTTTTCACCATTGCTTGAAGCCAGTTGAAATCAACACTTTTAAACAAAACAGCCACAAACAAGCTTGCAGGAGGATACTCATGTTCAGAAAGGGGGGCTCCTTCTGGGTAAGTCATCCTTATAGTTGTTTTGTTACCAACGTGATCTGTGTATCCTTGAACTGGTGCATCATTTAACCTAGGAAAAAAAAAAACACAATGGTGATAAATTATATTTAATAAACACAGGTTATATAATCTCATTAAAATATCAGACACTAAGCAAAAACTTGTTATTTAGCCCACAGATGTTTAACAAAACACAGTACAGTGTTTTTTCAGATGCTCTATGTTTGTCTTGCGCACTCATCCTGCCCTTATTTTTGGGAGGAAGCCAATTCTATTTCTACATTAAATGGCATAAGTGCAAAACTTTGAAAAGATTGAACAGAAAAGTAACTTAAAACAGCATTGCAGAAGTTCCTGTCTATTGACTTGTGTCAACTCAAGAGGCTTAAAAGAGGAAGGGGAAGAAAACACACAGAAAGTTGCCTGTATTATCCTTTTCAGATATATATATATATATATATACAGACACACGTACACACAAACTCACACGAGTATTCCACACAGAAAAGCATTCAAATTATCCCTACAATGCAGTGTAATGCATCCTATGGGTTTATATCATTCCAGCTCACCAAAAATTTAAATGCTGGCACACTGCTGACCAGAGCAACATCATCCTACTCCATCAGTTCTGCAGAACAGTGTAAGTCCTGCAAACTTTTCTGAATCAACACCTTCACACTGCCAGCCCTAATTTTCAGAGAACAGCTAACACAAGTTCTCTGCCCCTGCACATGCTAACAGGTTTGTTTACCTTTGTATAAGAGCTACTGACTTAATGAAATCTTCCCTTTATAAGAGGAGCAAGCCATACTTTAAAACAAGCTGGGAAACTGCTTCTATTAAATTTACTTGTGACTTTACATGAATAAAAACAAGGAGAGTTCAAAGAGCAATGTTTAGAAGGCACAAATACAGAGCACATAATCCAGATGTTAAAAAATATGCACAATCACAGAAAGCATGTGTTGACCTTGCAAAGATCAAGGAAGATAAGTGTGCTATAAAGGCATAAGCAAACACCAGTGCATACTGAAACACCAATTAATGTGTTTGAAATAGGGGTTATAAAAAAACAGTTCAAATAAGGATCCCAACTAGACAAGGGGAAAAAAAAAAAATCACAGGTGAGTCCTCTGAAAGCTTGAACATATGAATGGATAAAATCATAACTGTCTACTTTTCTATGATTTCACTGGTTTCTATCTCATTTCTGCCCATGGGGGTTTTTTTGTATCTGAGGTCCACAAATAATTACACTGAATTCCTGGCTTGCAAACATGACAATTTATTTTGCTCCTAAGACTTCAAATTCCATCAAGCCACAAGTAAATTTATCAAAAGCACTTTCAGAAAGTCCTACGAGTTGCATAACTGTTGGAGATACTCTTCTCTTAAAAAGAAAAAAAAGTTGGCTCATATAGTAATGTTGAAGTAGTTGGAATCCTTAAATGGAAAATATGTACCTTATAACAATATCAAACTGATTCAATAAGTGACCCAGCTCTGATCCATGAAGAATTCCACCACTGCCAACAACAACACAACGCTTACAGTGTTTTGACTTCAAATCTTCTGGTAAATCATGCTCAGGCAAGAGTTCGAGAAGATTTTTAACCTTGTCAAAAAACTTGTGAAATCCAAATGGAGGTTCATATTTAAATAAAGCTTCATCTTCATTTACATTTTTCCTTACAAAGGGAGATATGTCCGTGCTATATTTCTCTGCAAATAACCTGCTCATTTCTTTCTTCACGTAAGAAGGTCGGCACTGCTCCTGCAGTGCGGCGCTGGCATATTGCTGTGCTCTCTAAAACAAAACACACACAATTTCAGTCAGGAAAGCCAGCTGCAGGAATGTACAAACCCTCTCAGTGTGACCCACCAGCACTTTAGCAAACACGGGGGTTTATTAAAAAATTTTAAACGTGGAAGTACAACATATTTTAAAGCATTTACTCAAACACAGATACTAACAAGTGCAGGGTGAAAAGCTGCTAAGGAATGCCTCTCCACACAATCACTTGAGCCTAGATATGAGGTTCCTAAAGGATAAATTAGGCTAATAGAACTGCTAAGTGAAAATTAGCTGTTTGAGAACATTTGTACTATTATTTACAACAGCAAATAATTAAAAAAAAAGTTAGAACATATGTCTACCTGCCTAATTCAGCAGCAGGTAGAATTCTACCTCACTGCTCAACAGCATGACCTGAGTTCTGCCCGTGGTAGGATTCTACCAGAGACACATCCACTGGGTTAAAGTGCTGTGAAACAGCAGGTTGGACTTGCTTAGTAATCAGAATGAAGCAACACTTCTTTCATAAGCATTGCTGAAACGCTATTGTGAACGACTAAGACAGGATTTTATAAAGAATGCAAGGTGGGGGTGTTTTGAGTCTTCTCTCAAAGACAGGCCACCAAAATAAAAGACTACAGTTCCATATAGCATAAAAAGATTAAACTGTCAGATGAAACTACACATTGATCCATTTCACAATAAAAGCAAAACACTACTCATTATGTCTTTAAAAATCTGTAACAGCAAGAAAACATCTGATGTGAGGAAGAAGAGAAACAGAAAAGGTATTACTTTTATCCATTAAATAAAATCTTGTTTTCATGTTCTCTTCCCCAATAAGCTCTGTAGTGTTTTCCTCCACTATAATTAAAAGGAACATGAGCAAACACAGGGTTCAGAGTCTAAAGATTCAAGTCTAGTGCTAATTTAGTTCTCCTGTACTGCTAAGGAACAGGAAGTGTTTATCTGGGCGCACAAGGAGGGAAGTCGTGCTGCTCTTTTTCACTTCTTTTTCTTTTCAACCAAGATTAATCTACAGAACTGCCTCTACCACGCAGAACTTTTCTGCAAGCTCAGGCATAAACATTACACTGGGCAAAGCACAACTGAGCAACTTCGTGTTGCTGTACTTTGCTGGCAGGACTCAGTGTATCTTTGGAAGAGTCTCATTTTTAAGGCTGACACCTATCAGTAAAAATTAATGCCACTCACATGGCAACTGCCCCAAACAGTTTGTAATTAGCTACTACCTAACTATATCAGAGCAATCCTCTTTCTTCATCCTGCACCTAACACAAACAAAATGAATCATGAGACAGCAATAAGCATAGCCCATGCAGTCTTTAGGTTTACTTGGCTTAAGGTGTTTGCTCTTCAGAATCAAAAACATGTTACTGAAAAAACAAATGAGTCAAATGAGAGGAAAAGGGGAGGCAAAGAGGCTCAGAAGGGGAAATACATGCACTGAAGATGGTGGGAGGTGAGGGAAGCTGCACTTGCAGTAATGTTATAAGACTGTCTTAAATCAAGGCTTCTGCTGTAAGTTGTGTCAGCATTGAGATATTCGAAGCTAGAAATGTAACAGCTCTAAGCCAGGTAAGTTCTGTTATAAAGTGAAAACAGGCTAAGTAGCAAAGGCTTTAGTGGTGTCTGTTACACTGGCTTAAAAGGCACATACAAAACTGTACATAAAGTACATAGCTGCTACCTTAAATGAATAAATTAAATAATAGCTGCACCCTCCTGCACATTTGCCCTGTGATTCCAAAAACATCTGACCAACTATGAGTCAAAGCAGACCAGGCAGATGGCTTAGGTAAAAAAAAAAAAAAAAAAAATTGGTTTAATGTGTTGGGTTTGGGTTGTTGTTGTGTGCAGTTTTTTTTGATACGTTACTTTTCATTTGCATCAATTTTCTGATCACCAGTGTCATCTGCACTGACACAATAGCAGGACTAACATGTCCACTTCAAACATTAAAGTCACAGTTACATCATTTTACCCCTAAAAATCCAGTTTCTCTATGCACTTCTGTTGTCGTTCCACAAGAACAAAACCCAGAAGTTCTATGGCATGAAATGAAGCATAACATATTTTCCCTCACAGAAAAATGTCAGCATTCTAGTTCTTTGTTGTAGAGCCCTATAACTCTTACATTGTCAATTAATAACCTTTTTTTTTATTCCAAGTGAAAAAAAAGCAAGCCAAAAAATACCAACCCTTACACGATCGAGGTCCACGTACGGCATTTTTGTTCTGTCACATTCTTCAGGGCCAAAACGTAATTTGAGGATATAAAGGAAGCACCCTCCGACCACAAAGAGTACAAGAACTCTAAAAACAAACAGGAGGGTGAGGCGTAAGAGAGAGGAATAAAAAAATAATCTTTTTTTCCAGCGTTCAATCAACCATTAAATCAATATTTTTAAGCAAATTTAGGACAGTTGAATACTTGCATTTGAATCAAACCAAAAAAACCTGTTGCTTTGTTCACTCCAAATCTTTCACAACTCTTCAGAGCTATCTGCAGGAAAGTATGAACATATGTAGATGCTTTGATAAGGAACATGTTGCCTGCATTATATACTTGAAATGCTCTGATGAGTCAAACAACTCTCCTCACAAAAAGAAGCAAAGAGTGACTATTGTTTTCTTCCGTAAAGGGCAACTCTATCTTGGATTATGTATTTTCATGCAAGTTAAGAAGAAGAATGGAACTTCAAATTGCATGATTTTGGGCCAATGGCAACCACTGAAACAAAACTTCCAACTTGCTGGCAGGACACAATGCAGAATTTAGACGTTCAGGTTTATACTGAGAAGCCTAACTTGGTTATTTACACCCCCAAAACATGGAGAAGAAAGAAAAAAAAAAAAAAACAACAAACTTTAAAATTGAATAACACAGACTATCTGTATTTTTGACCTACTGATTTCTCATTCCTAAGGAACACCACTCACTGTTGATGTCAAAATAGTCACTTAACTCATTTCATGTCTAAACCAATCTGTAAAAAAATTGCATCATTATTTGGTTAGAGTTCTGGTTGTTGCTCAAGTATGTAGTTTGAGCTTTATAACTGATTTTTGCTTCCCATGGTCTCCTAAGGGCCAGACATTTGTTTAAACATCTTTACAAAATATACAACTTACTAAGTGTCCAGTGCTTCTTGAAATTATTTCAGATGAAGTTAATACAGATTTTCATTTTTCTTTAAAAAAAAGTTTGTAGCATATGAACTAATAGATGCAATCCTGACAGTCAGTTTGCAGTACAGGCTACAAACAAGGTGACCACTGGAAAAGCAGCACTGTTCTCACATCTCATTTAAATAAATTAAATCTTGCACTGACAGGTGGCCTAAAACCTTCATTAGCATGTTAGGCTGCAACCCCTGGAAATCAAAAAGCAGGGGATTCACAGCAGATGAATGAGGCTGGTTTTCACCCACAGAAGTTTATCAAGTATCCCCAGATTCAGCTGGGGCTGCACCATTCAGGTGCACAAAACACCTGTGGATATAATTGCTTGGGTTTGGGTTTTTTAAGCTCTAGGACCCAAAAATTAATGTGGCAAGAGACTAGTGAACTTCTTTGGTGTAAAATATGGTTCTGGATGCACATGAGCACATATTTATTAAATATAATTTGATGTCAAGTTATAAACAATGGAGTAAGATTTTCGATGCAGCATTTCAGAAGTCTTCATAAACAAAGTAACTACAAGGAAACACCTCCCCAAAATACCCACTCAGCATCTGCTGGCCTTCAAAGCCTTGACACTGGAATTTTTCTGGATACAAAAAAAGAACTGGAAATGCCCCTGAGCAAAGTACTAGGATCTCACTTTGGCTTGGGCATACACGTACTACAAGGAGTAAGCGCAGGCTCTTAAAAGGGTTTTCAGTGCCCCAGGGAAAGCTGTGTGCCCAACCCTCCATCCAGTGCCTGTGGCAACCTCATGCCTTGATTTCTGCATCCTTTTTATAACTGTCCAGGCTACGGGAAGAAATATTGACCCCTCTGTTGCTGTGACAATGACACTTACTTGCAAGTACCTTTTAAAAACCAGCTTGGTCTTCTCATCTTCATGTGCAGCCACCTTACACCATTGCACAGGAGGTGAATGATCACTTTTCAGCTTCACAGCGTTACTGTCACTCAGCATTGCTGTAAAAAAAAAATTATCATAACTTTTGCTGAATTGACAGGATGTCCCCAGACTGACAACTTTGTTTCCCGAAGACTGTGATTCTTAGTTACAGTATCAGGAATACTGAATTGTTCCTGACCTCCTCCTGATCAATAACACACTCATTTCAGCTGCACCACCAGAACATGATTCTAAAAATGCTGCCAGGCACTGATCTGTGCATTCTTCATCAGAAGCCTGAAGTCTAATAATTGCAATTACATCAGTTACTGTTAAACACTTTTGTTTGATCTGGTCAAACACACTCCAGACAGGGAAAAAAAAATAATGTATACAATATACTCAGGGTATTTAGGATCCCTGAATCAAAATCAAATCCCTGCACTACACTACCCTGCAGGCTTCAAGGATGCTCACAGCATGCAGAGCCTGTACATGCCATCCTCAAAACTGGAACCCACATTTCAAATCAACTCCCCGGTTTCCCCAAGGTTCAGCAAACCTGACTCATCATCATTGCTCTCAATCTAATACTGACCTTTTCAGCAGCCCCAACAACACAGCCAGCAACTTCAACAGCAAATACTGAAGAGAGTGTGGAGAAGGTTTTGCCTGGCACAAGGCAGGAGCAGAAGGCTGCCAGCACAAGGGTAGTTTCTACGCACAGCAGCAGCTCCCCTCCAACAACCATCAAAGAGTGCACGGTGCTCCCTCACAGATGGGCAGGTCACTGATCATTAGCTGGCAAGAAGCAAGCTCGCTGCTTACCTTGTGTAAGCTCCCATGAATTTCTGTCAGCACACTCCAGTTCTGATTTTGGAAAAGAAAATGCAGGCTGGCACATCAACTTCTCACCATCAACCAAAGATGTGAGCAAACAAGGAAACACTGTGCTAAGCCTACCCCTATGAGCCTGCTGGTTTTCCCCTGAAAGGAGAAGGGATATGGGTAAGGGTGTTTCCTACCCACCCTTGGCAGCACTCCCTTTGATGAGCCAACCATAGAAGGGTGCAACCCGCTCCTCCATAGTGGAGGATTTCAGCCCTACTCATTCCCTCTGATCTCGGTGCTTGCCCCTCTCTGCTGCAAAGGTCCTCTTTAGGTCTCCTGCCAAGAGCTCTGTCACAAAAACTATTTAAAGAAAAAAAAAAAGCAAGGCTAAGGGAAGGCTTTCATTTAGGGATCCCAGTTCACAGAATATTCTGAGTTGGAAGGGACCCATAAGGATCATCAAGTCCAACTCTTAAGTGAATGGCCTAGAGGGGGATCAAACCCACAACCCTGCTGTTATTGCCACCATGCTCTAACCAACTGAGCTATTCTCAGGGATGATCTTCCACATTCTCTTTTCCACCTCTCTTTATTTTATATAGTGATATGACCCACTTGAAACCTCTACAAATCTCTACAAGCCTTTACAAACACCTTGTTTGGATGAACAACTGATGTTCTTAAACACTAGGATGAAGGAGCTGAGGAGACAAAAGCATCCCCTCCAGAACTCAAATCCAGGCCACTGAAGTTTCAAGGGTATCTAATTCAGAACTAAGTCTCTTTGCACAGTCATGCATCATTTCTCAGTAATAAATTTGGTACGCACAGCAGAAGGTCAAATAACACAAACCACTGTGAGACAGGGTGGGACAAGCAGAGATGAAGATCAATAACAGCATCTGAAGTCTTCTGAAGAGGAGACATCAAGTGATGCCTTCAGGGTGACATGCAGGTGATAATAACTCACAAAACAGAGCAAGGCAAAAAAGTCCTCAAATTACTCACCTAGTTGTATTTACTAATTGCACAGGCTCTCTGAGCTCTCACACCCGTTTGCAGGCCTTTGTCACAAAGCTGCAGTATCTTAAACAGCCCCTTTTAGCAGATCTGAAAGCACTGTACAAACTGAAGTCAGTAGCATTATGCTTGTCTAGGAACAGGGTAAACTGAAGCCTAAGGGGTGACATCCCACAGTCCCCCAGAATTCTAGCAATTAAGCTGGAAATCGAATACAGCTCCTGTCTCCCACACAAGCTGTCAAGGACACAAGTCAGCAGGTCACAAGGAAGCTATCAAGCCTTAAAAGCTTCTCCTTTTCTCAGAACAGCACCTCATCTCTATTGCCTCCATCTACACCACTGAATAAAAACTGCATTGAGGAGCAAAACTGGGTGTTGACACCACCACCCCAGTCATCCACATCACAAGCCCAGTTTGCTCTCAACTAAGATTTGCAGCAAATCAGTCAAGTCCACATGAGTAAAGGCATCAACAAAATTTGTTACAAGGACCACACCCTAGTGTTAGTTATGGATCACCAAGTTGAACTGTTCTACCTTGAGATGTTCAGTGCCAATCCAGCAGGACTTGTACAATCACCTTTTATTCCATGTATGACACATGTTCTTCCTGCCACACTACACAGACAAGTCAGCTCAGCAGCCCTCATCCAGCACCTTCATACTACAGGACCCGGTACTTTCATACCAACACACCTTGAGATGCCAGGTATCCATAGGGATCATGTTGCCAGCATGCACAGGGAGCAGCCCCAGCTCATGGAACCTGTAAGCACGATCACACCAAACAAGAGGTGATCAGAGGACGCTGCAGAGCTGTGGAGGAGAGCGTGAACAAGGCCTGCAGACCACATGGAAGCTCCAGGATCACTCCACGAAGTGCAGAGAGTACACTCCATCAGATCACCTCAGAGGAGACTGTATCAGACCAGCACCAACAGGTGGCACCCAGCGCTGTTTGGGAAAGGGAAGGGGATCTCTCACCGACACGGATGGCTGACGGCAGTGACAGCGTTAAACAAGGCAGCAATTATATCTGTCAGTTCCACACATCTCCACAAACACAGCTGGGGAGAAGTATAAAATGGAACCTTATTTTTTTTAAAAATGAAAAAGCAGGAAATAAGCTTCACCTAGAAGTCAACCTTCACTGTTCTTCCCTAGAGAACAATGCAGGTAATAACTCTTGGGTAAACATAAAAAGGTAACTTGATCATAGTCTATAGGAACCTACATCAGAACAGATTCTGCACAAAAGAATCAGTCAGACCAGGTACCACAGGGTCCTGCTACCAGCAACGTGACATTGTGAGGTCTGGCCACGGTACCATTTCAGGGAACACACTTCAGGTTAACAACACATTTTCCAGCACTTTGAATCAAATCCGTAACATTTTACAGCTTGAATTCTAAGGGCAAAATTAAAGCCTCACTGCCTTAACATTGGTCAAAGCAGGTTTATACTTTTTTCCAAATAAGTCTTTCCTATTCTAGGACCCAGGTTCTCTTGTAACTTGACAGAAAGACTTACATGTGAAAGGCTGTTCAATGCATGCATGTAAAACTTCCTCATTGCCTAACTGCACTAACATACTCCTGGAATCATCCTGCAGCAAGGAAGGACACAGCCAACCTCCTCTACTGTATAAATCAATGAGAGTGTCCTGCAAACACCATGCTTTGAATCATACTTTTCATGAAGCCTTTCAAAACAAAGGGAAGGCTACAAGAGATCTGAAATATGAGGAAGGAACTGAAGAGGTGGAAAGTGATGAAGACAGAAGGGAATTAAACAAGAATGCAAGACTACAATAAGCTAGTGGTATCAGAAAGTCTTCCCTGCCTCTGAGCAAAATAAATTCCAGCTGTCCTCAAACAGTTGCTTCACTCATCCCAGATGTGGAAAAAAACCCCAAGAAAATAGACAATTTAATTAATCACCTCAGCACATCCTTTCCAAGTCCAACTCTTAGTATGTACAAATTTTTTTTTTATTTTTTATATTGTTTATATAACTGATATAATTTCAGTTTTCATTTCCACAGCAACATTCTTTTGTCAGTTCTGTTCACTACAGATGATTCCTTTCTCAAACAGATCAATATATATATACAGATACATACATATATCAAGTCAAAATGCATCTATCCAAGGCAGCTTTTTTTAATTACTCAGGGTTGGATCCTGCAGTCTTTATTGAAGTCAATAAGCCCCTTCCACCGGCTGGAATGGTGTAAGAGTGTTCAAAAGAGCAAGGTAGCAGTAACAAGCACCTTAGAGTGCACCTTTCCTACAGTCTTCCTGAGTTTAAAAAAAAATAAATCTGTGAGTTTGCAGAGAGAACCAGGGCAGTTAAGATACCAAGAGCACCAAAGAGCTGTTGCATACAAACACCACTGCACTCCTCCAGAAAGGGGCCCTGCTACAGTTGTTTTGAGAGCCATAAATGCAAATGTCTCAATCTGCATACAAAAGATGGCTCAGTAGTACTGCTGTGTTACAATCACATTTTGCATTGACGTTTCTATAGCTACTCATTGTGGTGCAATTAGTGAGAACTCAGGGGATTTAAATTTGCTTTTCGTCTGCTGAACTTAAGTGCTCTGTCCAAAGCTGCTTCAAAGGATAAATTGTCCATCGGTAGAACATGCTCCAAAGTTTTTTGTGGTGTTATTATTTTCACCATAATTTACTTCTGTCTCATTGTTATTCTTAAGTAAACAAAATTTCCATACTTGGAGTATTTCAGAAGCAATTAATTTAAGCCTTTGGGATCGCTTTTTATGTGGGGCAACTCCGGGCTTTGTGGGCAAGAGACACCATCTGTTCTAAGAGCTGTACAGCATCCAGCACAACATCATCTTAGACGACACCTGAAGCTCCTAAGAGTTGAAAATACAAGTTAACTTTCCCTTCCCACGGTACCACCACAAGCATAGAAACACACAGCTTTACAAGTCAGTCGATATCAGGGTCTTGCTTCACAATGCAGCCTTTGAGGTTCACATAAAGAGATCAAGGAGCTGCAGTGCAAAGCCCACAGCAAATGGAACCTGAAAGTCACCCTTATATAATGGAATTACTAATCACAAATGATGGGGCTCAAGCAGGCATTGAAACAGAAGGTAAAACTAATGCAAAAAATACCCAAAACCCACCTGGCTCCTTTCATGCCTTCTCCTCTAAATCAGATACACATAAGTTACCTAAGAAACATACCCCCAAACCCAGTAAACGATAAGATGAAAGCTACCTGGTATTGAGCAACATTTGTTTCAAAAAAGAAAGGTAAAGTTAAAAGGCAGAGAAGGTGTTTTCACAAGGAATTAACTGGAGCAAGGTACTCTTTATTGAGATCGGACATTAAATTTCAGCAATGACCTCTGCATGAGCTTCTTGTTCTGTGGCTTTTAAAACCAACAACAACCAAAAAAACCACCTCAGTTATACAGCAAAACATTATGCAAGGAAGAAGTTAGAAGAAAAAAATTAAGAAAACTTAAACATAATTTCAGATTGTTTCCTGGGACACATTTGGAGAAAAAAGATGACAAAAATCTAACTGACAACTACAACACAGTGTCTGTGATTACCTGCAAGAGTTGGGCCCATGAAAAGTAACACATTTCAATCCCTTCTCACTATCGACCAAATAGATGAGATAATAATTTTCATTAAGGCTTCCAAAATTGATACAGTATTTTAAGTAGAAAGTTATTTATTTACGTAAAACCACAAAAAATAGTTTGGTAAAATTTACAGTTAGGATTAATTTTGTTTGCCTCTGCAGTACTGAAACCCACAGAGATCAAAACATAAGGGCTGAGACATTAAAAAAACAGTAGTGGCTAATTAGGTTGTAGCTTTTGTAGTTTATGCTTCAAAACCAGATGAACAGCAGAGCCTCTTGCATGAAGATACCTAAGAATACAACAACTTCAACTTCTTGATCTTCCGTTCTTAAGACAGTCATTTCAAAACAGATTCAGAAATCAGCATAAAACTCTCCCCGTTCCCACATCCACCCGAAATTCGTTCAACTCTCTTTACTGGGCAAACCAGTCTTGATTCAGGGAATTTCACAGTAATGTAATTTTTCTGTCAATGAATACAACTGCTGACCATCAATTCTAATATCGAGAAAAAGAAAACAACCTAACACATGAGGGTTTCCTTTCCTTTCACAAGCTAAACTTAAGCCAAACACTCCTCCTTCTCCCCTCCTTGCCTCAGTTTCCCTTATTTTTGCCAGAGTTACATGGAGCCTGTCACTGCTCTTTTGGTGAGGTGACAAGCAGTGCAGGAGCTGGAGTCAGGTGCATAATGTTTTCTGTCTGCAGCTCCTCTGTGGTTTTCACTATTTCCTGTGCTCTTCTGAGTTCCTTACCAGCATACCACCTCTGACAAAGGTAGTCCATAGTCCCTCAGTGTTCCTCCTCCAGGACTCTCCTTCCCAAGTCTCCTTATCAAAGCATGATGCCTTCAAACCCTTCCCATGCTTTCAGACTTCATCATCCTTTCACAGGAAACAATAAGCCATAATGAAATAAATTTTGCAAATAACCTCTATCTGTTTACATAAAATATGATAAATAATTTTATTTTTTAAAACCAAAAGCAGATCAAGCTTCATCCCAATAATTTTTTTTTTTTTGGAGGGGAACTGGTAATATAAAGAATAAAAGAGCTGAAGCTTAGGATTGTTAGTTGTGCACCCCATTTATACATACACAAAGGACTCTGCAGTCACAAGTGTTGTACAGTCTAACTGTTGCCTTACAACTGCAATTATTTTTATCCACCCAAAACAGAGTATTTCTTAAATACAAAAAAAATTTGGAAACATACTATCTTCTGACTTAGAGAATTTGTTATTAAAAAACCCCAATCAATCCGAAAAAAGCATATGATCATCCTCTAGCAAGAGGCATTCCAGAAACTGCAATACAGTGAAGGACCGCCTCACTTTCAGAGAATGTTCTGGGTTGGAAGGGAGCTTAAATATCAGCCAGTTCCACCCCTCTACCATGGGCAGGGACACCTTCCACTAGAGGGGGCTGCTCAAAGCCCCACCCTACCTGATCTTGAACACTTTCAGGAATGAGGCATCCACAGCTTATTTGGGCAACCTGTGCCAGTGCTTCACTACCCTCATAAAAAGAATTTCTTCCTAAGATCTAATCTAAACCTGCCCTCTGTCAGTTTGAAGCCATTCCCACTTGTCCTGGCAACACTGAACCTTGTCAGAAGTCCCTCCCCAGCTTTTTTGTAGCCCTTTTTGGTACTGGAAGGTGCTCTAAGTTCTCCCCGGAGCCTTCTCTTCTCCAGGCTGAACAACCCCAGCCCTTTCAGCCTTTCTCTGTAAAAGGGGTTCTCCAGCTCTCTGAACTTCTCTGTGACCTCCCCTGGACTCACTCCAGCAGAGCCTCATCCTTCCTGTGCTGGGGCCCCCAGAGCTGGATGCAGCACTCCAGGTGGGGTCTCACCAGAGCAGAGGGACAAAAACCCCTCCCTCGACCTGCTGCCCACACTGCTTTTGATACAGCCCAGAACACGGTTGGATTCTGGGCTGTCAAAGCACAAGGCCAGCTCATTCCAAGCTTCTCATCTCCCAGCAGACCAAGTCCTTCTCCTCAGGGCTGCTCTCAATCCACTCTCTGCTCAGCCTGTATTTGTGCTTTGGATTGCCCTGACCAGCTGCAGGACCTTGACTGAACTTCATGAGGTCAACTTTCCAATGACTTGTGCAGAAATTATTCCAAATTTTAAAGCCAAAATTTAAACACAGATTTAATGGATCAGGAAAGCTAACAACCTGCCCAGATGTTGAAATTGGAATCAAAATCTATACAAGAAAAGTAAAAAGCCTTTTATCTGGATGGCTCCATTTGCCCATAGTGACAAAATACTCAGGAAAAGCAGGGAGAGAAGAGGAACAGACAAGTTATCCCAAAGGAACTGTTTCCAATTGAAAAATCGCTTTCTATAACACAATAAACATTGAAATATCTTCTTACAGGACTTTTGTTCAATGGTACCTGACAAAAAACCTTCAAAACCACAAGCATGAGGAAAAATTCCAATGATACTAATGATTTGAGGGAGACTTATCAGGAACATGCTAAAGCATGAGAGGCTCTTGTGTTATAAGCTATAGCAATATATTCACTGTTGGATATTTATCTTCAAATAATCTTCTGATCACCATCCTACCACTTCCTATCCTAAGATATAAAAGAGACAAAAGCCAGGGAGCTGTTGCTGATTAGGGACTGACAACTTCTTGCCAAAGAAAAAAAAATTAACCTAAAGTTAAAAATTAGACACTTCTGTCAATTATTTATTCATCTACAACAATATAAATCCTATAGTTAAGTTTCTAACATATTCAGATAGTTCAAAAACTTTCCTTGAATATTATTTGCTTAGTGCCTATTACTATTGAATAAAAAAAGCATTTGACAAGATACCTGTTCTAATGAACAGAGTCAGTTGTTTTGGTTAATTGAAGACTACATCTTTGATAGCAAAACTCTTTAGCCTATAATATGGTTATAAGCACTTACAGAGGGACATTATGCACCAGTGTAATCAATGTGTCTTAGAAAATGAACTTTGAATGGAAAGGCTTTTTAATCAGACAATAAAAAGTAAAAACCTATGTTATCTGTACAACCTGCAGTTCATTTGGTCAAGATCTTCCTCCTCAGAAAATACGAATTTATTACTGCACCCATGTGTGTGGACACAACTGGCAAAAAGTGAAATAAGGAGCAAATTACAATTTCAGAGCAGCTGACAGACACTCTCAAAGGTACTGTGAGAAATAGAAACCTAAAGCGGGTGATGATTTCCAATTAGAATTTATTATATGATGAAAGCAAATTCAGCACTGGGTGATCAGGGAGGGGTTTTAACAACTCCCAACGCCTGTCACACCCAAAGAAGACAGTTATTCTACATTTATTTCCAGCTACTTCATGAATATTCACTAACATAAGCATAAACATTACACATTGTTAAGTCAGATATTCAACAGATGTTTTTCTTAAACAAGAATGTTATCTATAAGCATCCATAATATACTGTCAAGTCAGACATTCAGCAGATGTTTGCTTGTTATCTATACAAAGTTATAAAATTTTCGAAAGGTGTTATTATCTAGCTAAATAAACAAAATTCCTTCGCTATAAATCTTACACAAGGTAAAAGGGAGGTAACTTGTTTTATGTCTTTATAGGGGCCCAATTAAGTTTCACGATTTGTTTTTCTTTTCTCTCTCCAGGTTATATTGACCTTACACTGTTTTCCTTTTAATTAGCTCGAATCATCCTCTCAGTTTATCGCAGTACCAACAGGATGACAGGTGAAAATTATTTTGCCTGCAGTCATGAATAGCAGCAAGCAACAACAGTGCCCTGAGGCATCATAATCTTTTTCCCTTGCCTTAAGACACTCTACTTGTGTTTTGTTCTAATTGTTTAATGGCTCATTCCTACACCCTCTTCCCAATATCAACCACCAACTCATGAAATCATTAACAACCTTATGTAACTGTGTCTATTTGCCCAGTTTTTTCCTTCGGGAAGGAAACACATAACTAGGCTACAACTTGCTCTTAGTCTTGGGTCATCCAGATAAAACACACACAAAAAAATGGTTCCAGCTCAAACCTAGACCAATTATCAGCTTAATCAGAGATGGAGTGAAACGCCGTCACTTCCTTTCAGCAGCATTCACAGGAAGCTTTTTAGACATTAATAGTGCCTGCTAAAATAATGTTATAAGAAAAGAACTCTTAATGAGGTTCTAAATGATAGTTCAATGTTCAAAACAGGGATACTCTCTTAATTTCACTTCTGGCTTGGCACCCTCTTCTCTATCAAGTTTTCCAGACTTTTCTGTGAAACCTCTTTCAGGTGCCCTGAAGTGAGGAACAGCAAAAAAATGTAATAAATAAACACCAGAAATATCAACAAGATGTGCTTCAACACTTAAGAGGGCTGCTGATGCTTTGTGACAGATGAAACCAGTACCTGGATTTGGAATTTTTCTGATTCCCAAGTAAGCAACAGAAAGTCAAGTGTCGCAGCCAAGCAGGAAGAAACAGGTGAGTTAAAGCATTGCTGTTGTGAACAGTGTGATATGAAAAAGATAAGTTTATTTCTTACAAGGGAAGCTTCTTAGACCCCCCTCGTCCCTTTTTCTTCTGCAGGAAATCCCAGGTTTCCCCTCCATGCTACTTGTGTAAGAAACACTGGCCTGCCTGCTCTGGATGTTCAGAACCTGATGTCAGCCACTCCTCAGGATCTGCTGAGGCCAAACACAAACGGTGAATGAACCACAGTGTAACAGCAGGCAGCTGCTTCTCAGAAACTCCTCCTGTGCACATCTCACGTGCTCCTTTCACATCCTTCTCCCCACAGACCCACACCAGAGGAAGCACTGAACCACTCCAGCACTTTGGGGAAGAGCCACACAGCCAGGAAGGGAGAAAAAGAGCCCAGCGTATCAGCACATCACCCCCTACCAGCTGGGCAAGCTCATGGCACACAAGCAAAGATATTTCTGAGCCCCTGCAAGGAAGCAAATTAGGTCTTTCCCCTTACATGGGAAGTTTGAGGAATAAATCTTTCCTAAAAGAAATGGTCAGAAAAGACAGGGCATGGCATTAATCTTTACCGAGCTAAGGAAACATGCCTTTTTCAACACAGTCAAGATGTTTCATATTACATCTGAATTATGGAGCAGAATAGCACTGAACAACTGGTAATTATGGAACAATGCTAACAGCACAGCAGCATTTTTACCAGAGTATCATCTAACAACACTCCAAGAGATCATGGTAAAATCACACTTGAGCCGACAGAAGCAAAAGAAGAGATGCCAAAAGCCTCCTGTGAAGAAAAGGCTAGAAGGGAAACTACAATACAGCAAAGAACATTGCTGGAACCAATTTTAATGCTTAACTTCTGAATCCAAGACTTCAGGACCTAACAGGTAGCAGAGAGTGCTGATGGGATGGGTGAAGGAAGAGCTTCTCCCAAGGATAACAGAGAGCTTCGCTTGTCCAGCTTTGCAAAAACAGGTTGAGAGTCTGTCCTTAGATACACCAAACATGTAAACAAAGCTAAAAGCAAACAATTCAAACAAAAGTACAATGTTAGCACACAGGAAAAAGCGGACATAAATAAATAGGGACTAGGAGCAAAAGATTCCTGAGTAGCAAAGGAATAGCCCTCCCATAGAAGTAATGGAAAATAACAGACTACACGAGTTTTAAGGAAGTCCGTAATAAATTAAGAATAACTTTATGAGAGCTGCCTGTCACAGGGAAGACTCATGTCTGAATTAGAGTTGGGTGGTTTTGAAGCTCTGGATGCGCCTGCTGAAGATGCTTTAATCTGTTATATTTGAGCAGGTTTCATTCAGACTCACTTGTAGCCTGAAAATTATGCCATGACAACTTTGAAACACTGTCTGGATCTTATTCAGTACATTAGCCTTTACCAAAAAACTCAAGAGCTACTTAAGTTTTACAGGCTCTCTTATCTAAACAAAACAACTTACCCTCCAAGTATTCCAACTTCACAGCAGTCTTGGCACATTTGATATCCGTCACCTAAACTGATGTACGCAAAGCAAATGAAACTGAACATTTTTAGCCCGTTCTCTTCAATAAAAGGAAGTTTCTACTACCGCAATTTGTCTTCCTACATCCTGGCCCTAACTGCCTATCAATCACTTGGCCAATTTAATGAAACTCCACGGAAAGGAGGATGCTAAACACCAAGAAGTTCCAGGAAACCCGAGGTGGGATGAGCTCATTTCTCATCAGCCCAGAGGAAGCAGAAATTGCACTAAAATGCTTTCATGCACTAACCCTCCAGCTGCATTTTGACCTTTTAAGACATTCCCTCAGTCTGGCTAGCAGAGGGCTTGGGAGACAGCTCAAGATTTCCTGCTGTGTGATCTAGAAGGGAGATAGTAACCTCGCTGCAGCAGATGGAATAACAGTCTGCAGGGAAAACACCCCTCCTAAACCGCATCTGGACAGTCGGATCGTAAACTGCGTTTAAAAACACCTATCCACTTTAGAGACATAAAGAATATACTCTACAAGTTTTCTTCGGAAAAACAAAAAACATGCACCTTAATCTACCCTTTTTTCCCCAGAAAGAGACAAAGCCAGCCATTTTCCACAGGGAGAGCTGTTTACATCCAGTAATTTTATGATTCATTTCCTATTCATTTCCATAACTAAAGAGAGTGGCAAAACAAACATGCCTCCTCCATCAGCCTCATGTTTTGATCTTGCCTAATTAAATAATAAATAAGCAAAGCTGAGCACACATGCAAAAAAAAAAATAAAAAAAAAAAAAAGAAGGAAGAAAACCACAAAAGAAAGTCTTTTTCGTGAGCAGTGCTGAAGAAAATAAAAAGGTTTTGGCAGCAACAGCAGAAGCCGTATCTGTTTTGCACTCACATCACTCCAAGCATGAAGAGAGAAAATCACCCACAAAGCCTATCGCATCCCGCAGACAGGCAGAAGCCCATAAATTCTAATCCGGAGGCACACCCGAAGACAGCCGCCGCTACATCCTCTCCCTCCCTCCAGACAAACGCGGCTCCCATCGCCCATCGGCCCCGAGCACTCCCGCAGCCCCACCTCCCCCGGCCCGGGCGCGCCGGTGCCTTCCCCGGAGGCAGCTCTGGCGCTGGTGGGGTTGCGGTGGGGGGGGGGGAGGCACATACCGCGGACTGCAGGCCCCGCGCCGGGCCTCCCCCTGCACTGACCACCCCCATCCCCGCGCCTTCTCTCTCCCCGTTTCCCGGTGCCCCCCGTGCCGGCAGCCCCTCGGTACCTGCGCCGTGCCCGGGCCGGTGTCTCCTCATGGGCGCGGGGCGGCCCCGCCGCAGGTAGCGGGGCCGGCGCGCGGGCGGGCGGAGGGGAAGGGGGGGCGGCGCGGCACGTGGCGGCGCGCGGCCAATGGGAGCCGAGCCGCCCGCGCTGAGGGGGCCGAACCCGCCCCCCCTCCGCCTCCTCCGCAGACCCCTCAGTGCCGGGGGTGCTCCCCGAGGAACGCTGGTTTCCTGTGCCCTTCTTTCCCTGAACAAGTCGTGGGTTTGGTTGGTTGGTTGGTTTTTTTGTTTGCTTTGGTTTGTGGATTTTTTTCCCCACACACGCATGGCCCTGCTGTCCCCCTCCTCATCCCCTCGCTGCCCGCACACTCGCCCCCTGTGGAGAAACGAGGTGGGTACTCCCACCAAAAAAAAATAAAATAAAATAAATAAATAAATAAATAAAACACCGCGTTTTAGCTGGTTTTTTTTGTGCCGGATACCCCCAGCAGCTCGGGTGCGTGAGGGCTTTCAGGCCTCTCCGCAGCCGTTTTAGGGAACTGTCGTTTTCCTGACCAGGCTCGCCGCGGCGTGTGTTAAAAAAAAAAAAAAAAAAAATATTTAGTGGCAGACTTATGTAAGCAGCTGCTCGTCTTGAAAAAGAAGGGAAGCGACCTTGTAAACCCACCTGACCGTTGGCGTGGAAGTCACAAGTTAAACCACGAAATAAAGAGCTGGAAAACCACTGGAGCAGAGCGAGGACGCCTGGGCGCCGGATTTGGGGGAGAGCCGATGAAGCGAGAGCACGGGTTAAGTCATTGCAGACTGTGCTATCTAGGAAATTTTTATTACCTCTTTTAAATATCTGGTTTATTGCCGCGGTATCTACAAACTGCTCCCTAACCTAGATAGTTGATGCAAAACAATCAGTGATTCCAGACATCAGGAGCTGGTAATATTAGGGCTGGTATTATAGTGCGTAACACACTGCAGAGTCCATGTCAGGAGAGAGCAGGGGAAATGCTTGCTCTTAGGCAAGGTGGGATAAAACTGTCCCTGCGCTGTCATTCACAATGAAAATGGGGTGATGTGGTAGAGGTCCACATTGCTTTCCCATCAGAAGAACTGCTGCACAAGGAGATCTGAAAGCAACCATGACTTTCTGACCAGTATATATGTTCCTTTACTGTCATGAGTGGATGAGCACATGTCCTGAAACAGGATGGTTTGGATGCTTTCAAATTTTATACAAGATAAACACTGATTTATTTTTTTTTAATCCATATCTTGGTTGTATTCTTCTGCTAAACTACATCTCTTGTTCTCTACAGCAGATGAGATATTGCTTCTGTGTTCTGTTGGCTGTTTGATGGTTCGAGTTGTAGTCAGGGCAAATCCTTGATCACTTTTTGCACAATTCAAGAGAAAGTATCTATAAACCAGAAACAAAATGTTCCCTGCCCCATTCTTCCAGCCACTGGCACAACCAAGGACAGAAGATTTATTTAGGATTAGCCCTTAATGCTAGTCCTCCTCCTTAATTGCAAGCAACTGTTCATTAATTTGGACTTTCAGATGAAGCCAGAAGATGTAAATAAAGACCTCAACTGTACAGCCAGGAGTGCACAAGGGTGTCACAAGGCTGTCACATTGAGCTTTGGCCAGAAGACAACCAGGCTTTGCAAGCAGCCTTGAAGAAGAGCAGCTGCAACAAAGATGTGTTATATTAATTTTAAAAAAAAAATACAGGAGTGATCTCAGTGGATCAGAAATAAAACCTTAATAAATCTAAGAAAAACATCACTATAAGAGAAAAAAAATGGCATTTATGGGGGGGGGGGGGGGGGGAAGAGAAATAGCAGCATTTCAGAACATGTTTGTTCATTTCCACCATCATCTCTGAGATCTGTGGATATGAACTTGTGGATTCTCAGAGGTGTCTCTTCTGTAGGTAAACTGGGACCCTGGATGCCTTTCAGTTTTTATCACTGGATAGGAGCAAGCCACTGCTGACTCAGATACCTCAGAGATCTCAGCTCTGAGAGTAATTAGGTCCATACAAGAATAAAGTTTTCAGCTTCAATCATCAATTTTGTAGTTTTCAAGGGTCTGAATCACAGACTGCTACTTCCCAAAGCAGTCCTGCTTTGATGCTTGGGGTAAGTTAAGTCACCACTTTAGAAGGATACTCCACTTAAGTAAATTGCTCTCTAATTATTTTTGCGGCACAGCTCTAATGGTTTTGTTAGACTGTGTTATGCTTTAATGTTTATTCTGATTGGTGAATGCATTACAGAATAGTGACACTGCTGTTGTAACTGCAGAAGAATTTCTTAGACAGTCCCACTGTAGTTCATAGAGAAGAGCACTCAACAGAGTGCTCTTGTAACTGGGTGTCTGTTGCTAAAAATACAGGCTGTTTTCCATAGTAGTTTAAAGAAGTGAAGTTTCTCCTGCGGTTAGACATAAATTGTATACCTACAACAGTGTATATAAGGGCTTTAGTCGTCTGCCTAAGGTGGGACCTGCCCAATTTGCATGGAGGATGAAGGCAAAACCACATGGATATTTGTCATTTTCATGTCCAATCCCGCTCTCCTACCTGAAAGGTAGATAGCAGTTAATTCTGTCAGTAATAAGATAGGATCTCAGTGGATTGAAGTCCCAGAAATAAGTAGGAAAAATGCAGTATTAGGACTGCATCACCAGTCCAGCTAACAAGGCAGGGAGATAAGAATCTGAGGGACAGGAAACACAATCATAAATTACTTCAGTAACACAAATTAGGTTGGGTAAATGTCACAGGACGGGGTAGTTTTAATATCTAATTGCACTAAATTGCAATTTTAGTAGGTTTTTCTGTATCTAACATTTTAGAAACTGTCTGTGACTGCTAGTTGGGAAGACAGAAGAGGAAAAGGGATCCCTGGTTTGGTCCTAGAAAGTGTCATAGTACTACTAACAAAGAACCACGCTGTAGCAGGAGCTGTGGCATCCTTGGATTCAACACTCTTGTAGCACCATGGAAAAGAAAATCAGTAGTATTCTACTTTCTTTTCAAAAAAGAGAAGCAATCTAAAACAAAATACACGTTTCATTAAAAGGGCCCTAAAAGAAGGGACTGTAACCTCATGATAATGAGCCAGAAGGAGGTTTAAGGATCAGCTTGCAAATGATATAAAAAATAATAGCAAGTCTTTCCTGGAACAAATCAGGGAGCCTGCTGGAGTTTGACTGCTCTGTAAGGCAAATAGATTGTTTAATATACAGAAGAAACATCTGGAGAAGAATAAAGCTAGGTTTATTTTTGCATTTCTGAATGGGAGGGATGAGTGTGGGTAAACTCCCCTACTGGGCAACTTATTTAAGGGGACTAATTGGGAAAACATGTCTTGGATTAAAGTGCAAGTATAAAAGATAAAGGAACACATTAACAAAGTGAGCAGCAGCCAACTGCTGAGACCAGATGGTGTTCAACCAGGAGTTTTCAAGCAGCTCAGAGATGAAGTGGTTCAGGTACTAACTGGTGTCTCTGACTTCTCACTTAAAACTACCCAGACATCAGGGGACTCTGGAGAGTTGCTCATGAGACACTAGATTTTTTTAAAGGATTTCACAGAAGGTTATGGAAGCTGTAGACATGGATGCCCATGTCCTTGCTAGACAAATAAGTAGAAATTATTCTAAGGAACAGAAAATACTTAGTGGACACATGGAGAAGATGATACACTAGGGGAAGTCATTATAGCTTTTTTTAAGCAAATTAATGTCTCAGAAACGTTTTCTTTGAAGAAGTCAACAAGCTCATGGAGATTCAATTAACCATCTATGGTGATTTCCAAAAGCAATCAGTAAGATTCCTCCTCAAAGGAAGTAAAAAAAATAGGCTGCTAGTGGTTGTGAAATATGGATAAATAACTGAGAGTGGTGATTTACAAAATGTGCTGATGATAGTTATTCAGAGTAGGGCTAACAGAAAAACTCTGAATGACTGTATGTTACTAATAGAGTCAGTGCAAAAATGGCAGATGGCATTAAAATCAAATAAATATGAAAAGATAACGTATAAGAAAACAATTCTGACTTTACATTTGTACTGAGGTACTTTGAGTTGACTTTTACCACTGAGGAAAAAGGCCTTGGGGTTATGAGAGGTGGTTCTGGGAAAACATCAACTCTGGGCTCAGCAGTGATCAAAATGGAAATTGAGAACTGTTAAGATTATTGTTAAAATTTATTAAGAGAGAAATAGAGATCAAAAGAAAAAGTGCCATTGTATAAATTCCTGTTGCACCTGCATCTTTAAGTGCCCGTGCAATTCTAGTATCCCTACCTCAAAAATAATATGGTAGAACTAGAAAAGATTTTTTAAAAATTGTTAGAATTGTCAGAAATAGTGGAAGGGCTTCCAGATGGGTTACAGCCAACTCAGCTGGGTCTCTTCAGTCTGCAGTGGAAGGGAGATAATATCACAGTCTGTGTGAAATCTTCAGGGGTCCAAATCAGGACCAAGAATCAAGATTGTTCACTAACTTATCAGACACAAGAACTGAGGTACAGCAGGTGAAGGTAGAACTTGGAAGGCTCAAAACAAACAGGACAAGATAATACTTCAAACAGTCTGTAGTTAAGCTAGAAGAAGTCTTTGCTTCAGGATATAGTGGATACCAAAATTTGCATGGTCTTAAAAAGCAACTGAGGAATCGTCAAAGACTCTTGATCTAACTCAGCAAGTTCCTGACTTGTCAGTCGCTGGAGCTGGGAAGGCATTTTTGGGGTGGTACAGGACACATTTGCCCTGTTCTTTCTGTTTTTCTACTCACATCCTCTCCACCACCATCAGAAACTGCTGCACTGGGTCGAGCTTTCAACCAACCCAGTATCAGTTTTTATATACTCATGATTATTTTTACCTCCCAACCCCTCATCCAGCTGTTATAATCTCCACAAAACATTTCAGGTGATTAAGAGTGTGCAGGCACCTCCTTGTTGTCTTTGCCCTAATTTCTTCACTGTTTCATGTACCTTAGTACTACGATTAAGCCTGCATGCATTTTTGGCACTGCCTACTGTTTTGGAAAAAAAAAATCTCATTAAAATCTTTAATGTGTTCTTCCTGGAAGCATTAAAAGCAAATTAATGCTTGTAGGTGCAGTGCCTTTCTCACTCCCAGGGGAATGCAGCGGGTCAGTGCAATCCTAAATACAACCTGGATGGAAGGAGTGATATTATATGTACTGTGCTGCTCTGGAGAAAAACAATACATTGTATGGTGGAGAAGTCAGTGGTCTAAAGGGGTGGATGCAAAGCAGTTTGTTTGGGTTTTCTTCAACCATCTAAGTTGGCTTCGTGAATTAATGGGAAACAGAATAGAAATATTCATACTTCCCATTTTAACTGGTGCAGACAGGCTAAGGACTGTTAAAGAAAAATCAATACAAATACATAATTTATAATGATGATAGACCAGGTGTGATTTGTGTCCTTTTGAGTTTCTTTTTCCGAGAAAAAAATATTTTCATGCACTTCATAGTGTTTTAAGTCTATTAGTAATTATACAAAGCCTTAACAGCAGAGATTGTAATGTATACATTAATAACAAATTTTCAGAGTAAAATACATTAATGTTTTTTTAAATGCTCAATTAAGCAATTAGCTAATGCCACAAAGCATTAGTAACAGAGAGCAAGTATAATTTAAATCATTTTATGAGGTTGTAGATATCTTAAGAGCACATGGAGTGAAGAAGTCTGAGAGGAGAAAAGCATCCAGCCCGCTGTGACAAACAGCCTTGGGATGTTGTCACAGCTCTTTGTGGCTTAGCTGGCCAGGAGATGTACCTTGGCCACAAGACTGTCTCTGGTCTGTCACTTCCAGAAATATTAAATACTATCACATCAGCCAAAAGGAAGACTATTCTGGCTTCTTTCTCATCCTTCTTTCTTCCTTGCTCCATCCATTCCTGGAAATGTCCAGATTAAAATAGAAACTGAACCAATCTAAAACATCAAGCAAAAGGCACAGTCTGTAGATTTGTTTAGCAAGCTTTCTTTTGAACTTAAGTGAACTTTGTCTCTTTTCTTCTAGAACATTACTAATTCCTGTACAGTTCCTGTAGCAGTTATCATTAATATTCACTAAAAATCACTGATACAGTTAGTCACTTTGTTCCTGAGTTTTGATTAGGCAAATGAGTAGATTTCTTCAGAGCAACATATATAAGGATTTAAACCTGCTGATTTAAATTTCAACACTGTGGTTTTGATCAGCCTGTTTACTTAGCATATCTGCTGTAACCTTTGATATATTTGAAGCAGGGACCTAAAAAAAGAATTGTTGAATGGGAAGTATGTACACACCACAGACCACACACACTCTTTTTTGTGCCAGTCTTTATCACTTAAGCAAACTTTCCATTTGTAGGTAAATCACTCTGCAGATAAATTACATACATTACAATGGTATGATAATTTGGGTTAGAATGGATTTCAGGAGGTCTCATCTCCAATCTCCTCCTCAAAGCAGAGTCAGCTCTGAGGTCAGACCAAGTTGCTCAAGTTGTTATCCAGTTGGGGCTTGAAAATCTCCAAGGATGGAGTTTGCACAACCTCCCCGGGCAAGCTGCTCCACTGCTTCAATGTTGCCACAGAGAAAAAGGTTTTCCGTATATCTGATCAGAACCTCTTGTGTTTCAACTGCTGCCTCTTGTTTCTTCATCCTCCCACCATGGACCCCAGTGAGGAGCCTGGCTCTGTCTTCTTGATAATCTGGTACTGGAGAGCTGCAATCAGATCTCCTAGGAATCTCTTCTTCAGGCTGGACAAGTTTCCAGTCTCCACAGTCTCTCCTTATGGGGTGTGTGTTGTAAGCCCCAACCATCTTGGTGCCCCCTCCAAATGTCTCATTTAGATCTCTAGGTAGAGGGATAGTCAATGTATTGCCTATGATCTTGTTAATACAGCCAAGGCTCAGACTGCTTTTTGGCCTTCTTTACTTCCAGGGCACACTGTTTGCTCATGTGCACCTTGCTGTTTTTCATGACCCCGTGTCCTTCTCAGCAGAACTGCTCCTCCACCCAATCATTAGCCATCCTGTACTGTTGCCAGGAACTCTTCCTTCCACAGTCTAGGGCTTTCCATCTGTCCTTGTTGAATTGTATAAGATTTCTGTCATGCCGTTCCTCCAGCCTCTGTAGGTCCTTCTGAGTGGTAGCCCTGCCCTCAGCATGTGGACTTGTCCTCCCAACCTGGTGTCAGCTTAGTGGGAGTGCACTCTATCACCTCTTCCAGATCATGGATAAAGATGTTAAACAGGACAGGTCCCAGACAGACCCCTGCAGTACTGCCTGGAGGACTGCACCCCATTAACTGATCCCTGAGCTTGATCATCCAACCAGGTTTGTACCCATCTCTATGCCCACCCCTCTAGACCATAACATCCCAACTTGGATACAAGAACATTGTTGGAGACACTGTTGAAAGCTTCCTAAATTCAAGGTGGCATCCATTGTTCTCCCCTCATCCAGAAATCCAGTCACTTTATCACAGAAAGGAGTCAAGTTGATCAGACACAGCTTACCCTTATCCAAACCTCTTCCCCATCACCTTCTCCATCAGGTGCCCAGAAACATGCTCCAGGAGGACAGGGTCCACTCTTTTCCCAGGGTCCAAAGTGAGACTGTCTGGGCATAACATATACAATGCATAACTGGGTGGCAGTGCAATGACTGCTGAACTGCAGTAACATCAGCAGGGCACGTTCCAGGAGCTGCCCTGAGATGACAGTGTGTGCCTTTGCTTTGGGAAGAGGGGAATTTTTGCTTACCTGATACCTTGAAGAGTGACCATTGACCTCCAAACAACCAGACACACCCAACTATGTTTGTTTGTGTTGACATATGTTGCATTTTCTCTGCTTTCTGTAAGCCCAAAGGAGTAATGAAGAAGAGGAAAGGGCTGATTTAGCATTGCCTGACAGATGCAAGAGCAATTACCAGAACCCATCAAGGCTTTTCTCAGCTCCAGGAAGCGTGAAGAGCATATTTTGACAATGTGCCACAGGCAGACAGGGTCCTGCTTTGTGTTATGTTGTGAATAAATAGTGCCTGGCCGTGTCAAGAGTTTATGCAGGGTTTTCAGGATCTGCCGAGGATCTGTCATTGAAGAGTTTCTTTTACTTCTCAGAACAGCATAACAAATTAAATAAAGTATGATCTCTGCAGCACACAGTTTTACTGTGCCATAATAGGAATCTGAGCAGGACAAAACAAATAAAAGTCTCGAAAAAGAACAGGCAAGTTGGAGGCTGCATGAGGGACAGATCAAAACAGTCCTGTTTTCATACCATGGAGACAGAAGGCTGCTCACTGGTGCTCAGAGGGGAAGGACACAGACTCTGAGTGCATGAGGTTATTGATGCTGCACTGAGCAGTGTTGACACATCTCATATACCAAGCATAGAAATCCCATAACTGATCCCTCTTCTCCAGAAAGAAGGCTGTTTTCTCAAAAATTTACCCCAGCAAATGTCTCTGTTCCCCCACCTGTGCCAAGCCCAGGAGGGCCCACCACACATGATGTCTGTGTGCTTCTGTCTGCCATCATACAGTCAGATGTGTAGGTCACGCATGACAGGAGCATCTTCTGCGCAGCTCCAAACCATTTCTTTCTTTTCCCCCATTCTCAGAATCAGGTTTTGTTTTAAAGAGTACTCATCAAAACAGACCACTCCAAGTCATTGCTAAATCAGATTATTTCGCTTCAACAGCTCAGGGGAAAAGAGCTTCCTTCCTAAATCTGGGAAGATGTTACAGCAAGGACCAGTAGGTGCCCATGTCTTGCCCTAATAATACAGAGGCAGGAGGCAGGATGTATATTTAGAGCTGGGGGCTCAGCAGTGCTTCTAGGATCCCCCCTTCAGAAGGTAGACTCACCTGCCAGCCTCTCTGCTACAGTGAGACCACCAACGCTTCCTGCGTGTGGAAGATGTTTTATCCTGACAGCAGAAATAAAGCTGCTCTTCCTAGAAATGTACAAATGTTAAATCACACTCACTCACTTATAACACTGGAGTTGTGCCAGAGAACAAAAGAGGCACCTGTGCCAGGATAAATCATCTCTGAAGAGAGAGGAGAGTGTTATTTGCCAGCTAGGCTGGCAAGCCAGTTCAAATCCAAGGGCCTTGAGCCAACACATGCCAGTTCTACCCTTACCACTGCTGCCAAATGACTTGCTTAAGATGTGGCATTTCAGATTGAGAAGCAGAATTAGTGTGGTTTTGATGCTGTAATAGATTTATAGAAAATTCTTCCTGCAAAAGCACGTTAACCTGAAAACCCAGTTGCAGGATTGCTTGGAGGCATCTTTGGACCTTCTCCATGCTTTGGACGCTCAGTGTGTTGTGTATGCCTTTACTTTGACTTAAATTTACATTGCCTATTCTTTCTATTTTTGTTTCTCTTTTGTTTTTATTTCTGTTTGGGGAAAAAAACACATATTTGGAACGCATGTTGTTTCTGAACACTCTGCTGCAAGGTTTGCTGCTGAGAAACAGTGGCTAAAGGCTGTGAGCTCCTGGCTGTTTCAATGCTTCCTCAGTGACCCAGCAGTACAAATACAGCTCTGTGGCCAGACCAAGAGGACATACTGCACGTTTAGTCTTTGCTTTCAAGAGGTGTGCTGAGTGAGAAACCACCAAATAATTCATGGGAAGCATGCTGTGTTTTAAAACACAAGCAGAAACATATTTTGTTATTTTTGCATTGTTTGTTATCAAAAAAAGCTATCGTTCACCTTGCTTGAATATTATTTTTAAGCCTAGCATAGTAACACACGTGATCTCCATGAGCTGACAGCTACAGGACACTAGTTCTGCTGGAGCATGGTGAACACTTGGAATGGACAGACATACCACGGGAGCATGTGAATGTGGCAGCGGGTCACATTCCCTTTTGCTGAGAGCTCTCTGCCTTGCAGATAGAAGAGGATGTCACAGAGTCTCTTGTAATGTACCACAAAGGCAGCACCAGGACTGAGAGAGGGACCAGGGCTTTTTCTGGCTTTTCCTTTCCCTCCAGCAGTGCTGCAGTATCATCCTCTCCATCAGCATTGCTGTCTCCCTGCCATATTCCCTTCTTGCCCACTATCCCTTCTATCCAAACAGCAATTCCCATCTCTCTGGCAGTGCCTGCAGCGCTCCCTTCGTGGCAATCTGAGCCGAGCCAAGACATTTCCTTCTCTGGGATGCAACCCGAGGTCAACTCAAGCCTTTTTTATTTGGAGCTGAGACTTTAACTGGCCAGGAATCTGTGTGCTGAGAATGGTAGCAGAAAGAGAGGTCTTTCCAAAACCTGTGGGAAATATTAATGTGGAAGAGAGAGTGGTTGCTTAAATGGCCCTTTACAGACTTCTTTTCTCTCCTCTGGTTAGAGATCAGTGAGCCCTTTCTTAGCCCTGAAGTTTTTTTTAATTCACATGTCAGGAGGTTTTATGGCACCGCTAAAAGCAAGGCAACAGGCAGCAAGCTTTGTCAGTAGGACTTAGGGGATGTCAGTCTGGCCTTTGGTGTTGTAATCCCTTGTAAAGATTATAACTGCTTTAATTGGGGGTTGAACTTTCCTGTTTGCATGAGGTTTTCTTTCACAGAGGCATCCTATCCAGCAAAAGCCACAAATATTTTAGTATAAACATCCTCAGTCATTATAATTTATTTCCCTCCCCAAAATGGAAATGTACTTTTATCACTGTTAAATACTTACTGCTCTGAAGTTTACTAGTTTAAAAGCATTAGAGCAAAAGCAGTGCATTAACAGGTGCAAGGGTGAAGTGGCTGCAGAGGAAATCCAGCATTTGCTTATTATCCTAGTTTTCTGTTCCATAATGAACTGCAAGCACTAAGGACATTCACCACTGATGTGAATAGGGGACAGGCTTGGTCTTTAAATGAAAAGATGGGTAATGAAAAGATGTTTTCTGTGACTTTTATTTTGAGTGAAAGATTGGGGGGATAACTTACCCAGAACATTTGCCAGAGTAACTTCTCCTGGCAATAACTGCACTTGCTGTAGTTATATTGGTAAATGTGTCTACCATAGCCAGTAATGAAAAAACACTATAAAATTCGTTGCAAATGTCCCCCTTGATTTTTAGGAGATGTTTAATGCAATCACTTATGACTGTGGGGCTCCTACTTAGAGGTCTTCTCACCCTTGCTACATGAAGGAGGGTGAATCCAATCTTAAATGTGACTATTTCTCTGCTGCCCAAGGAAGCCCAGAGTATCTGGCTCAAGTATCCACATCACTGTGGGAGGCCTGGAGGCTGGGTCAGATGAACCTCGGGGGAAACCAGCATCAAATGTCAGATAAACGTCAGGCAAGTAGATACACAGACCTTGCCTTAAGCCTTAAGCAAGATTGAAGAGTATTAAAACACTAGAGTGGGAAACTAAAAATAAAGCTCATTTAATTAGTCACTACAGCCTCTAATGGAAAATAATAGAGACCTGCAGAACTGGAGATGAAAAAATGTGATGTTTCAGATGTCTCATGCACAAGAGTGGTGATGAATCACCTCATCGCTGCTTTTCTTCGGCAGCAGCAGCAAGCAGAGGTGTAAAAATTAACGCAAGTTCATAGGGAGTCACTGGTTTGCAAACCACACAGAATAGCCATAGCTATTTAAATCAAATTTAAGTTATAAATGTTGCTGACAATGCAATTCTATTCTCTAGTAATTATATTCATAACTTATATACTTCTGATTGCTGTGTTGGGGAGGGTGTTTTGTTGCTTCTCATGAAAGATATGAAGAGTAAGTTGGGTAGCTATCTTTGAAGATGAGGCATTTGGCTTTCTTTTCAATCAATATTGCTACTATTTGATTAATGGCAAGAAGACAGAGCTTGGTTTACTTGCCCCAGCCACCTTTACTTAGCACTAGCAAAGAAATGAGCTTTTAATACAGCGGAAATGATTCTAAAAGGTCAGGTGAAGATGGAATCTAATCCAGCTCAGTGCTTCCTGTCTTTGCAAATAACGTGGTTTAGCATTCCTCGTGTGTGGGGATGAAAATGGGATGAAGAGATTTTTGCCTTGAAATCCTAGAAATCACAGGCCATAGAAGCTTCTGAGCACCAGTGTGTGCAGCAACCCCTGTGTGTTCCCAGATAGGCTGGGTAAAGACGGTAGCTGTTGGTCCAGCTCTTGTTTTAGCACCTGAGAGCAATAACTTCATTTTATTTTTAACCTCAAATGACTACAGTTTGTCTTGCAGTAAATCTGTGATAGTTTTCAATTAAAAGGCCATAAAAAAGGTCATAAAAAAAAAAGAACAAAAACCCATTTCCGTTTTATGACCCTTTATCATCAGTAGCGCACTAAAAATGGTGTTTGCACACGTTCTTTTAAGTGACATTTGTCCAGCCATCCTGTAGCAAATTGGGATAGACAAGTGTCTTGCTCCTCTGGCTGTCTGCTGGGAACATCAGTGCCAAAAATACTTGTAACCACAAGACTTAGCTGAGAGACCAGTTTGACATCTAATACCGGTGATCATGTCATTGTTTTATACTTGCTTTTGCCTGATGCTCTGAGCACAGCTGGCCAGATCCTTCTCTGTTTCCCATTTTGAGGGCAAGATGTGGCATCCCTGTGGCCAATGGGGCTCCTTGTGAAACACACTTGGCTCCTTCTGTCCCCCAACAGTTATTGTGGCTTCTATGAAAATAATACTAAAAATAATTCAGGAATAAGCCTTATCTTTATCATTAAGGAAAGAGTTTGCTTTGTTCAGACCTGCCAGGCAGGGCACACGCAGTTCCCTGATGTTTCATTTTGACTTATCTACAGCCAGTTTTCGTCTCTGCTGGCACTGGAAGAATGCCTGCGGAGATCTCAGTACAAAACTGAAACAAAAAATCTCACCTTCCTCATGTGATTTACTTTCTCCTCACAGCTTGGCAGCATCCCTCTGGTTTTACTGCCATGTTCATGTCTCCTGCATTAATCACTCTGCTTCCCAGCCTGCACAGTGCACCGGGCTCTGCTCTGCACAGACCACCGTGCGAGTCTGGCCCCGGTTCCAGCAGCTTTCTGCCTTCTAGTGGCCTTCAACCTGTCAGGCTGTACAATGAATGCAGCATGTAGGTCAGGCAGAAAGTGTTTACTTTATCCTTCCATGCTTTGGCTGTTAACCAGGTGTGTTGAGCAACCAGTCTTGCAGGGACTGCCTTGATCCTTAAATCCCCCTTTCCCAGGCTGCATTTCTGGGACTATCACAGCAGCAGAGTGATTTGCTGCCACCTCCTTGTCCCTCAGTTCACACTGTTCACAAACAAAAATCCTTCACCTACAGAGAACCTGTATTGTCTGTGGCAGGACCTCGTTCAACTGACTGTGTAGTGACCTGGCACTGCTTCTGATAGCAGCACAAACCGACACATATCCTCATCTCCCCAGCAGTGCTGCAGTCTGTGAAAGGCTCTGCTCACTCTTATCCTCCCTTAATTCTGTCTCCCAGATCACCTCTTCCCACCTGGTTTCACAGGGATGAGGTTTCCTTTCTGCTCCTGATGATGTTCTACCACTGATTTGTAGCTACGAGCATGATCTGCAGGCTTGTGCTGGCCATGGTTATCTGCCCAAGTGCTTTCCTGCCAAGACCAGCAGCAGATGGTTGTCTGTTTGGTGTCTGTTTTGAGTGCTCCAGTGCCTGCCTCCCATCTCCTCCTCACTCATTGCCTGCTTCTCTTTCTCCTGGGGATTTATCTCCATATACCTGGCCTCCTAATAAATAAATCTTTGCTTGCTTTTCCACTTCTCCCTCTCATTTGGGTTTATGTTTCTTTTCCTGTTTTTCAGAAGTGAGAGATGATACTTGGCTGGAGAGAGGACATTAGGAAACTGGAGGTGGTGCCTTTATGAACCAGCTGAAGGAGAATTTAATCCATCAAAGGAACCAAGAGGCAGTGAGCGATGAAATTGCCATTTTCGGAGAGGTAGAGCAACACAGCAAGAATTTTTCTGTCCCTTTAACGTCATCTTGCAAAACTCAGATCCATCCCTCAGGAAATGTACTCAACTCCTAATTAACGAAGTCTTAGAGGTTTGGAGAGCACTAACCCATCCAGCCCACTCACTGCTGTGTACAGATTATTTTGTCTTACTGATTATCTTTAAGAACACCAATTACTAGTCGGGGGTGGCAAATTGCTTATAATGATAAAAAAGCTGACATACCTGCATTAGTCCAATGCAGTGCACACCTGCACCACAAGGGTACTTAATCAGTCCCAACCCTTTCTTAAATTGTTTTAGCTTCTGCCTGCAAATTACTGAATTCTAGTGTAATTTAGGTTAAATTGGGCTAAGTACATCTCCATTATGTGCTCTTACTGCTTTAATTAGGTCCATTTAAAATCAGCTTTGAAAAGTTGCACCAACTGGTTAGTTAACATAGATCAGAGTCTAGATAGGATGAAAGAGCAAAATAATTCATTCAGTCATCAGTTCATAATTTTTTATGCCTAGATGTCAGATGGTCTTGACCTAAGTTTATGGTTTTGTTAAGCCTGGCTGTGCTGGGGGCGAAATCAGCTGAATTTGAAAACATCTTTTTCCACCATGCTGCCTTAGACTCCAGCCTGGCTGGGTTTGGTCTATGTGTTTCATGCTGGAGGTGTTGCCAGCTACCACAGAGTCAGCAGCCTCAGTATTGGCCTGTAACTCTCTGGTCATGTCCCCCAGAGTCAGAAAGGCAGATCAAAGCAGAGCATCGCAGCACAGAGACATCCTTCTGAAAATTCACCTTTCCCCAGAGCTGGAGCAATTGGGGAAGGAAAACCACAGAGCAAAGATACGGTTCCTTGCATTTCACCACTGCCCATGACAACAGCCAAAGATGATTAAAAAAAAAGTTAAAGAAAGAAAATACTGAAACAACCTCTTGACTTAAAAGGGTTTGGGTTTTTTTGGTGGTGCAAGAGGCAGGGACTGCATTTGTTTTGGACAGGGTGTGGCAGGAGCAGCTCCCTCACACCACTGCAGTGCAGAGGATCAGTGTTATAAACGGGTAATCTTTTTTGGTGCTTGTTGGGTGGTTGGTATTGCCCTGAACCGGTTAACCAAGCAGTAAAACACCACCATAAAATTGTCCTGATATCTCCTCACTGTGTGTTCAAATAGTCACATGTGACAGGCTCAGGCACAAGGGTTTGATCTGGTGACCCCAAAAAAAGCACTTCAAGTCAAAAACATCCATCGCTCAGTATAACTCCCCAACAGTGCCATTAAAAAACAGGGCAGGTAGAGGGTGATCCTCTCTCTGTTATTAATTCTCAGACCTTGTCAATAAGTGATGTAAGGGTTTCCCGAAGCAGAGGCTGTGAACAAGCCAGTGTGCCCTGGAGCTCCTGAGGACCCTGTCCTCTATGAACTGGCCTAATCTCTTCTTAAACCCCTTTAGACTTTTCATCACTAATGTATCTCGTGGAAAGGATTTCCATGGTTCAATGGCTGCTGGGGGTGCAATCATTTCCTTTTGTGTGGTTAAAGCTGTTTCTTGCCAATGTCATCCAAAAGAAAAGCATGAAGTGCCTGGGTGAGAGCCATGGAGGATGTTCAAAGGGCAAGGATCAAGTTCCGTATGCTCAGTAGCTATTAAAAAATCTCTGTGGGAAAGGCAGGGGAACCTGGGAAATCATTCACCTGGAGCTTAGGCCAGAGGGTGAACAAGCTGCAGGGGAAGGGAGAGGTTGCTGCCATGATGCACCCATCCCCTTCTGGCTGGCATTTCACATCAAAGTCAGATTTGGGAGAGGAAAACAGAATTTCCCAGGTCAAATTTTGCATGATGTTTCAGGTGTGTGTTTCTCCACTGAATGCAGATACACCAGAGAAGAAGTCTTTCCTAATAGATAGCCAATAATTAATTTGTTTACCCCAGCACTGTGGTGGTTCTGAATTCTCAGCCAAATAAGTGTTTGAGAAAAATACAAAAATACTTCTGTGTGATTTTTATCTCTCCACCTGCAGCCAAACTTCCCAGCTGCAACATTTAAACTTTGTCATAAATCACACTTCCCATAGCTTTCAATCACTCAGATGTGTCTGTCCCAATGCAAGGCTTTGGTTTTCCATCCTTAGAAGAGCCAGAAAAGCCATAGCATTAGTATCTCCAAGGAAATTTCTTCTTTGCCCCTTCGTCAAGCTGGATGTAAAGATGTGCAGTGCCGTGAGGACGTAGGTCTTGGGTGCCTCCCAACTGCTCATTCCCAGCCTTGCAAAGGCACCACAAATGTAACCATCTCATTGCACAGGGTCAAAGCAGTTGAGCTGGCAGGTGTTCAGGCAAATTTCAGGGAGATTATTTGCATGAATAGTCATTCTTGCTCTGCAAAGGGATCGCTGCAATTAACTTCTTCATTACTGGGTACACTTACTTTTATTTTTTATTGCTGTCCTGCACACATGTACCCACGGAGAGGAAGAAAAGGAATGACTCTCGCTGTGCCCTCCTACCCTTTGCTCCGCTCGGTCGGCGCACGCTGCTTGCAAACCAGGGTGATGGGTTTGGGCTGGATCTGATCAGCTCTCTGCTTATTGCACACAGGTTTAGCAGAGTGAAATACTGCCACAGGCATGTCTGGAAGAGTATTCTTGAATAATATATATATTATATGGTACAAAAGTTAATGCAGCTGCTTGTGTCAGGATCCAGCCTGGCAGCAGGACAGCGGGAGCAGAGAGCTCTTTCGAAAGGCACTTTCCTCCCCTCTAGCCTCCCCTTCCTCTTCCCTGCTAAGCACCACTGATGTTGTGTCCTAACTCAGTGCTGGCATTTAAGCCCTGCATTAAGCCAGTATCAGATCCTCATCATGTCTTTCTTTTTTTTTTTTTTTAATCCCGTTTTGTCTTCAAAAACAGCCTTTGCAAGCCCTGGCCTGTCCCCCAGCCCTGGCACATTTTAGGGCTAGGAGGTGATTTCAGACAGCTCTGACAAAGAGGTGGAAAGACCTGGATTTTGGCGTTTTCGTTCATGAAAAGCAGCGAAGGCCAAATCAGAAGCAGGTGAATAAACTGTACCTCTGTGATATCCTCAGCATGTGTTGACTCACAGCCCTAAAAAGGGAGACAGGCACCACTGGGGTTATGGGTAATGTGCAGAGAGGTGATGGGAAGGATGGGGATGCAGACAGAAATGTTTCAAGGGGGACACTAAAGAAGGCACAGAGGTACAACGGCTGAAGGCATTGGGAATTTAGGACATCTCATTCGGGATCCTCCAGCCTTCGTTGTCCCCTCTCTGGCCAGTGCTATTCAGAATGCTGCAGAGCTGTGTTCACCACCAGCCCTTTCTGATGTTTCCAAAGTTAATCCTGTGTATTGATCTTTCCCGGACACTAAAACCTCACCTCAGGGTCTGGCATTTTGTTCTAGCAATTAATTATTAACTCTCTCGCCTCCCTCTGGGCTACAAAGGCCTGGCCACTTGGAGAGCTGGGTGGACCCAGGGCCCACCCAGCAAGTGCAGGGGAGGGTGGAGAGGGTGGATGTTGACCTGGTGGTGTCAGGAGAGCTTGAGTCTCAAAGCTGTGCCAGCGTTTGCCATTCAAATTTATGAAGCAGATTTTACAAGAAGGGGAAAAAAATAATCCGTACCTGGGAAAGGCACCTTCCTGGCAGCTCCCACCAAGCCAGAAGGGCAGTGGATGGGACGGGGTGGCTTGAGAAGGCCAGAAACTTGGGTACCAGAACCTCTCGGTCAAAACTGTCAGCAAGACGTTGTTGGTCACAAAAGTGGCTCAGGAAACAGTCTAGCTCTGATATATCCGTGGCTACAACCCTGCTTGATGGTTTGATCTTTTTTGTTTTGAAGACCTGTGGTATCTAGTTTTCTGTCTTTCCATTGACAAGAAATCCACTGATTTGCTTATCAGAAACTTAGATCATTAATGCTTTCCTTCTGTTCATTCACCCATGTCTTTTTCAATCTTCCAAGTTCTTTACTACTAATTAAATGAGGTATTTCCTTGTTTATATTATTAATGATCCCAGATATTCATGATCTGAGGCTACCTGATACCATAAGATTTCTTAAAGGTAACATTTTGAGTTTACTTTGTTTTCTGCCTTTAATGATCTGAGTTCTTATGTTAAAATCCTTAATGGTAACCATTACAGTACAAGATTTCTTCTTTAAAAAAAAAAATCCCAAGTATTTTCAAGAAATTAAACCTCTGAGAGAATCCCCCAAATACCACATTACATATCTATGACTGTTATTACCACTGTGGCTTTTTAAAAGGGGGAAGCTGTCACGACTGCAAAATCAAACTCAGAACACGCACAGAGTTAGAAAGTTTCAGTTCCTTCACTGCCCAGAAATTTGAGGCTAGCTGTGAGTTCACAGGGCTGCTTCAGCTGAGTGAATCCCCACGGTGAAGGAAACAGCCTATTCCGAGCTCATGGGCTTGTGGAATCACCAGCTGGCCAAAGGAGGAGATTGTCCCTCTCTGCTCTGCACTGCTGCGGCCTGCCCTGGAATATTGTGTGCAGCTTTGGGCACGGCAAGGGAAGAAAGATATCGAGCTATTGGAGAGCAATGATATTTGGAGATCCAAAGGAGGGCGACGAGGGTGGTGAAGGGCCTTGAGGGGAAGCTGTAGGAGAAGCGGCCCAGGGCACTTGGTATGTTCAGCCTGGAGAAGAGGAGACTCAGGGGACACCTCCTTGCAGTTCCAGCTTCCTCCTGAGGGGAAGAGGAGGGGCAGGCACTGCTCTTTTCCCTGGGCTGAGCAGTGACAGGAGCCCAGGAAATGGCCTCCAGTTGTGTCAGGGAAGGCTTCACTTGGGTATCAGAAAAAGGTTCTTCAGCCAGAGGGGGTTGGCTCTGTAGGGATAGGTACAATTCTGGAAGAATTTGTGAGCGAAAGCTAGAACTCGATTTCCCTTTGCAAGACTGTAAAATACCTTCTCCAATGGGTTGGATGCTTTTTTTTTCCCTTCCTTCTGCATTTCTGAGTATGCAGGGAGAAGCTGTGCGCGAGCTCTCTCCCTGCTATGCCGAGAGAAAACACGTTTGCAGACGTGTGCAAGGCCTCCTGGGGCCAGTGAGGGTGGGGGAGGAGAGAGAGAAGATGCCAAAAGCCTTGGAGAAGGCGGGGCATGGCCTTTTGCCTCTGGGGACCCTTTGCGTGCAGCGTCCCTGAGGAGTGGTCTTGCGCCTGAAAGCAACCTTTTCTTCATCCTTCCACTGCTTTGGCAATCTTGGGAAGAATACCTGCGTATGTTTTAGCTTACAGGTACTGGAGCGGGCTACTCAAGGAAGTGGTCCCAGCACCAAGGCTGCCAGAGTTGAAGAAGGATTGGCATGCTACTCTCAGGCACATGCTGGGACTCTTGGGGATGATCCTGTGTGGGGCTAAGACTTGGACTGGAGGATGCTTGGGGGTCCCTTCCAACATTCGCTGGGATTGCGGGTGGTGTCCTGGGCCCCCATCCCCCAGCGGGAAGCGCCGCAGCTCCGCCTCAGTGGCGGCTCTGCCCCTGGCAGCAGGGAGGGTTCGGACAGCCACCAGCTCCAGGGGTGCTCTGGGGGCTCATCAGCCTCTGGCAAGTAGCTCAGCCACCGGACCCACTCGGCTGACACACACATCCCTGCCCCTATGGCAAAGGCTCTGGCAAGGCAGTGGCAGCTGCCACACAAACCTGCAGCCGCCCAGCATTGGGGCTGCAGGGAGTGCCAGAGCTGGTGCTGCTGTTGGACGGCAGCAGAGGCAGCAGCTGTGCAGGTGTGAGCAGATGGCTGATCTGCTGCACCTGCTGGTGGAGCTGCGAGAGGAGCTAGAAAGGTTCCAAAGTATCCAAGAGGAGGAGATGCACTAGAGAAGCCATACTCTGGCCTCCCAGAGACAGTAGCAGTGCCTCGAGAAAACAAAAGATCAAGGGTGTCCTGCACCCTCCCCCCAGCAGGCTGAAGGAAGTCAATGAAAAGAAAGAACTGAATGGAGGCCTCCTGCTGGGGGCAGGAGGCAGAAGCCCTCCTTCCCAGAGTCACAGACTGCTTGGGGTTGGAAGGCACCCTAAAGACCAGGGAGCTGCAACCCCCTGCCACGGGCAGGGACACCTTGCGCTCAAGCAGCTCGCTCAGACATTGCACTCTTAAGGAGAAGGCAGCCCCCAAGATTTGGAAATGCTCATGTTCCAAAGCAATGCCCAGAGTCCCAAGGTCCGCAAAAGCTCTGACTAGTTTAGAAGTAAAATCCATCTTTGGCAAGGACGGCAGTCTGTTAGTGCCTGAGCTAGTGGATAACAACACAGCAGTGGGCTTTGGAGAAAAAGGCCTAGGGTGCAAGGGAAGAGAGAAGGCAAGGGACGAATTCACGAGGCGAGGGAGAGAAAGAGAGAAAGAAGAGAGACAACTCCCCAGGCAGCCCCAGCCCCAGCCCCAGCCCCAGCCCAGCAGTACGAGAAACAGAAGAGGCCTTGACACTGGGCAATCTCTGCTCAACCTTTCTCTTTATTTTCAAGTTGGAAGCAGAAAGGGAGCAAAATACAACCCCATGTGGAGTAGATGCAGAAGAGGGAGGCCTATCCTACCTATCTTAGCCTAACTCTACCCCAGCCTAAACCCACCCTTGGGAAAACACTAACTTAACATCTAACCCCCTACAAGCCTAAGGCCATCCTAAGCCTAACTCTACCCCCGCCTAAACCCGCCCTTGGAAAATCTAACCCCATCCTTAATCTATCCTACTCTACTCTTATCCTACTCTATCCTACTCTATCCTACCCTATCCTACTCTAACTCTAGCCCAGACTAAAGCAGCAGGTGGGAGAGCTGCAGGTGCCTATTCCAGCACCAGGAAGTTGCCTGGCCGGCCCTGCCGCAGCGCCAAGAGCAGCTCAGCGCAGAGCTGCACCTGGCAGGGGCCGGTCAGCAGGAGCCTGCAGGAGCGGGAGGAGGGCAGCAGCTGGAGCTTCCAGTCATGCCACTGGGGCAAACGCTCCCAGGCTGCTTCCACCAAGTCCTGCACCCAGCCGGCGACTTTCTCCACCTCCAAGTGGGAGTCTGTGCAGAGGGTGCGGAGCAGGCGCGAGGGCTGAGCGTCGTGCGTGGGGTGGACAAAGCACGACGTCTCCCCCGTCGTGCTGGAGCACGAGCACTCCAGCACCACCCGGATGTTGGAGCACCTCTCTGGCACATTCTTGCCGGCGGGCGGCTGCAGCTGGAAAGAGTGCCTGGGGGGTGGCCTCAGGAAGACGACCAGCTGGTAGATGACCTGGTGGCCCAGGTCACTCCAGGACTCCATGGTGCCCTGCTTCTGGGTGGCCGGGTGCAGCTCTGGCATGAAGGTGTTCTGGGAGAGCACCTGGCACACCTCCAGCAGGTCCCGCACCAGCTTCTTCAGGGTGCGGCCCATGTAGGGCAGTTCCTGCAGCGGTGACCGGCTGAGCTCTGGGAAAGGCCTGACGGCCCCGGCTGCTGCGCCGAGCTCTTCTTCCTCCTCTCCTCGCCAGCTGTCCCGCTGACGGCGCCAGGCCAGCCAGCAGAGCACAGCCGCTGCAGCCACCCAGAAGAGCCAGTGCTGCAAGATCCACAGGAGTGGAACTTTTTCCAGGGCCCTCCTCCACTCCATTTCCTCCCACAGCTCGCTCATCTTCTCCTCGAGAAACATCTGCCGTCTCTTCATCCGCTCCAGAGCGACTGCATCGCTCGGACGATCGTGGGTCGGCTTGGGCAGGACGGCCAGCACAGCCAGGAGGAGCACAAGTGCTGAGTCCATGGCCTGCAGGAGATGGGAGACAAGTTTCCTCAGTGGCTTGGGGTGGGAGGGAGCACAGGCATCGAGGCTTGAAGGGAAGGCAGCGCCTGGCTGCAGACAGCACAGGGCCCATCCTGCCCCAGCCCGGAGCCTCCTTGTCAGTCCCTGGCTGGGCTGTGCCCCGGCAAAAGGCAAGAGACACCCCAGCAGAGCCTCCCGAGACCCCAGCCCTGCCACATCACAGCATCCCATGGAGCCAGGGGTGGCCGGCCCATCCCCAAAGCCTCTTTGGCACCGGCCACCACAGAGAGCCCTGAGCAGCTGTGTACCAGGCCCCAGGGGCGCAACTGGGCCCTGCTGGGAGGGGCTCAGCTTTCGCTCGGGGCTACAACCCCCCCCCCGGGCATCATCCCCACCCCCCATCCATCCCAGCCTTCCCCCTGCATCTGCACTCACTGATCGCCCAAGTCCAACTGCCCTGGGGCTGCCCGCTGTTGTCCTTAGGGACAGCTCCCATTGTGACCTGTCCTCCGTGATGTCACAGCCGCCAGAGACACCCGAGTCACGCAGCCAACGAGCCCCCGCCTTCACACCCCTCCCCTCAGCAGCACTTGCTTCCGGCCATCAGCACCCCAATTCCAAAGCCAGCGGGCAGGAGCTCCCTGGGGGTCTCTTGCCAAAGTGGGCAGCCCCAGCCACTCCCACGGTCAGCCTTGGCAGGACAAGCCTGTGACCATGAGGACACAGGTGCAGAGCTGCAGAACCTCTGCACGGGACG